>NW_028241269.1:0-527609 GCF_964263255.1 Lissotriton vulgaris
CTTTTGACTTTAAATGACGGTTGGATGTGAATTATTACTTTTTCAACTAAAATAAGTGTGTTTAAAGTCATTTCTGTGCCTGAAATTGGTCAAAATTGAAGATTTTGAGTAAGCAAAACTCTGTAAAAATGGCAATTTTGGTCACTGTGAGGGTTTAAAAAGTGGTTATTCAACATGAGGCCCGATCCAAATGACATTTTGAATCATTTTTGGTAGAGTCCAAAAAAATCAATTTTCTGATGAAAAACGATGACCCCGGACCAGTCGAACGTTGAAAAAATGGTCAATATTGATGAAATTTTAACATTTAATCTTTTGACTTTAAATGACGGTTGGATGTGAATTATTACTTTTTCAACTAAAATAAGTGTGTTTAAAGTCATTTCTGTGCCTGAAATTGGTCAAAATTGAAGATTTTGAGTAAGCAAAACTCTGTAAAAATGGCAATTTTGGTCACTGTGAGGGTTTAAAAAGTGGTTATTCAACATGAGGCCCGATCCAAATGACATTTTGAATCATTTTTGGTAGAGTCCAAAAAATCAATTTTCTGATGAAAAACGATGACCCCGGACCAGTCGACCGTTGAAAAAATGGTCAATATTGATGAAATTTTAACATTTAATCTTTTGACTTTAAATAACGGTTGGATGTGAATTATTACTTTTTCAACTAAAATAAGTGTGTTTAAAGTCATTTCTGTGCCTGAAATTGGTCAAAATTGAAGATTTTGAGTAAGCAAAACTCTGTAAAAATGGCAATTTTGGTCACTGTGAGGGTTTAAAAAGTGGTTATTCAACATGAGACCCGATCCAAAAAACATTTTGAATCTTTTTTGGTAGAGTCCAAAAAATCCATTTTCTGATGAAAAACGATGACCCCGGACCAGTCGAACGTTGAAAAAATGGTCAATATTGATGAAATTTTAACATTTAATCTTTTGACTTTAAATGACGGTTGGATGTGAATTATTACTTTTTCAACTAAAATAAGTGTGTTTAAAGTCATTTCTGTGCCTGAAATTGGTCAAAATTTAAGATTTTGAGTAAGCAAAACTCTGTAAAAATGGCAATTTTGGTCACTGTGAGGGTTTAAAAAGTGGTTATTCAACATGAGGCCCGATCCAAATGACATTTTGAATCATTTTTGGTAGAGTCCAAAAAAATCAATTTTCTGATGAAAAACGATGACCCCGGACCAGTCGAACGTTGAAAAAATGGTCAATATTGATGAAATGTTTACATTTAATCTTTTGACTTTAAATGACGGTTGGATGTGAATTATTACTTTTTCAACTAAAATAAGTGTGTTTAAAGTCATTTCTGTGCCTGAAATTGGTCAAAATTTAAGATTTTGAGTAAGCAAAACTCTGTAAAAATGGCAATTTTGGTCACTGTGAGGGTTTAAAAAGTGGTTATTCAACATGAGGCCCGATCCAAATGACATTTTGAATCATTTTTGGTAGAGTCCAAAAAAATCAATTTTCTGATGAAAAACGATGACCCCGGACCAGTCGAACGTTGAAAAAATGGTCAATATTGATGAAATTTTAACATTTAATCTTTTGACTTTAAATGACGGTTGGATGTGAATTATTACTTTTTCAACTAAAATAAGTGTGTTTAAAGTCATTTCTGTGCCTGAAATTGGTCAAAATTGAAGATTTTGAGTAAGCAAAACTCTGTAAAAATGGCAATTTTGGTCACTGTGAGGGTTTAAAAAGTGGTTATTCAACATGAGGCCCGATCCAAATGACATTTTGAATCATTTTTGGTAGAGTCCAAAAAATCAATTTTCTGATGAAAAACGATGACCCCGGACCAGTCGACCGTTGAAAAAATGGTCAATATTGATGAAATTTTAACATTTAATCTTTTGACTTTAAATAACGGTTGGATGTGAATTATTACTTTTTCAACTAAAATAAGTGTGTTTAAAGTCATTTCTGTGCCTGAAATTGGTCAAAATTGAAGATTTTGAGTAAGCAAAACTCTGTAAAAATGGCAATTTTGGTCACTGTGAGGGTTTAAAAAGTGGTTATTCAACATGAGACCCGATCCAAAAAACATTTTGAATCTTTTTTGGTAGAGTCCAAAAAATCCATTTTCTGATGAAAAACGATGACCCCGGACCAGTCGAACGTTGAAAAAATGGTCAATATTGATGAAATTTTAACATTTAATCTTTTGACTTTAAATGACGGTTGGATGTGAATTATTACTTTTTCAACTAAAATAAGTGTGTTTAAAGTCATTTCTGTGCCTGAAATTGGTCAAAATTTAAGATTTTGAGTAAGCAAAACTCTGTAAAAATGGCAATTTTGGTCACTGTGAGGGTTTAAAAAGTGGTTATTCAACATGAGGCCCGATCCAAATGACATTTTGAATCATTTTTGGTAGAGTCCAAAAAAATCAATTTTCTGATGAAAAACGATGACCCCGGACCAGTCGAACGTTGAAAAAATGGTCAATATTGATGAAATGTTTACATTTAATCTTTTGACTTTAAATGACGGTTGGATGTGAATTATTACTTTTTCAACTAAAATAAGTGTGTTTAAAGTCATTTCTGTGCCTGAAATTGGTCAAAATTTAAGATTTTGAGTAAGCAAAACTCTGTAAAAATGGCAATTTTGGTCACTGTGAGGGTTTAAAAAGTGGTTATTCAACATGAGGCCCGATCCAAATGACATTTTGAATCATTTTTGGTAGAGTCCAAAAAATCAATTTTCTGATGAAAAACGATGACCCCGGACCAGTCGACCGTTGAAAAAATGGTCAATATTGATGAAATTTTAACATTTAATCTTTTGACTTTAAATAACGGTTGGATGTGAATTATTACTTTTTCAACTAAAATAAGTGTGTTTAAAGTCATTTCTGTGCCTGAAATTGGTCAAAATTGAAGATTTTGAGTAAGCAAAACTCTGTAAAAATGGCAATTTTGGTCACTGTGAGGGTTTAAAAAGTGGTTATTCAACATGAGACCCGATCCAAAAAACATTTTGAATCTTTTTTGGTAGAGTCCAAAAAATCCATTTTCTGATGAAAAACGATGACCCCGGACCAGTCGAACGTTGAAAAAATGGTCAATATTGATGAAATTTTAACATTTAATCTTTTGACTTTAAATGACGGTTGGATGTGAATTATTACTTTTTCAACTAAAATAAGTGTGTTTAAAGTCATTTCTGTGCCTGAAATTGGTCAAAATTTAAGATTTTGAGTAAGCAAAACTCTGTAAAAATGGCAATTTTGGTCACTGTGAGGGTTTAAAAAGTGGTTATTCAACATGAGGCCCGATCCAAATGACATTTTGAATCATTTTTGGTAGAGTCCAAAAAAATCCATTTTCTGATGAAAAACGATGACCCCGGACCAGTCGAACGTTGAAAAAATGGTCAATATTGATGAAATGTTTACATTTAATCTTTTGACTTTAAATGACAGTTGGATGTGAATTATTACTTTTTCAACTAAAATAAGTGTGTTTAAAGTCATTTCTGTGCCTGAAAGTGGTCATAATTGAAGATTTTGAGTAAGCAAAACTCTGTAAAAATGGCAATTTTGGTCACTGTGAGGGTTTAAAAAGTGGTTATTCAACATGAGACCCGATCCAAAAGACATTTTGAATCATTTTTGGTAGAGTCCAAAAAATCAATTTTCTGATGAAAAACGATGACCCCGGACCAGTCGAACGTTGAAAAAATGGTCAATATTGATGAAATTTTAACATTTAATCTTTTGACTTTAAATAACGGTTGGATGTGAATTATTACTTTTTCAACTAAAATAAGTGTGTTTAAAGTCATTTCTGTGCCTGAAAGTGGTCAAAATTGAAGATTTTGAGTAAGCAAAACTCTGTAAAAATGGCAATTTTGGTCACTGTGAGGGTTTAAAAAGTGGTTATTCAACATGAGACCCGATCCAAAAAACATTTTGAATCTTTTTTGGTAGAGTCCAAAAAATCCATTTTCTGATGAAAAACGATGACCCCGGACCAGTCGAACGTTGAAAAAATGGTCAATATTGATGAAATTTTAACATTTAATCTTTTGACTTTAAATGACGGTTGGATGTGAATTATTACTTTTTCAACTAAAATAAGTGTGTTTAAAGTCATTTCTGTGCCTGAAATTGGTCAAAATTGAAGATTTTGAGTAAGCAAAACTCTGTAAAAATGGCAATTTTGGTCACTGTGAGGGTTTAAAAAGTGGTTATTCGACATGAGGCCCGATCCAAATGACATTTTGAATCATTTTTGGTAGAGTCCAAAAAAATCAATTTTCTGATGAAAAACGATGACCCCGGACCAGTCGAACGTTGAAAAAATGGTCAATATTGATGAAATGTTTACATTTAATCTTTTGACTTTAAATGACAGTTGGATGTGAATTATTACTTTTTCAACTAAAATAAGTGTGTTTAAAGTCATTTCTGTGCCTGAAATTGGTCAAAATTGAAGATTTTGAGTAAGCAAAACTCTGTAAAAATGGCAATTTTGGTCACTGTGAGGGTTTAAAAAGTGGTTATTCAACATGAGGCCCGATCCAAATGACATTTTGAATCATTTTTGGTAGAGTCCAAAAAATCAATTTTCCGATGAAAAACGATGACCCCGGACCAGTCGAACGTTGAAAAAATGGTCAATATTGATGAAATTTTAACATTTAATCTTTTGACTTTAAATGACGGTTGGATGTGAATTATTACTTTTTCAACTAAAATAAGTGTGTTTAAAGTCATTTCTGTGCCTGAAATTGGTCAAAATGTAAGATTTTGAGTAAGCAAAACTCTGTAAAAATGGCAATTTTGGTCACTGTGAGGGTTTAAAAAGTGGTTATTCAACATGAGGCCCGATCCAAAAGACATTTTGAATCTCTTTTGGTAGAGTCCAAAAAATCCATTTTCTGATGAAAAAAGATGACCCCGGACCAGTCGAACGTTGAAAAAATGGTCAATATTGATGAAATTTTAACATTTAATCTTTTGACTTTAAATGGCGGTTGGATGTGAAATATTACTTTTTCAACTAAAATAAGTGTGTTTAAAGTAATTTCTGTGCCTGAAAGTGGTCAAAATTGAAGATTTTGAGTAAGCAAAACTCTGTAAAAATGGCAATTTTGGTCACTGTGAGGGTTTAAAAAGTGGTTATTCAACATGAGGCCCGATCCAAATGACATTTTGAATCATTTTTGATAGAGTCCAAAAAATCAATTTTCTGATGAAAAACGATGACCCCGGACCAGTCGAACGTTGAAAAAATGGTCAATATTGATGAAATTTTTACATTTAATCTTTTGACTTTAAATGACGGTTGGATGTGAATTATTACTTTTTCAACTAAAATAAGTGTGTTTAAAGTCATTTCTGTGCCTGAAATTGGTCAAAATTTAAGATTTTGAGTAAGCAAAACTCTGTAAAAATTGCAATTTTGGTCACTGTGAGGGTTTAAAAAGTGGTTATTCAACATGAGACCCGATCCAAAAATCATTTTGAATCTTTTTTGGTAGAGTCCAAAAAATCAATTTTCTGATGAAAAACGATGACCCCGGACCAGTCGAACGTTGAAAAAATTGTCAATATTGATGAAATTTTAACATTTAATCTTTTGACTTTAAATGACGGTTGGATGTGAATTATTACTTTTTCAACTCAAATAAGTGTGTTTAAAGTCATTTCTGTGCCTGAAATTGGTCAAAATTGAAGATTTTGAGTAAGCAAAACTCTGTAAAAATGGCAATTTTGGTCACTGTGAGGGTTTAAAAAGTGGTTATTCAACATGAGGCCCGATCCAAATGACATTTTGAATCATTTTTGGTAGAGTCCAAAAAAATCAATTTTCTGATGAAAAACGATGACCCCGGACCAGTCGAACGTTGAAAAAATGGTCAATATTGATGAAATTTTAACATTTAATCTTTTGACTTTAAATGACGTTTGGATGTGAATTATTACTTTTTCAACTAAAATAAGTGTGTTTAAAGTCATTTCTGTGCCTGAAATTGGTCAAAATTTAAGATTTTGAGTAAGCAAAACTCTGTAAAAATGGCAATTTTGGTCACTGTGAGGGTTTAAAAAGTGGTTATTCAACATGAGGCCCGATCCAAATGACATTTTGAATCATTTTTGGTAGAGTCCAAAAAATCAATTTTCTGATGAAAAACGATGACCCCGGACCAGTCGACCGTTGAAAAAATGGTCAATATTGATGAAATTTTAACATTTAATCTTTTGACTTTAAATAACGGTTGGATGTGAATTATTACTTTTTCAACTAAAATAAGTGTGTTTAAAGTCATTTCTGTGCCTGAAATTGGTCAAAATTGAAGATTTTGAGTAAGCAAAACTCTGTAAAAATGGCAATTTTGGTCACTGTGAGGGTTTAAAAAGTGGTTATTCAACATGAGACCCGATCCAAAAAACATTTTGAATCTTTTTTGGTAGAGTCCAAAAAACTCCATTTTCTGATGAAAAACGATGACCCCGGACCAGTCGAACGTTGAAAAAATGGTCAATATTGATGAAATTTTAACATTTAATCTTTTGACTTTAAATGACGGTTGGATGTGAATTATTACTTTTTCAACTAAAATAAGTGTGTTTAAAGTCATTTCTGTGCCTGAAATTGGTCAAAATTGAAGATTTTGAGTAAGCAAAACTCTGTAAAAATGGCAATTTTGGTCACTGTGAGGGTTTAAAAAGTGGTTACTCAACATGAGGCCCGACCCAAATGACATTTTGAATCATTTTTGGTAGAGTCCAAAAAAATCAATTTTCTGATGAAAAACGATGACCCCGGACCAGTCGAACGTTGAAAAAATGGTCAATATTGATGAAATGTTTACATTTAATCTTTTGACTTTAAATGACAGTTGGATGTGAATTATTACTTTTTCAACTAAAATAAGTGTGTTTAAAGTCATTTCTGTGCCTGAAAGTGGTCAAAATTGAAGATTTTGAGTAAGCAAAACTCTGTAAAAATGGCAATTTTGGTCACTGTGAGGGTTTAAAAAGTGGTTATTCAACATGAGACCCGATCCAAAAGACATTTTGAATCATTTTTGGTAGAGTCCAAAAAATCAATTTTCTGATGAAAAACGATGACCCCGGACCAGTCGAACGTTGAAAAAATGGTCAATATTGATGAAATTTTAACATTTAATCTTTTGACTATAAATGACGGTTGGATGTGAATTATTACTTTTTCAACTAAAATAAGTGTGTTTAAAGTCATTTCTGTGCCTGAAATTGGTCAAAATGTAAGATTTTGAGTAAGCAAAACTCTGTAAAAATGGCAATTTTGGTCACTGTGAGGGTTTAAAAAGTGGTTATTCAACATGAGGCCCAATCCAAATGACATTTTGAATCATTTTTGGTAGAGTCCAAAAAATCAATTTTCTGATGAAAAACGATGACCCCGGACCAGTCGAACGTTGAAAAAATGGTCAATATTGATGAAATTTTAACATTTAATCTTTTGACTTTAAATGACGGTTGGATGTGAATTATTACTTTTTCAACTAAAATAAGTGTGTTTAAAGTCATTTCTGTGCCTGAAATTGGTCAAAATTGAAGATTTTGAGTAAGCAAAACTCTGTAAAAATGGCAATTTTGGTCACTGTGAGGGTTTAAAAAGTGGTTATTCAACATGAGGCCCGATCCAAATGACATTTTGAATCATTTTTGGTAGAGTCCAAAAAATCAATTTTCTGATGAAAAACGATGACCCCGGACCAGTCGAACGTTGAAAAAATGGTCAATATTGATGAAATTTTAACATTTATTCTTTTGACTTTAAATGACGGTTGGATGTGAATTATTACTTTTTCAACTAAAATAAGTGTGTTTAAAGTCGTTTCTGTGCCTGAAATTGGTCAAAATGTAAGATTTTGAGTAAGCAAAACTCTGTAAAAATGGCAATTTTGGTCACTGTGAGGGTTTAAAAAGTGGTTATTCAACATGAGGCCCGATCCAAAAGACATTTTGAATCTCTTTTGGTAGAGTCCAAAAAATCCATTTTCTGATGAAAAACGATGACCCCGGACCAGTCGAACGTTGAAAAAATGGTCAATATTGATGAAATTTTAACATTTAATCTTTTGACTTTAAATGACGGTTGGATGTGAATTATTACTTTTTCAACTAAAATAAGTGTGTTTAAAGTAATTTCTGTGCCTGAAAGTGGTCAAAATTGAAGATTTTGAGTAAGCAAAACTCTGTAAAAATGGCAATTTTGGTCACTGTGAGGGTGTAAAAAGTGGTTATTCAACATGAGGCCCGATCCAAATGACATTTTGAATCATTTTTGATAGAGTCCAAAAAATCAATTTTCTGATGAAAAACGATGACGATGACGATGACCAGTCGAACGTTGAAAAAATGGTCAATATTGATGACATTTTTACATTTAATCTTTTGACTTTAAATGACGGTTGGATGTGAATTATTACTTTTTCAACTAAAATAAGTGTGTTTAAAGTCATTTCTGTGCCTGAAATTGGTCAAAATTGAAGATTTTGAGTAAGCAAAACTCTGTAAAAATGGCAATTTTGGTCACTGTGAGGGTTTAAAAAGTGGTTATTCAACATGAGACCCGATCCAAAAAACATTTTGAATCTTTTTTGGTAGAGTCCAAAAAATCCATTTTCTGATGAAAAACGATGACCCCGGACCAGTCGAACGTTGAAAAAATGGTCAATATTGATGAAATTTTAACATTTAATCTTTTGACTTTAAATGACGGTTGGATGTGAATTATTACTTTTTCAACTAAAATAAGTGTGTTTAAAGTCATTTCTGTGCCTGAAATTGGTCAAAATTGAAGATTTTGAGTAAGCAAAACTCTGTAAAAATGGCAATTTTGGTCACTGTGAGGGTTTAAAAAGTGGTTATTCAACATGAGGCCCGATCCAAATGACATTTTGAATCATTTTTGGTAGAGTCCAAAAAATCAATTTTCCGATGAAAAACGATGACCCCGGACCAGTCGAACGTTGAAAAAATGGTCAATATTGATGAAATTTTAACATTTAATCTTTTGACTTTAAATGACGGTTGGATGTGAATTATTACTTTTTCAACTAAAATAAGTGTGTTTAAAGTCATTTCTGTGCCTGAAATTGGTCAAAATGTAAGATTTTGAGTAAGCAAAACTCTGTAAAAATGGCAATTTTGGTCACTGTGAGGGTTTAAAAAGTGGTTATTCAACATGAGGCCCGATCCAAATGACATTTTGAATCATTTTTGGTAGAGTCCAAAAAATCAATTTTCTGATGAAAAACGATGACCCCGGACCAGTCGAACGTTGAAAAAATGGTCAATATTGATGAAATTTTAACATTTAATCTTTTGACTTTAAATGACGGTTGGATGTGAATTATTACTTTTTCAACTAAAATAAGTGTGTTTAAAGTCATTTCTGTGCCTGAAATTGGTCAAAATGTAAGATTTTGAGTAAGCAAAACTCTGTAAAAATGGCAATTTTGGTCACTGTGAGGGTTTAAAAAGTGGTTATTCAACATGAGGCCCGATCCAAAAGACATTTTGAATCTCTTTTGGTAGAGTCCAAAAAATCCATTTTCTGATGAAAAACGATGACCCCGGACCAGTCGAACGTTGAAAAAATGGTCAATATTGATGAAATTTTAACATTTAATCTTTTGACTTTAAATGACGGTTGGATGTGAAATATTACTTTTTCAACTAAAATAAGTGTGTTTAAAGTAATTTCTGTGCCTGAAAGTGGTCAAAATTGAAGATTTTGAGTAAGCAAAACTCTGTAAAAATGGCAATTTTGGTCACTGTGAGGGTTTAAAAAGTGGTTATTCAACATGAGGCCCGATCCAAATGACATTTTGAATCATTTTTGATAGAGTCCAAAAAATCAATTTTCTGATGAAAAACGATGACCCCGGACCAGTCGAACGTTGAAAAAATGGTCAATATTGATGAAATTTTTACATTTAATCTTTTGACTTTAAATGACGGTTGGATGTGAATTATTACTTTTTCAACTAAAATAAGTGTGTTTAAAGTCATTTCTGTGCCTGAAATTGGTCAAAATTGAAGATTTTGAGTAAGCAAAACTCTGTAAAAATGGCAATTTTGGTCACTGTGAGGGTTTAAAAAGTGGTTATTCAACATGAGACCCGATCCAAAAAATCATTTTGAATCTTTTTTGGTAGAGTCCAAAAAATCCATTTTCTGATGAAAAACGATGACCCCGGACCAGTCGAACGTTGAAAAAATGGTCAATATTGATGAAATTTTAACATTTAATCTTTTGACTTTAAATGACGGTTGGATGTGAATTATTACTTTTTCAACTAAAATAAGTGTGTTTAAAGTCATTTCTGTGCCTGAAATTGGTCAAAATGTAAGATTTTGAGTAAGCAAAACTCTGTAAAAATGGCAATTTTGGTCACTGTGAGGGTTTAAAAAGTGGTTATTCAACATGAGGCCCGATCCAAATGACATTTTGAATCATTTTTGGTAGAGTCCCAAAAAATCAATTTTCTGATGAAAAACGATGACCCCGGACCAGTCGAACGTTGAAAAAATGGTCAATATTGATGAAATGTTTACATTTAATCTTTTGACTTTAAATGACAGTTGGATGTGAATTATTACTTTTTCAACTAAAATAAGTGTGTTTAAAGTCATTTCTGTGCCTGAAAGTGGTCAAAATTGAAGATTTTGAGTAAGCAAAACTCTGTAAAAATGGCAATTTTGGTCACTGTGAGGGTTTAAAAAGTGGTTATTCAACATGAGACCCGATCCAAAAGACATTTTGAATCATTTTTGGTAGAGTCCAAAAAATCAATTTTCTGATGAAAAACGATGACCCCGGACCAGTCGAACGTTGAAAAAATGGTCAATATTGATGAAATTTTAACATTTAATCTTTTGACTTTAAATGACGGTTGGATGTGAATTATTACTTTTTCAACTAAAATAAGTGTGTTTAAAGTCATTTCTGTGCCTGAAATTGGTCAAAATGTAAGATTTTGAGTAAGCAAAACTCTGTAAAAATGGCAATTTTGGTCACTGTGAGGGTTTAAAAAGTGGTTATTCAACATGAGGCCCGATCCAAATGACATTTTGAATCATTTTTGGTAGAGTCCAAAAAATCAATTTTCTGATGAAAAACGATGACCCCGGACCAGTCGAACGTTGAAAAAATGGTCAATATTGATGAAATTTTAACATTTAATCTTTTGACTTTAAATGACGGTTGGATGTGAATTATTACTTTTTCAACTAAAATAAGTGTGTTTAAAGTCATTTCTGTGCCTGAAATTGGTCAAAATGTAAGATTTTGAGTAAGCAAAACTCTGTAAAAATGGCAATTTCGGTCACTGTGAGGGTTTAAAAAGTGGTTATTCAACATGAGACCCGATCCAAAAAACATTTTGAATCTTTTTTGGTAGAGTCCAAAAAATCCATTTTCTGATGAAAAACGATGACCCCGGACCAGTCGAACGTTGAAAAAATGGTCAATATTGATGAAATTTTAACATTTAATCTTTTGACTTTAAATGACGGTTGGATGTGAATTATTACTTTTTCAACTAAAATAAGTGTGTTTAAAGTCATTTCTGTGCCTGAAATTGGTCAAAATTGAAGATTTTGAGTAAGCAAAACTCTGTAAAAATGGCAATTTTGGTCACTGTGAGGGTTTAAAAAGTGGTTATTCAACATGAGGCCCGATCCAAATGACATTTTGAATCATTTTTGGTAGAGTCCAAAAAAATCAATTTTCTGATGAAAAACGATGACCCCGGACGAGTCGAACGTTGAAAAAATGGTCAATATTGATGAAATTTTAACATTTAATCTTTTGACTTTAAATGACGGTTGGATGTGAATTATTACTTTTTCAACTAAAATAAGTGTGTTTAAAGTCATTTCTGTGCCTGAAATTGGTCAAAATTTAAGATTTTGAGTAAGCAAAACTCTGTAAAAATGGCAATTTTGGTCACTGTGAGGGTTTAAAAAGTGGTTATTCAACATGAGGCCCGATCCAAATGACATTTTGAATCATTTTTGGTAGAGTCCAAAAAATCAATTTTCTGATGAAAAACGATGACCCCGGACCAGTCGACCGTTGAAAAAATGGTCAATATTGATGAAATTTTAACATTTAATCTTTTGACTTTAAATAACGGTTGGATGTGAATTATTACTTTTTCAACTAAAATAAGTGTGTTTAAAGTCATTTCTGTGCCTGAAATTGGTCAAAATTGAAGATTTTGAGTAAGCAAAACTCTGTAAAAATGGCAATTTTGGTCACTGTGAGGGTTTAAAAAGTGGTTATTCAACATGAGACCCGATCCAAAAAACATTTTGAATCTTTTTTGGTAGAGTCCAAAAAATCCATTTTCTGATGAAAAACGATGACCCCGGACCAGTCGAACGTTGAAAAAATGGTCAATATTGATGAAATTTTAACATTTAATCTCTTGACTTTAAATGACGGTTGGATGTGAATTATTACTTTTTCAACTAAAATAAGTGTGTTTAAAGTCATTTCTGTGCCTGAAATTGGTCAAAATTGAAGATTTTGAGTAAGCAAAACTCTGTAAAAATGGCAATTTTGGTCACTGTGAGGGTTTAAAAAGTGGTTATTCAACATGAGGCCCGATCCAAAAGACATTTTGAATCTTTTTTGGTAGAGTCCAAAAAATCCATTTTCTGATGAAAAACGATGACCCCGGACCAGTCGAACGTTGAAAAAATGGTCAATATTGATGAAATTTTAACATTTAATCTTTTGACTTTAAATGACGGTTGGATGTGAATTATTACTTTTTCAACTAAAATAAGTGTGTTTAAAGTCATTTCTGTGCCTGAAATTGGTCAAAATTGAAGATTCTGAGTAAGCAAAACTCTGTAAAAATGGCAATTTTGGTCACTGTGAGGGTTTAAAAAGTGGTTATTCAACATGAGACCCGATCCAAAAAACATTTTGAATCTTTTTTGGTAGAGTCCAAAAAATCCATTTTCTGATGAAAAACGATGACCCCGGACCAGTCGAACGTTGAAAAAATGGTCAATATTGATGAAATTTTAACATTTAATCTTTTGACTTTAAATGACGGTTGGATGTGAATTATTACTTTTTCAACTAAAATAAGTGTGTTTAAAGTCATTTCTGTGCCTGAAATTGGTCAAAATTGAAGATTTTGAGTAAGCAAAACTCTGTAAAAATGGCAATTTTGGTCACTGTGAGGGTTTAAAAAGTGGTTATTCAACATGAGGCCCGATCCAAATGACATTTTGAATCATTTTTGGTAGAGTCCAAAAAAATCAATTTTCTGATGAAAAACGATGACCCCGGACCAGTCGAACGTTGAAAAAATGGTCAATATTGATGAAATTTTAACATTTAATCTTTTGACTTTAAATAACGGTTGGATGTGAATTATTACTTTTTCAACTAAAATAAGTGTGTTTAAAGTCATTTCTGGTCCTGAAATTGGTCAAAAGTGAAGATTTTGAGTAAGCAAAACTCTGTAAAAATGGCAATTTTGGTCACTGTGAGGGTTTAAAAAGTGGTTATTCAACATGAGACCCGATCCAAAAAACATTTTGAATCTTTTTTGGTAGAGTCCAAAAAATCCATTTTCTGATGAAAAACGATGACCCCGGACCAGTCGAACGTTGAAAAAATGGTCAATATTGATGACATTTTAACATTTAATCTTTTGACTTTAAATGACGGTTGGATGTGAATTATTACTTTTTCAACTAAAATAAGTGTGTTTAAAGTCATTTCTGTGCCTGAAATTGGTCAAAATTTAAGATTTTGAGTAAGCAAAACTCTGTAAAAATGGCAATTTTGGTCACTGTGAGGGTTTAAATAGTGGTTATTCAACATGAGGCCCAATCCAAATGACATTTTGAATCATTTTTGGTAGAGTCCAAAAAAATCAATTTTCTGATGAAAAACGATGACCCCGGACCAGTCGAACGTTGAAAAAATGGTCAATATTGATGAAATGTTTACATTTAATCTTTTGACTTTAAATGACAGTTGGATGTGAATTATTACTTTTTCAACTAAAATAAGTGTGTTTAAAGTCATTTCTGTGCCTGAAAGTGGTCAAAATTGAAGATTTTGAGTAAGCAAAACTCTGTAAAAATGGCAATTTTGGTCACTGTGAGGGTTTAAAAAGTGGTTATTCAACATGAGACCCGATCCAAAAGACATTTTGAATCATTTTTGGTAGAGTCCAAAAAATCAATTTTCTGATGAAAAACGATGACCCCGGACCAGTCGAACATTGAAAAAATGGTCAATATTGATGAAATTTTAACATTTAATCTTTTGACTTTAAATAACGGTTGGATGTGAATTATTACTTTTTCAACTAAAATAAGTGTGTTTAAAGTCATTTCTGTGCCTGAAAGTGGTCAAAATTGAAGATTTTGAGTAAGCAAAACTCTGTAAAAATGGCAATTTTGGTCACTGTGAGGGTTTAAAAAGTGGTTATTCAACATGAGGCCCGATCCAAATGACATTTTGAATCATTTTTGGTAGAGTCCAAAAAAATCAATTTTCTGATGAAAAACGATGACCCCGGACCAGTCGAACGTTGAAAAAATGGTCAATATTGATGAAATTTTAACATTTAATCTTTTGACTTTAAATGACGGTTGGATGTGAATTATTACTTTTTCAACTAAAATAAGTGTGTTTAAAGTCATTTCTGTGCCTGAAATTGGTCAAAATTTAAGAATTTGAGTAAGTAAAACTCTGTAAAAATGGCAATTTTGGTCACTGTGAGGGTTTAAAAAGTGGTTATTCAACATGAGGCCCGATCCAAATGACATTTTGAATCATTTTTGGTAGAGTCCAAAAAAATCAATTTTCTGATGAAAAACGATGACCCCGGACCAGTCGAACGTTGAAAAAAATGGTCAATATTGATGAAATGTTTACATTTAATCTTTTGACTTTAAATGACAGTTGGATGTGAATTATTACTTTTTCAACTAAAATAAGTGTGTTTAAAGTCATTTCTGTGCCTGAAAGTGGTCAAAATTGAAGATTTTGAGTAAGCAAAACTCTGTAAAAATGGCAATTTTGGTCACTGTGAGGGTTTAAAAAGTGGTTATTCAACATGAGACCCGATCCAAAAGACATTTTGAATCATTTTTGGTAGAGTCCAAAAAATCAATTTTCTGATGAAAAACGATGACCCCGGACCAGTCGAACATTGAAAAAATGGTCAATATTGATGAAATTTTAACATTTAATCTTTTGACTTTAAATGACGGTTGGATGTGAATTATTACTTTTTCAACTAAAATAAGTGTGTTTAAAGTCATTTCTGTGCCTGAAATTGGTCAAAATTGAAGATTTTGAGTAAGCAAAACTCTGTAAAAATGGCAATTTTGATCACTGTGAGGGTTTAAAAAGTGGTTATTCAACATGAGGCCCGATCCAAATGACATTTTGAATCATTTTTGGTAGAGTCCAAAAAATCAATTTTCTGATGAAAAACGATGACCCCGGACCAGTCGAACGTTGAAAAAATGGTCAATATTGATGAAATTTTAACATTTAATCTTTTGACTTTAAATGACGGTTGGATGTGAATTATTACTTTTTCAACTAAAATAAGTGTGTTTAAAGTCATTTCTGTGCCTGAAATTGGTCAAAATGTAAGATTTTGAGTAAGCAAAACTCTGTAAAAATGGCAATTTTGGTCACTGTGAGAGTTTAAAAAGTGGTTATTCAACATGAGGCCCGATCCAAAAGACATTTTGAATCTTTTTTGGTAGAGTCCAAAAAATCCATTTTCTGATGAAAAACGATGACCCCGGACCAGTCGAACGTTGAAAAAATGGTCAATATTGATGAAATTTTAACATTTAATCTTTTGACTTTAAATGACGGTTGGATGTGAATTATTACTTTTTCAACTAAAATAAGTGTGTTTAAAGTCATTTCTGTGCCTGAAATTGGTCAAAATTGAAGATTCTGAGTAAGCAAAACTCTGTAAAAATGGCAATTTTGGTCACTGTGAGGGTTTAAAAAGTGGTTATTCAACATGAGACCCGATCCAAAAAACATTTTGAATCTTTTTTGGTAGAGTCCAAAAAATCCATTTTCTGATGAAAAACGATGACCCCGGACCAGTCGAACGTTGAAAAAATGGTCAATATTGATGAAATTTTTACATTTAATCTTTTGACTTTAAATGACGGTTGAATGTGAATTATTACTTTTTCAACTAAAATAAGTGTGTTTAAAGTCATTTCTGTGCCTGAAATTGGTCAAAATTTAAGATTTTGAGTAAGCAAAACTCTGTAAAAATGGCAATTTTGGTCACTGTGAGGGTTTAAAAAGTGGTTATTCAACATGAGGCCCGATCCAAAAGACATTTTGAATCTCTTTTGGTAGAGTCCAAAAAATCCATTTTCTGATGAAAAACGATGACCCCGGACCAGTCGAACGTTGAAAAAATGGTCAATATTGATGAAATTTTAACATTTAATCTTTTGATTTTAAATGACGGTTGGATGTGAATTATTACTTTTTCAACTAAAATAAGTGTGTTTAAAGTCATTTCTGTGCCTGAAATTGGTCAAAATTGAAGATTCTGAGTAAGCAAAACTCTGTAAAAATGGCAATTTTGGTCACTGTGAGGGTTTAAAAAGTGGTTATTCAACATGAGGCCCGATCCAAATGACATTTTGAATCATTTTTGGTAGAGTCCAAAAAATCAATTTTCTGATGAAAAACGATGACCCCGGACCAGTCGACCGTTGAAAAAATGGTCAATATTGATGAAATTTTAACATTTAATCTTTTGACTTTAAATAACGGTTGGATGTGAATTATTACTTTTTCAACTAAAATAAGTGTGTTTAAAGTCATTTCTGTGCCTGAAATTGGTCAAAATTGAAGATTTTGAGTAAGCAAAACTCTGTAAAAATGGCAATTTTGGTCACTGTGAGGGTTTAAAAAGTGGTTATTCAACATGAGACCCGATCCAAAAAACATTTTGAATCTTTTTTGGTAGAGTCCAAAAAATCCATTTTCTGATGAAAAACGATGACCCCGGACCAGTCGAACGTTGAAAAAATGGTCAATATTGATGAAATTTTAACATTTAATCTTTTGACTTTAAATGACGGTTGGATGTGAATTATTACTTTTTCAACTAAAATAAGTGTGTTTAAAGTCATTTCTGTGCCTGAAATTGGTCAAAATGTAAGATTTTGAGTAAGCAAAACTCTGTAAAAATGGCAATTTTGGTCACTGTGAGGGTTTAAAAAGTGGTTATTCAACATGAGGCCCGATCCAAATGACATTTTGAATCATTTTTGGTAGAGTCCCAAAAAATCAATTTTCTGATGAAAAACGATGACCCCGGACCAGTCGAACGTTGAAAAAATGGTCAATATTGATGAAATGTTTACATTTAATCTTTTGACTTTAAATGACAGTTGGATGTGAATTATTACTTTTTCAACTAAAATAAGTGTGTTTAAAGTCATTTCTGTGCCTGAAAGTGGTCAAAATTGAAGATTTTGAGTAAGCAAAACTCTGTAAAAATGGCAATTTTGGTCACTGTGAGGGTTTAAAAAGTGGTTATTCAACATGAGACCCGATCCAAAAGACATTTTGAATCATTTTTGGTAGAGTCCAAAAAATCAATTTTCTGATGAAAAACGATGACCCCGGACCAGTCGAACGTTGAAAAAATGGTCAATATTGATGAAATTTTAACATTTAATCTTTTGACTTTAAATGACGGTTGGATGTGAATTATTACTTTTTCAACTAAAATAAGTGTGTTTAAAGTCATTTCTGTGCCTGAAATTGGTCAAAATGTAAGATTTTGAGTAAGCAAAACTCTGTAAAAATGGCAATTTTGGTCACTGTGAGGGTTTAAAAAGTGGTTATTCAACATGAGGCCCGATCCAAATGACATTTTGAATCATTTTTGGTAGAGTCCAAAAAATCAATTTTCTGATGAAAAACGATGACCCCGGACCAGTCGAACGTTGAAAAAATGGTCAATATTGATGAAATTTTAACATTTAATCTTTTGACTTTAAATGACGGTTGGATGTGAATTATTACTTTTTCAACTAAAATAAGTGTGTTTAAAGTCATTTCTGTGCCTGAAATTGGTCAAAATGTAAGATTTTGAGTAAGCAAAACTCTGTAAAAATGGCAATTTTGGTCACTGTGAGGGTTTAAAAAGTGGTTATTCAACATGAGACCCGATCCAAAAAACATTTTGAATCTTTTTTGGTAGAGTCCAAAAAATCCATTTTCTGATGAAAAACGATGACCCCGGACCAGTCGAACGTTGAAAAAATGGTCAATATTGATGAAATTTTAACATTTAATCTTTTGACTTTAAATGACGGTTGGATGTGAATTATTACTTTTTCAACTAAAATAAGTGTGTTTAAAGTCATTTCTGTGCCTGAAATTGGTCAAAATTGAAGATTTTGAGTAAGCAAAACTCTGTAAAAATGGCAATTTTGGTCACTGTGAGGGTTTAAAAAGTGGTTATTCAACATGAGACCCGATCCAAAAAACATTTTGAATCTTTTTTGGTAGAGTCCAAAAAATCCATTTTCTGATGAAAAACGATGACCCCGGACCAGTCGAACGTTGAAAAAATGGTCAATATTGATGAAATTTTAACATTTAATCTCTTGACTTTAAATGACGGTTGGATGTGAATTATTACTTTTTCAACTAAAATAAGTGTGTTTAAAGTCATTTCTGTGCCTGAAATTGGTCAAAATTGAAGATTTTGAGTAAGCAAAACTCTGTAAAAATGGCAATTTTGGTCACTGTGAGGGTTTAAAAAGTGGTTATTCAACATGAGGCCCGATCCAAAAGACATTTTGAATCTTTTTTGGTAGAGTCCAAAAAATCCATTTTCTGATGAAAAACGATGACCCCGGACCAGTCGAACGTTGAAAAAATGGTCAATATTGATGAAATTTTAACATTTAATCTTTTGACTTTAAATGACGGTTGGATGTGAATTATTACTTTTTCAACTAAAATAAGTGTGTTTAAAGTCATTTCTGTGCCTGAAATTGGTCAAAATTGAAGATTCTGAGTAAGCAAAACTCTGTAAAAATGGCAATTTTGGTCACTGTGAGGGTTTAAAAAGTGGTTATTCAACATGAGACCCGATCCAAAAAACATTTTGAATCTTTTTTGGTAGAGTCCAAAAAATCCATTTTCTGATGAAAAACGATGACCCCGGACCAGTCGAACGTTGAAAAAATGGTCAATATTGATGAAATTTTAACATTTAATCTTTTGACTTTAAATGACGGTTGGATGTGAATTATTACTTTTTCAACTAAAATAAGTGTGTTTAAAGTCATTTCTGTGCCTGAAATTGGTCAAAATTGAAGATTTTGAGTAAGCAAAACTCTGTAAAAATGGCAATTTTGGTCACTGTGAGGGTTTAAAAAGTGGTTATTCAACATGAGGCCCGATCCAAATGACATTTTGAATCATTTTTGGTAGAGTCCAAAAAAATCAATTTTCTGATGAAAAACGATGACCCCGGACCAGTCGAACGTTGAAAAAATGGTCAATATTGATGAAATTTTAACATTTAATCTTTTGACTTTAAATAACGGTTGGATGTGAATTATTACTTTTTCAACTAAAATAAGTGTGTTTAAAGTCATTTCTGGTCCTGAAATTGGTCAAAATTGAAGATTTTGAGTAAGCAAAACTCTGTAAAAATGGCAATTTTGGTCACTGTGAGGGTTTAAAAAGTGGTTATTCAACATGAGACCCGATCCAAAAAACATTTTGAATCTTTTTTGGTAGAGTCCAAAAAATCCATTTTCTGATGAAAAACGATGACCCCGGACCAGTCGAACGTTGAAAAAATGGTCAATATTGATGACATTTTAACATTTAATCTTTTGACTTTAAATGACGGTTGGATGTGAATTATTACTTTTTCAACTAAAATAAGTGTGTTTAAAGTCATTTCTGTGCCTGAAATTGGTCAAAATTTAAGATTTTGAGTAAGCAAAACTCTGTAAAAATGGCAATTTTGGTCACTGTGAGGGTTTAAATAGTGGTTATTCAACATGAGGCCCAATCCAAATGACATTTTGAATCATTTTTGGTAGAGTCCAAAAAAATCAATTTTCTGATGAAAAACGATGACCCCGGACCAGTCGAACGTTGAAAAAATGGTCAATATTGATGAAATGTTTACATTTAATCTTTTGACTTTAAATGACAGTTGGATGTGAATTATTACTTTTTCAACTAAAATAAGTGTGTTTAAAGTCATTTCTGTGCCTGAAAGTGGTCAAAATTGAAGATTTTGAGTAAGCAAAACTCTGTAAAAATGGCAATTTTGGTCACTGTGAGGGTTTAAAAAGTGGTTATTCAACATGAGACCCGATCCAAAAGACATTTTGAATCATTTTTGGTAGAGTCCAAAAAATCAATTTTCTGATGAAAAACGATGACCCCGGACCAGTCGAACATTGAAAAAATGGTCAATATTGATGAAATTTTAACATTTAATCTTTTGACTTTAAATAACGGTTGGATGTGAATTATTACTTTTTCAACTAAAATAAGTGTGTTTAAAGTCATTTCTGTGCCTGAAAGTGGTCAAAATTGAAGATTTTGAGTAAGCAAAACTCTGTAAAAATGGCAATTTTGGTCACTGTGAGGGTTTAAAAAGTGGTTATTCAACATGAGGCCCGATCCAAATGACATTTTGAATCATTTTTGGTAGAGTCCAAAAAAATCAATTTTCTGATGAAAAACGATGACCCCGGACCAGTCGAACGTTGAAAAAATGGTCAATATTGATGAAATTTTAACATTTAATCTTTTGACTTTAAATGACGGTTGGATGTGAATTATTACTTTTTCAACTAAAATAAGTGTGTTTAAAGTCATTTCTGTGCCTGAAATTGGTCAAAATTTAAGAATTTGAGTAAGTAAAACTCTGTAAAAATGGCAATTTTGGTCACTGTGAGGGTTTAAAAAGTGGTTATTCAACATGAGGCCCGATCCAAATGACATTTTGAATCATTTTTGGTAGAGTCCAAAAAAATCAATTTTCTGATGAAAAACGATGACCCCGGACCAGTCGAACGTTGAAAAAAATGGTCAATATTGATGAAATGTTTACATTTAATCTTTTGACTTTAAATGACAGTTGGATGTGAATTATTACTTTTTCAACTAAAATAAGTGTGTTTAAAGTCATTTCTGTGCCTGAAAGTGGTCAAAATTGAAGATTTTGAGTAAGCAAAACTCTGTAAAAATGGCAATTTTGGTCACTGTGAGGGTTTAAAAAGTGGTTATTCAACATGAGACCCGATCCAAAAGACATTTTGAATCATTTTTGGTAGAGTCCAAAAAATCAATTTTCTGATGAAAAACGATGACCCCGGACCAGTCGAACATTGAAAAAATGGTCAATATTGATGAAATTTTAACATTTAATCTTTTGACTTTAAATGACGGTTGGATGTGAATTATTACTTTTTCAACTAAAATAAGTGTGTTTAAAGTCATTTCTGTGCCTGAAATTGGTCAAAATTGAAGATTTTGAGTAAGCAAAACTCTGTAAAAATGGCAATTTTGGTCACTGTGAGGGTTTAAAAAGTGGTTATTCAACATGAGGCCCGATCCAAATGACATTTTGAATCATTTTTGGTAGAGTCCAAAAAATCAATTTTCTGATGAAAAACGATGACCCCGGACCAGTCGAACGTTGAAAAAATGGTCAATATTGATGAAATTTTAACATTTAATCTTTTGACTTTAAATGACGGTTGGATGTGAATTATTACTTTTTCAACTAAAATAAGTGTGTTTAAAGTCATTTCTGTGCCTGAAATTGGTCAAAATGTAAGATTTTGAGTAAGCAAAACTCTGTAAAAATGGCAATTTTGGTCACTGTGAGGGTTTAAAAAGTGGTTATTCAACATGAGGCCCGATCCAAAAGACATTTTGAATCTTTTTTGGTAGAGTCCAAAAAATCCATTTTCTGATGAAAAACGATGACCCCGGACCAGTCGAACGTTGAAAAAATGGTCAATATTGATGAAATTTTAACATTTAATCTTTTGACTTTAAATGACGGTTGGATGTGAATTATTACTTTTTCAACTAAAATAAGTGTGTTTAAAGTCATTTCTGTGCCTGAAATTGGTCAAAATTGAAGATTCTGAGTAAGCAAAACTCTGTAAAAATGGCAATTTTGGTCACTGTGAGGTTTTAAAAAGTGGTTATTCAACATGAGACCCGATCCAAAAAACATTTTGAATCTTTTTTGGTAGAGTCCAAAAAATCCATTTTCTGATGAAAAACGATGACCCCGGACCAGTCGAACGTTGAAAAAATGGTCAATATTGATGAAATTTTTACATTTAATCTTTTGACTTTAAATGACGGTTGAATGTGAATTATTACTTTTTCAACTAAAATAAGTGTGTTTAAAGTCATTTCTGTGCCTGAAATTGGTCAAAATTTAAGATTTTGAGTAAGCAAAACTCTGTAAAAAGGGCAATTTTGGTCACTGTGAGGGTTTAAAAAGTGGTTATTCAACATGAGGCCCGATCCAAAAGACATTTTGAATCTCTTTTGGTAGAGTCCAAAAAATCCATTTTCTGATGAAAAACGATGACCCCGGACCAGTCGAACGTTGAAAAAATGGTCAATATTGATGAAATTTTAACATTTAATCTTTTGATTTTAAATGACGGTTGGATGTGAATTATTACTTTTTCAACTAAAATAAGTGTGTTTAAAGTCCTTTCTGTGCCTGAAATTGGTCAAAATTGAAGATTCTGAGTAAGCAAAACTCTGTAAAAATGGCAATTTTGGTCACTGTGAGGGTTTAAAAAGTGGTTATTCAACATGAGGCCCGATCCAAATGACATTTTGAATCATTTTTGGTAGAGTCCAAAAAATCAATTTTCTGATGAAAAACGATGACCCCGGACCAGTCGACCGTTGAAAAAATGGTCAATATTGATGAAATTTTAACATTTAATCTTTTGACTTTAAATAACGGTTGGATGTGAATTATTACTTTTTCAACTAAAATAAGTGTGTTTAAAGTCATTTCTGTGCCTGAAATTGGTCAAAATTGAAGATTTTGAGTAAGCAAAACTCTGTAAAAATGGCAATTTTGGTCACTGTGAGGGTTTAAAAAGTGGTTATTCAACATGAGACCCGATCCAAAAAACATTTTGAATCTTTTTTGGTAGAGTCCAAAAAATCCATTTTCTGATGAAAAACGATGACCCCGGACCAGTCGAACGTTGAAAAAATGGTCAATATTGATGAAATTTTAACATTTAATCTTTTGACTTTAAATGACGGTTGGATGTGAATTATTACTTTTTCAACTAAAATAAGTGTGTTTAAAGTCATTTCTGTGCCTGAAATTGGTCAAAATGTAAGATTTTGAGTAAGCAAAACTCTGTAAAAATGGCAATTTTGGTCACTGTGAGGGTTTAAAAAGTGGTTATTCAACATGAGGCCCGATCCAAATGACATTTTGAATCATTTTTGGTAGAGTCCCAAAAAATCAATTTTCTGATGAAAAACGATGACCCCGGACCAGTCGAACGTTGAAAAAATGGTCAATATTGATGAAATGTTTACATTTAATCTTTTGACTTTAAATGACAGTTGGATGTGAATTATTACTTTTTCAACTAAAATAAGTGTGTTTAAAGTCATTTCTGTGCCTGAAAGTGGTCAAAATTGAAGATTTTGAGTAAGCAAAACTCTGTAAAAATGGCAATTTTGGTCACTGTGAGGGTTTAAAAAGTGGTTATTCAACATGAGACCCGATCCAAAAGACATTTTGAATCATTTTTGGTAGAGTCCAAAAAATCAATTTTCTGATGAAAAACGATGACCCCGGACCAGTCGAACGTTGAAAAAATGGTCAATATTGATGAAATTTTAACATTTAATCTTTTGACTTTAAATGACGGTTGGATGTGAATTATTACTTTTTCAACTAAAATAAGTGTGTTTAAAGTCATTTCTGTGCCTGAAATTGGTCAAAATTGAAGATTTTGAGTAAGCAAAACTCTGTAAAAATGGCAATTTTGGTCACTGTGAGGGTTTAAAAAGTGGTTATTCAACATGAGGCCCGATCCAAATGACATTTTGAATCATTTTTGGTAGAGTCCAAAAAAATCAATTTTCTGATGAAAAACGATGACCCCGGACGAGTCGAACGTTGAAAAAATGGTCAATATTGATGAAATTTTAACATTTAATCTTTTGACTTTAAATGACGGTTGGATGTGAATTATTACTTTTTCAACTAAAATAAGTGTGTTTAAAGTCATTTCTGTGCCTGAAATTGGTCAAAATTTAAGATTTTGAGTAAGCAAAACTCTGTAAAAATGGCAATTTTGGTCACTGTGAGGGTTTAAAAAGTGGTTATTCAACATGAGGCCCGATCCAAATGACATTTTGAATCATTTTTGGTAGAGTCCAAAAAATCAATTTTCTGATGAAAAACGATGACCCCGGACCAGTCGACCGTTGAAAAAATGGTCAATATTGATGAAATTTTAACATTTAATCTTTTGACTTTAAATAACGGTTGGATGTGAATTATTACTTTTTCAACTAAAATAAGTGTGTTTAAAGTCATTTCTGTGCCTGAAATTGGTCAAAATTGAAGATTTTGAGTAAGCAAAACTCTGTAAAAATGGCAATTTTGGTCACTGTGAGGGTTTAAAAAGTGGTTATTCAACATGAGACCCGATCCAAAAAACATTTTGAATCTTTTTTGGTAGAGTCCAAAAAATCCATTTTCTGATGAAAAACGATGACCCCGGACCAGTCGAACGTTGAAAAAATGGTCAATATTGATGAAATTTTAACATTTAATCTCTTGACTTTAAATGACGGTTGGATGTGAATTATTACTTTTTCAACTAAAATAAGTGTGTTTAAAGTCATTTCTGTGCCTGAAATTGGTCAAAATTGAAGATTTTGAGTAAGCAAAACTCTGTAAAAATGGCAATTTTGGTCACTGTGAGGGTTTAAAAAGTGGTTATTCAACATGAGGCCCGATCCAAAAGACATTTTGAATCTTTTTTGGTAGAGTCCAAAAAATCCATTTTCTGATGAAAAACGATGACCCCGGACCAGTCGAACGTTGAAAAAATGGTCAATATTGATGAAATTTTAACATTTAATCTTTTGACTTTAAATGACGGTTGGATGTGAATTATTACTTTTTCAACTAAAATAAGTGTGTTTAAAGTCATTTCTGTGCCTGAAATTGGTCAAAATTGAAGATTCTGAGTAAGCAAAACTCTGTAAAAATGGCAATTTTGGTCACTGTGAGGGTTTAAAAAGTGGTTATTCAACATGAGACCCGATCCAAAAAACATTTTGAATCTTTTTTGGTAGAGTCCAAAAAATCCATTTTCTGATGAAAAACGATGACCCCGGACCAGTCGAACGTTGAAAAAATGGTCAATATTGATGAAATTTTAACATTTAATCTTTTGACTTTAAATGACGGTTGGATGTGAATTATTACTTTTTCAACTAAAATAAGTGTGTTTAAAGTCATTTCTGTGCCTGAAATTGGTCAAAATTGAAGATTTTGAGTAAGCAAAACTCTGTAAAAATGGCAATTTTGGTCACTGTGAGGGTTTAAAAAGTGGTTATTCAACATGAGGCCCGATCCAAATGACATTTTGAATCATTTTTGGTAGAGTCCAAAAAAATCAATTTTCTGATGAAAAACGATGACCCCGGACCAGTCGAACGTTGAAAAAATGGTCAATATTGATGAAATTTTAACATTTAATCTTTTGACTTTAAATAACGGTTGGATGTGAATTATTACTTTTTCAACTAAAATAAGTGTGTTTAAAGTCATTTCTGGTCCTGAAATTGGTCAAAATTGAAGATTTTGAGTAAGCAAAACTCTGTAAAAATGGCAATTTTGGTCACTGTGAGGGTTTAAAAAGTGGTTATTCAACATGAGACCCGATCCAAAAAACATTTTGAATCTTTTTTGGTAGAGTCCAAAAAATCCATTTTCTGATGAAAAACGATGACCCCGGACCAGTCGAACGTTGAAAAAATGGTCAATATTGATGACATTTTAACATTTAATCTTTTGACTTTAAATGACGGTTGGATGTGAATTATTACTTTTTCAACTAAAATAAGTGTGTTTAAAGTCATTTCTGTGCCTGAAATTGGTCAAAATTTAAGATTTTGAGTAAGCAAAACTCTGTAAAAATGGCAATTTTGGTCACTGTGAGGGTTTAAATAGTGGTTATTCAACATGAGGCCCAATCCAAATGACATTTTGAATCATTTTTGGTAGAGTCCAAAAAAATCAATTTTCTGATGAAAAACGATGACCCCGGACCAGTCGAACGTTGAAAAAATGGTCAATATTGATGAAATGTTTACATTTAATCTTTTGACTTTAAATGACAGTTGGATGTGAATTATTACTTTTTCAACTAAAATAAGTGTGTTTAAAGTCATTTCTGTGCCTGAAAGTGGTCAAAATTGAAGATTTTGAGTAAGCAAAACTCTGTAAAAATGGCAATTTTGGTCACTGTGAGGGTTTAAAAAGTGGTTATTCAACATGAGACCCGATCCAAAAGACATTTTGAATCATTTTTGGTAGAGTCCAAAAAATCAATTTTCTGATGAAAAACGATGACCCCGGACCAGTCGAACATTGAAAAAATGGTCAATATTGATGAAATTTTAACATTTAATCTTTTGACTTTAAATAACGGTTGGATGTGAATTATTACTTTTTCAACTAAAATAAGTGTGTTTAAAGTCATTTCTGTGCTTGAAAGTGGTCAAAATTGAAGATTTTGAGTAAGCAAAACTCTGTAAAAATGGCAATTTTGGTCACTGTGAGGGTTTAAAAAGTGGTTATTCAACATGAGGCCCGATCCAAATGACATTTTGAATCATTTTTGGTAGAGTCCAAAAAAATCAATTTTCTGATGAAAAACGATGACCCCGGACCAGTCGAACGTTGAAAAAATGGTCAATATTGATGAAATTTTAACATTTAATCTTTTGACTTTAAATGACGGTTGGATGTGAATTATTACTTTTTCAACTAAAATAAGTGTGTTTAAAGTCATTTCTGTGCCTGAAATTGGTCAAAATTTAAGAATTTGAGTAAGTAAAACTCTGTAAAAATGGCAATTTTGGTCACTGTGAGGGTTTAAAAAGTGGTTATTCAACATGAGGCCCGATCCAAATGACATTTTGAATCATTTTTGGTAGAGTCCAAAAAAATCAATTTTCTGATGAAAAACGATGACCCCGGACCAGTCGAACGTTGAAAAAAATGGTCAATATTGATGAAATGTTTACATTTAATCTTTTGACTTTAAATGACAGTTGGATGTGAATTATTACTTTTTCAACTAAAATAAGTGTGTTTAAAGTCATTTCTGTGCCTGAAAGTGGTCAAAATTGAAGATTTTGAGTAAGCAAAACTCTGTAAAAATGGCAATTTTGGTCACTGTGAGGGTTTAAAAAGTGGTTATTCAACATGAGACCCGATCCAAAAGACATTTTGAATCATTTTTGGTAGAGTCCAAAAAATCAATTTTCTGATGAAAAACGATGACCCCGGACCAGTCGAACATTGAAAAAATGGTCAATATTGATGAAATTTTAACATTTAATCTTTTGACTTTAAATGACGGTTGGATGTGAATTATTACTTTTTCAACTAAAATAAGTGTGTTTAAAGTCATTTCTGTGCCTGAAATTGGTCAAAATTGAAGATTTTGAGTAAGCAAAACTCTGTAAAAATGGCAATTTTGGTCACTGTGAGGGTTTAAAAAGTGGTTATTCAACATGAGGCCCGATCCAAATGACATTTTGAATCATTTTTGGTAGAGTCCAAAAAATCAATTTTCTGATGAAAAACGATGACCCCGGACCAGTCGAACGTTGAAAAAATGGTCAATATTGATGAAATTTTAACATTTAATCTTTTGACTTTAAATGACGGTTGGATGTGAATTATTACTTTTTCAACTAAAATAAGTGTGTTTAAAGTCATTTCTGTGCCTGAAATTGGTCAAAATGTAAGATTTTGAGTAAGCAAAACTCTGTAAAAATGGCAATTTTGGTCACTGTGAGGGTTTAAAAAGTGGTTATTCAACATGAGGCCCGATCCAAAAGACATTTTGAATCTTTTTTGGTAGAGTCCAAAAAATCCATTTTCTGATGAAAAACGATGACCCCGGACCAGTCGAACGTTGAAAAAATGGTCAATATTGATGAAATTTTAACATTTAATCTTTTGACTTTAAATGACGGTTGGATGTGAATTATTACTTTTTCAACTAAAATAAGTGTGTTTAAAGTCATTTCTGTGCCTGAAATTGGTCAAAATTGAAGATTCTGAGTAAGCAAAACTCTGTAAAAATGGCAATTTTGGTCACTGTGAGGGTTTAAAAAGTGGTTATTCAACATGAGACCCGATCCAAAAAACATTTTGAATCTTTTTTGGTAGAGTCCAAAAAATCCATTTTCTGATGAAAAACGATGACCCCGGACCAGTCGAACGTTGAAAAAATGGTCAATATTGATGAAATTTTTACATTTAATCTTTTGACTTTAAATGACGGTTGAATGTGAATTATTACTTTTTCAACTAAAATAAGTGTGTTTAAAGTCATTTCTGTGCCTGAAATTGGTCAAAATTTAAGATTTTGAGTAAGCAAAACTCTGTAAAAATGGCAATTTTGGTCACTGTGAGGGTTTAAAAAGTGGTTATTCAACATGAGGCCCGATCCAAAAGACATTTTGAATCTCTTTTGGTAGAGTCCAAAAAATCCATTTTCTGATGAAAAACGATGACCCCGGACCAGTCGAACGTTGAAAAAATGGTCAATATTGATGAAATTTTAACATTTAATCTTTTGATTTTAAATGACGGTTGGATGTGAATTATTACTTTTTCAACTAAAATAAGTGTGTTTAAAGTCATTTCTGTGCCTGAAATTGGTCAAAATTGAAGATTCTGAGTAAGCAAAACTCTGTAAAAATGGCAATTTTGGTCACTGTGAGGGTTTAAAAAGTGGTTATTCAACATGAGGCCCGATCCAAATGACATTTTGAATCATTTTTGGTAGAGTCCAAAAAATCAATTTTCTGATGAAAAACGATGACCCCGGACCAGTCGACCGTTGAAAAAATGGTCAATATTGATGAAATTTTAACATTTAATCTTTTGACTTTAAATAACGGTTGGATGTGAATTATTACTTTTTCAACTAAAATAAGTGTGTTTAAAGTCATTTCTGTGCCTGAAATTGGTCAAAATTGAAGATTTTGAGTAAGCAAAACTCTGTAAAAATGGCAATTTTGGTCACTGTGAGGGTTTAAAAAGTGGTTATTCAACATGAGACCCGATCCAAAAAACATTTTGAATCTTTTTTGGTAGAGTCCAAAAAATCCATTTTCTGATGAAAAACGATGACCCCGGACCAGTCGAACGTTGAAAAAATGGTCAATATTGATGAAATTTTAACATTTAATCTTTTGACTTTAAATGACGGTTGGATGTGAATTATTACTTTTTCAACTAAAATAAGTGTGTTTAAAGTCATTTCTGTGCCTGAAATTGGTCAAAATGTAAGATTTTGAGTAAGCAAAACTCTGTAAAAATGGCAATTTTGGTCACTGTGAGGGTTTAAAAAGTGGTTATTCAACATGAGGCCCGATCCAAATGACATTTTGAATCATTTTTGGTAGAGTCCCAAAAAATCAATTTTCTGATGAAAAACGATGACCCCGGACCAGTCGAACGTTGAAAAAATGGTCAATATTGATGAAATGTTTACATTTAATCTTTTGACTTTAAATGACAGTTGGATGTGAATTATTACTTTTTCAACTAAAATAAGTGTGTTTAAAGTCATTTCTGTGCCTGAAAGTGGTCAAAATTGAAGATTTTGAGTAAGCAAAACTCTGTAAAAATGGCAATTTTGGTCACTGTGAGGGTTTAAAAAGTGGTTATTCAACATGAGACCCGATCCAAAAGACATTTTGAATCATTTTTGGTAGAGTCCAAAAAATCAATTTTCTGATGAAAAACGATGACCCCGGACCAGTCGAACGTTGAAAAAATGGTCAATATTGATGAAATTTTAACATTTAATCTTTTGACTTTAAATGACGGTTGGATGTGAATTATTACTTTTTCAACTAAAATAAGTGTGTTTAAAGTCATTTCTGTGCCTGAAATTGGTCAAAATGTAAGATTTTGAGTAAGCAAAACTCTGTAAAAATGGCAATTTTGGTCACTGTGAGGGTTTAAAAAGTGGTTATTCAACATGAGGCCCGATCCAAATGACATTTTGAATCATTTTTGGTAGAGTCCAAAAAATCAATTTTCTGATGAAAAACGATGACCCCGGACCAGTCGAACGTTGAAAAAATGGTCAATACTGATGAAATTTTAACATTTAATCTTTTGACTTTAAATGACGGTTGGATGTGAATTATTACTTTTTCAACTAAAATAAGTGTGTTTAAAGTCATTTCTGTGCCTGAAATTGGTCAAAATGTAAGATTTTGAGTAAGCAAAACTCTGTAAAAATGGCAATTTTGGTCACTGTGAGGGTTTAAAAAGTGGTTATTCAACATGAGACCCGATCCAAAAAACATTTTGAATCTTTTTTGGTAGAGTCCAAAAAATCCATTTTCTGATGAAAAACGATGACCCCGGACCAGTCGAACGTTGAAAAAATGGTCAATATTGATGAAATTTTAACATTTAATCTTTTGACTTTAAATGACGGTTGGATGTGAATTATTACTTTTTCAACTAAAATAAGTGTGTTTAAAGTCATTTCTGTGCCTGAAATTGGTCAAAATTGAAGATTTTGAGTAAGCAAAACTCTGTAAAAATGGCAATTTTGGTCACTGTGAGGGTTTAAAAAGTGGTTATTCAACATGAGGCCCGATCCAAATGACATTTTGAATCATTTTTGGTAGAGTCCAAAAAAATCAATTTTCTGATGAAAAACGATGACCCCGGACGAGTCGAACGTTGAAAAAATGGTCAATATTGATGAAATTTTAACATTTAATCTTTTGACTTTAAATGACGGTTGGATGTGAATTATTACTTTTTCAACTAAAATAAGTGTGTTTAAAGTCATTTCTGTGCCTGAAATTGGTCAAAATTTAAGATTTTGAGTAAGCAAAACTCTGTAAAAATGGCAATTTTGGTCACTGTGAGGGTTTAAAAAGTGGTTATTCAACATGAGACCCGATCCAAAAAACATTTTGAATCTTTTTTGGTAGAGTCCAAAAAATCCATTTTCTGATGAAAAACGATGACCCCGGACCAGTCGAACGTTGAAAAAATGGTCAATATTGATGAAATTTTAACATTTAATCTCTTGACTTTAAATGACGGTTGGATGTGAATTATTACTTTTTCAACTAAAATAAGTGTGTTTAAAGTCATTTCTGTGCCTGAAATTGGTCAAAATTGAAGATTTTGAGTAAGCAAAACTCTGTAAAAATGGCAATTTTGGTCACTGTGAGGGTTTAAAAAGTGGTTATTCAACATGAGGCCCGATCCAAAAGACATTTTGAATCTTTTTTGGTAGAGTCCAAAAAATCCATTTTCTGATGAAAAACGATGACCCCGGACCAGTCGAACGTTGAAAAAATGGTCAATATTGATGAAATTTTAACATTTAATCTTTTGACTTTAAATGACGGTTGGATGTGAATTATTACTTTTTCAACTAAAATAAGTGTGTTTAAAGTCATTTCTGTGCCTGAAATTGGTCAAAATTGAAGATTCTGAGTAAGCAAAACTCTGTAAAAATGGCAATTTTGGTCACTGTGAGGGTTTAAAAAGTGGTTATTCAACATGAGACCCGATCCAAAAAACATTTTGAATCTTTTTTGGTAGAGTCCAAAAAATCCATTTTCTGATGAAAAACGATGACCCCGGACCAGTCGAACGTTGAAAAAATGGTCAATATTGATGAAATTTTAACATTTAATCTTTTGACTTTAAATGACGGTTGGATGTGAATTATTACTTTTTCAACTAAAATAAGTGTGTTTAAAGTCATTTCTGTGCCTGAAATTGGTCAAAATTGAAGATTTTGAGTAAGCAAAACTCTGTAAAAATGGCAATTTTGGTCACTGTGAGGGTTTAAAAAGTGGTTATTCAACATGAGGCCCGATCCAAATGACATTTTGAATCATTTTTGGTAGAGTCCAAAAAAATCAATTTTCTGATGAAAAACGATGACCCCGGACCAGTCGAACGTTGAAAAAATGGTCAATATTGATGAAATTTTAACATTTAATCTTTTGACTTTAAATAACGGTTGGATGTGAATTATTACTTTTTCAACTAAAATAAGTGTGTTTAAAGTCATTTCTGGTCCTGAAATTGGTCAAAATTGAAGATTTTGAGTAAGCAAAACTCTGTAAAAATGGCAATTTTGGTCACTGTGAGGGTTTAAAAAGTGGTTATTCAACATGAGACCCGATCCAAAAAACATTTTGAATCTTTTTTGGTAGAGTCCAAAAAATCCATTTTCTGATGAAAAACGATGACCCCGGACCAGTCGAACGTTGAAAAAATGGTCAATATTGATGACATTTTAACATTTAATCTTTTGACTTTAAATGACGGTTGGATGTGAATTATTACTTTTTCAACTAAAATAAGTGTGTTTAAAGTCATTTCTGTGCCTGAAATTGGTCAAAATTTAAGATTTTGAGTAAGCAAAACTCTGTAAAAATGGCAATTTTGGTCACTGTGAGGGTTTAAATAGTGGTTATTCAACATGAGGCCCAATCCAAATGACATTTTGAATCATTTTTGGTAGAGTCCAAAAAAATCAATTTTCTGATGAAAAACGATGACCCCGGACCAGTCGAACGTTGAAAAAATGGTCAATATTGATGAAATGTTTACATTTAATCTTTTGACTTTAAATGACAGTTGGATGTGAATTATTACTTTTTCAACTAAAATAAGTGTGTTTAAAGTCATTTCTGTGCCTGAAAGTGGTCAAAATTGAAGATTTTGAGTAAGCAAAACTCTGTAAAAATGGCAATTTTGGTCACTGTGAGGGTTTAAAAAGTGGTTATTCAACATGAGACCCGATCCAAAAGACATTTTGAATCATTTTTGGTAGAGTCCAAAAAATCAATTTTCTGATGAAAAACGATGACCCCGGACCAGTCGAACATTGAAAAAATGGTCAATATTGATGAAATTTTAACATTTAATCTTTTGACTTTAAATAACGGTTGGATGTGAATTATTACTTTTTCAACTAAAATAAGTGTGTTTAAAGTCATTTCTGTGCCTGAAAGTGGTCAAAATTGAAGATTTTGAGTAAGCAAAACTCTGTAAAAATGGCAATTTTGGTCACTGTGAGGGTTTAAAAAGTGGTTATTCAACATGAGGCCCGATCCAAATGACATTTTGAATCATTTTTGGTAGAGTCCAAAAAAATCAATTTTCTGATGAAAAACGATGACCCCGGACCAGTCGAACGTTGAAAAAATGGTCAATACTGATGAAATTTTAACATTTAATCTTTTGACTTTAAATGACGGTTGGATGTGAATTATTACTTTTTCAACTAAAATAAGTGTGTTTAAAGTCATTTCTGTGCCTGAAATTGGTCAAAATGTAAGATTTTGAGTAAGCAAAACTCTGTAAAAATGGCAATTTTGGTCACTGTGAGGGTTTAAAAAGTGGTTATTCAACATGAGACCCGATCCAAAAAACATTTTGAATCTTTTTTGGTAGAGTCCAAAAAATCCATTTTCTGATGAAAAACGATGACCCCGGACCAGTCGAACGTTGAAAAAATGGTCAATATTGATGAAATTTTAACATTTAATCTTTTGACTTTAAATGACGGTTGGATGTGAATTATTACTTTTTCAACTAAAATAAGTGTGTTTAAAGTCATTTCTGTGCCTGAAATTGGTCAAAATTGAAGATTTTGAGTAAGCAAAACTCTGTAAAAATGGCAATTTTGGTCACTGTGAGGGTTTAAAAAGTGGTTATTCAACATGAGGCCCGATCCAAATGACATTTTGAATCATTTTTGGTAGAGTCCAAAAAAATCAATTTTCTGATGAAAAACGATGACCCCGGACGAGTCGAACGTTGAAAAAATGGTCAATATTGATGAAATTTTAACATTTAATCTTTTGACTTTAAATGACGGTTGGATGTGAATTATTACTTTTTCAACTAAAATAAGTGTGTTTAAAGTCATTTCTGTGCCTGAAATTGGTCAAAATTTAAGATTTTGAGTAAGCAAAACTCTGTAAAAATGGCAATTTTGGTCACTGTGAGGGTTTAAAAAGTGGTTATTCAACATGAGGCCCGATCCAAATGACATTTTGAATCATTTTTGGTAGAGTCCAAAAAATCAATTTTCTGATGAAAAACGATGACCCCGGACCAGTCGACCGTTGAAAAAATGGTCAATATTGATGAAATTTTAACATTTAATCTTTTGACTTTAAATAACGGTTGGATGTGAATTATTACTTTTTCAACTAAAATAAGTGTGTTTAAAGTCATTTCTGTGCCTGAAATTGGTCAAAATTGAAGATTTTGAGTAAGCAAAACTCTGTAAAAATGGCAATTTTGGTCACTGTGAGGGTTTAAAAAGTGGTTATTCAACATGAGACCCGATCCAAAAAACATTTTGAATCTTTTTTGGTAGAGTCCAAAAAATCCATTTTCTGATGAAAAACGATGACCCCGGACCAGTCGAACGTTGAAAAAATGGTCAATATTGATGAAATTTTAACATTTAATCTCTTGACTTTAAATGACGGTTGGATGTGAATTATTACTTTTTCAACTAAAATAAGTGTGTTTAAAGTCATTTCTGTGCCTGAAATTGGTCAAAATTGAAGATTTTGAGTAAGCAAAACTCTGTAAAAATGGCAATTTTGGTCACTGTGAGGGTTTAAAAAGTGGTTATTCAACATGAGGCCCGATCCAAAAGACATTTTGAATCTTTTTTGGTAGAGTCCAAAAAATCCATTTTCTGATGAAAAACGATGACCCCGGACCAGTCGAACGTTGAAAAAATGGTCAATATTGATGAAATTTTAACATTTAATCTTTTGACTTTAAATGACGGTTGGATGTGAATTATTACTTTTTCAACTAAAATAAGTGTGTTTAAAGTCATTTCTGTGCCTGAAATTGGTCAAAATTGAAGATTCTGAGTAAGCAAAACTCTGTAAAAATGGCAATTTTGGTCACTGTGAGGGTTTAAAAAGTGGTTATTCAACATGAGACCCGATCCAAAAAACATTTTGAATCTTTTTTGGTAGAGTCCAAAAAATCCATTTTCTGATGAAAAACGATGACCCCGGACCAGTCGAACGTTGAAAAAATGGTCAATATTGATGAAATTTTAACATTTAATCTTTTGACTTTAAATGACGGTTGGATGTGAATTATTACTTTTTCAACTAAAATAAGTGTGTTTAAAGTCATTTCTGTGCCTGAAATTGGTCAAAATTGAAGATTTTGAGTAAGCAAAACTCTGTAAAAATGGCAATTTTGGTCACTGTGAGGGTTTAAAAAGTGGTTATTCAACATGAGGCCCGATCCAAATGACATTTTGAATCATTTTTGGTAGAGTCCAAAAAAATCAATTTTCTGATGAAAAACGATGACCCCGGACCAGTCGAACGTTGAAAAAATGGTCAATATTGATGAAATTTTAACATTTAATCTTTTGACTTTAAATAACGGTTGGATGTGAATTATTACTTTTTCAACTAAAATAAGTGTGTTTAAAGTCATTTCTGGTCCTGAAATTGGTCAAAATTGAAGATTTTGAGTAAGCAAAACTCTGTAAAAATGGCAATTTTGGTCACTGTGAGGGTTTAAAAAGTGGTTATTCAACATGAGACCCGATCCAAAAAACATTTTGAATCTTTTTTGGTAGAGTCCAAAAAATCCATTTTCTGATGAAAAACGATGACCCCGGACCAGTCGAACGTTGAAAAAATGGTCAATATTGATGACATTTTAACATTTAATCTTTTGACTTTAAATGACGGTTGGATGTGAATTATTACTTTTTCAACTAAAATAAGTGTGTTTAAAGTCATTTCTGTGCCTGAAATTGGTCAAAATTTAAGATTTTGAGTAAGCAAAACTCTGTAAAAATGGCAATTTTGGTCACTGTGAGGGTTTAAATAGTGGTTATTCAACATGAGGCCCAATCCAAATGACATTTTGAATCATTTTTGGTAGAGTCCAAAAAAATCAATTTTCTGATGAAAAACGATGACCCCGGACCAGTCGAACGTTGAAAAAATGGTCAATATTGATGAAATGTTTACATTTAATCTTTTGACTTTAAATGACAGTTGGATGTGAATTATTACTTTTTCAACTAAAATAAGTGTGTTTAAAGTCATTTCTGTGCCTGAAAGTGGTCAAAATTGAAGATTTTGAGTAAGCAAAACTCTGTAAAAATGGCAATTTTGGTCACTGTGAGGGTTTAAAAAGTGGTTATTCAACATGAGACCCGATCCAAAAGACATTTTGAATCATTTTTGGTAGAGTCCAAAAAATCAATTTTCTGATGAAAAACGATGACCCCGGACCAGTCGAACATTGAAAAAATGGTCAATATTGATGAAATTTTAACATTTAATCTTTTGACTTTAAATAACGGTTGGATGTGAATTATTACTTTTTCAACTAAAATAAGTGTGTTTAAAGTCATTTCTGTGCCTGAAAGTGGTCAAAATTGAAGATTTTGAGTAAGCAAAACTCTGTAAAAATGGCAATTTTGGTCACTGTGAGGGTTTAAAAAGTGGTTATTCAACATGAGGCCCGATCCAAATGACATTTTGAATCATTTTTGGTAGAGTCCAAAAAAATCAATTTTCTGATGAAAAACGATGACCCCGGACCAGTCGAACGTTGAAAAAATGGTCAATATTGATGAAATTTTAACATTTAATCTTTTGACTTTAAATGACGGTTGGATGTGAATTATTACTTTTTCAACTAAAATAAGTGTGTTTAAAGTCATTTCTGTGCCTGAAATTGGTCAAAATTTAAGAATTTGAGTAAGTAAAACTCTGTAAAAATGGCAATTTTGGTCACTGTGAGGGTTTAAAAAGTGGTTATTCAACATGAGGCCCGATCCAAATGACATTTTGAATCATTTTTGGTAGAGTCCAAAAAAATCAATTTTCTGATGAAAAACGATGACCCCGGACCAGTCGAACGTTGAAAAAAATGGTCAATATTGATGAAATGTTTACATTTAATCTTTTGACTTTAAATGACAGTTGGATGTGAATTATTACTTTTTCAACTAAAATAAGTGTGTTTAAAGTCATTTCTGTGCCTGAAAGTGGTCAAAATTGAAGATTTTGAGTAAGCAAAACTCTGTAAAAATGGCAATTTTGGTCACTGTGAGGGTTTAAAAAGTGGTTATTCAACATGAGACCCGATCCAAAAGACATTTTGAATCATTTTTGGTAGAGTCCAAAAAATCAATTTTCTGATGAAAAACGATGACCCCGGACCAGTCGAACATTGAAAAAATGGTCAATATTGATGAAATTTTAACATTTAATCTTTTGACTTTAAATGACGGTTGGATGTGAATTATTACTTTTTCAACTAAAATAAGTGTGTTTAAAGTCATTTCTGTGCCTGAAATTGGTCAAAATTGAAGATTTTGAGTAAGCAAAACTCTGTAAAAATGGCAATTTTGGTCACTGTGAGGGTTTAAAAAGTGGTTATTCAACATGAGGCCCGATCCAAATGACATTTTGAATCATTTTTGGTAGAGTCCAAAAAATCAATTTTCTGATGAAAAACGATGACCCCGGACCAGTCGAACGTTGAAAAAATGGTCAATATTGATGAAATTTTAACATTTAATCTTTTGACTTTAAATGACGGTTGGATGTGAATGATTACTTTTTCAACTAAAATAAGTGTGTTTAAAGTCATTTCTGTGCCTGAAATTGGTCAAAATGTAAGATTTTGAGTAAGCAAAACTCTGTAAAAATGGCAATTTTGGTCACTGTGAGGGTTTAAAAAGTGGTTATTCAACATGAGGCCCGATCCAAAAGACATTTTGAATCTTTTTTGGTAGAGTCCAAAAAATCCATTTTCTGATGAAAAACGATGACCCCGGACCAGTCGAACGTTGAAAAAATGGTCAATATTGATGAAATTTTAACATTTAATCTTTTGACTTTAAATGACGGTTGGATGTGAATTATTACTTTTTCAACTAAAATAAGTGTGTTTAAAGTCATTTCTGTGCCTGAAATTGGTCAAAATTGAAGATTCTGAGTAAGCAAAACTCTGTAAAAATGGCAATTTTGGTCACTGTGAGGGTTTAAAAAGTGGTTATTCAACATGAGACCCGATCCAAAAAACATTTTGAATCTTTTTTGGTAGAGTCCAAAAAATCCATTTTCTGATGAAAAACGATGACCCCGGACCAGTCGAACGTTGAAAAAATGGTCAATATTGATGAAATTTTTACATTTAATCTTTTGACTTTAAATGACGGTTGAATGTGAATTATTACTTTTTCAACTAAAATAAGTGTGTTTAAAGTCATTTCTGTGCCTGAAATTGGTCAAAATTTAAGATTTTGAGTAAGCAAAACTCTGTAAAAATGGCAATTTTGGTCACTGTGAGGGTTTAAAAAGTGGTTATTCAACATGAGGCCCGATCCAAAAGACATTTTGAATCTCTTTTGGTAGAGTCCAAAAAATCCATTTTCTGATGAAAAACGATGACCCCGGACCAGTCGAACGTTGAAAAAATGGTCAATATTGATGAAATTTTAACATTTAATCTTTTGATTTTAAATGACGGTTGGATGTGAATTATTACTTTTTCAACTAAAATAAGTGTGTTTAAAGTCATTTCTGTGCCTGAAATTGGTCAAAATTGAAGATTCTGAGTAAGCAAAACTCTGTAAAAATGGCAATTTTGGTCACTGTGAGGGTTTAAAAAGTGGTTATTCAACATGAGGCCCGATCCAAATGACATTTTGAATCATTTTTGGTAGAGTCCAAAAAATCAATTTTCTGATGAAAAACGATGACCCCGGACCAGTCGACCGTTGAAAAAATGGTCAATATTGATGAAATTTTAACATTTAATCTTTTGACTTTAAATAACGGTTGGATGTGAATTATTACTTTTTCAACTAAAATAAGTGTGTTTAAAGTCATTTCTGTGCCTGAAATTGGTCAAAATGTAAGATTTTGAGTAAGCAAAACTCTGTAAAAATGGCAATTTTGGTCACTGTGAGGGTTTAAAAAGTGGTTATTCAACATGAGGCCCGATCCAAATGACATTTTGAATCATTTTTGGTAGAGTCCCAAAAAATCAATTTTCTGATGAAAAACGATGACCCCGGACCAGTCGAACGTTGAAAAAATGGTCAATATTGATGAAATGTTTACATTTAATCTTTTGACTTTAAATGACAGTTGGATGTGAATTATTACTTTTTCAACTAAAATAAGTGTGTTTAAAGTCATTTCTGTGCCTGAAAGTGGTCAAAATTGAAGATTTTGAGTAAGCAAAACTCTGTAAAAATGGCAATTTTGGTCACTGTGAGGGTTTAAAAAGTGGTTATTCAACATGAGACCCGATCCAAAAGACATTTTGAATCATTTTTGGTAGAGTCCAAAAAATCAATTTTCTGATGAAAAACGATGACCCCGGACCAGTCGAACGTTGAAAAAATGGTCAATATTGATGAAATTTTAACATTTAATCTTTTGACTTTAAATGACGGTTGGATGTGAATTATTACTTTTTCAACTAAAATAAGTGTGTTTAAAGTCATTTCTGTGCCTGAAATTGGTCAAAATGTAAGATTTTGAGTAAGCAAAACTCTGTAAAAATGGCAATTTTGGTCACTGTGAGGGTTTAAAAAGTGGTTATTCAACATGAGGCCCGATCCAAATGACATTTTGAATCATTTTTGGTAGAGTCCAAAAAATCAATTTTCTGATGAAAAACGATGACCCCGGACCAGTCGAACGTTGAAAAAATGGTCAATATTGATGAAATTTTAACATTTAATCTTTTGACTTTAAATGACGGTTGGATGTGAATTATTACTTTTTCAACTAAAATAAGTGTGTTTAAAGTCATTTCTGTGCCTGAAATTGGTCAAAATGTAAGATTTTGAGTAAGCAAAACTCTGTAAAAATGGCAATTTTGGTCACTGTGAGGGTTTAAAAAGTGGTTATTCAACATGAGACCCGATCCAAAAAACATTTTGAATCTTTTTTGGTAGAGTCCAAAAAATCCATTTTCTGATGAAAAACGATGACCCCGGACCAGTCGAACGTTGAAAAAATGGTCAATATTGATGAAATTTTAACATTTAATCTTTTGACTTTAAATGACGGTTGGATGTGAATTATTACTTTTTCAACTAAAATAAGTGTGTTTAAAGTCATTTCTGTGCCTGAAATTGGTCAAAATTGAAGATTTTGAGTAAGCAAAACTCTGTAAAAATGGCAATTTTGGTCACTGTGAGGGTTTAAAAAGTGGTTATTCAACATGAGGCCCGATCCAAATGACATTTTGAATCATTTTTGGTAGAGTCCAAAAAAATCAATTTTCTGATGAAAAACGATGACCCCGGACGAGTCGAACGTTGAAAAAATGGTCAATATTGATGAAATTTTAACATTTAATCTTTTGACTTTAAATGACGGTTGGATGTGAATTATTACTTTGTCAACTAAAATAAGTGTGTTTAAAGTCATTTCTGTGCCTGAAATTGGTCAAAATTTAAGATTTTGAGTAAGCAAAACTCTGTAAAAATGGCAATTTTGGTCACTGTGAGGGTTTAAAAAGTGGTTATTCAACATGAGGCCCGATCCAAATGACATTTTGAATCATTTTTGGTAGAGTCCAAAAAATCAATTTTCTGATGAAAAACGATGACCCCGGACCAGTCGACCGTTGAAAAAATGGTCAATATTGATGAAATTTTAACATTTAATCTTTTGACTTTAAATAACGGTTGGATGTGAATTATTACTTTTTCAACTAAAATAAGTGTGTTTAAAGTCATTTCTGTGCCTGAAATTGGTCAAAATTGAAGATTTTGAGTAAGCAAAACGCTGTAAAAATGGCAATTTTGGTCACTGTGAGGGTTTAAAAAGTGGTTATTCAACATGAGACCCGATCCAAAAAACATTTTGAATCTTTTTTGGTAGAGTCCAAAAAATCCATTTTCTGATGAAAAACGATGACCCCGGACCAGTCGAACGTTGAAAAAATGGTCAATATTGATGAAATTTTAACATTTAATCTCTTGACTTTAAATGACGGTTGGATGTGAATTATTACTTTTTCAACTAAAATAAGTGTGTTTAAAGTCATTTCTGTGCCTGAAATTGGTCAAAATTGAAGATTTTGAGTAAGCAAAACTCTGTAAAAATGGCAATTTTGGTCACTGTGAGGGTTTAAAAAGTGGTTATTCAACATGAGGCCCGATCCAAAAGACATTTTGAATCTTTTTTGGTAGAGTCCAAAAAATCCATTTTCTGATGAAAAACGATGACCCCGGACCAGTCGAACGTTGAAAAAATGGTCAATATTGATGAAATTTTAACATTTAATCTTTTGACTTTAAATGACGGTTGGATGTGAATTATTACTTTTTCAACTAAAATAAGTGTGTTTAAAGTCATTTCTGTGCCTGAAATTGGTCAAAATTGAAGATTCTGAGTAAGCAAAACTCTGTAAAAATGGCAATTTTGGTCACTGTGAGGGTTTAAAAAGTGGTTATTCAACATGAGACCCGATCCAAAAAACATTTTGAATCTTTTTTGGTAGAGTCCAAAAAATCCATTTTCTGATGAAAAACGATGACCCCGGACCAGTCGAACGTTGAAAAAATGGTCAATATTGATGAAATTTTAACATTTAATCTTTTGACTTTAAATGACGGTTGGATGTGAATTATTACTTTTTCAACTAAAATAAGTGTGTTTAAAGTCATTTCTGTGCCTGAAATTGGTCAAAATTGAAGATTTTGAGTAAGCAAAACTCTGTAAAAATGGCAATTTTGGTCACTGTGAGGGTTTAAAAAGTGGTTATTCAACATGAGGCCCGATCCAAATGACATTTTGAATCATTTTTGGTAGAGTCCAAAAAAATCAATTTTCTGATGAAAAACGATGACCCCGGACCAGTCGAACGTTGAAAAAATGGTCAATATTGATGAAATTTTAACATTTAATCTTTTGACTTTAAATAACGGTTGGATGTGAATTATTACTTTTTCAACTAAAATAAGTGTGTTTAAAGTCATTTCTGGTCCTGAAATTGGTCAAAATTGAAGATTTTGAGTAAGCAAAACTCTGTAAAAATGGCAATTTTGGTCACTGTGAGGGTTTAAAAAGTGGTTATTCAACATGAGACCCGATCCAAAAAACATTTTGAATCTTTTTTGGTAGAGTCCAAAAAATCCATTTTCTGATGAAAAACGATGACCCCGGACCAGTCGAACGTTGAAAAAATGGTCAATATTGATGACATTTTAACATTTAATCTTTTGACTTTAAATGACGGTTGGATGTGAATTATTACTTTTTCAACTAAAATAAGTGTGTTTAAAGTCATTTCTGTGCCTGAAATTGGTCAAAATTTAAGATTTTGAGTAAGCAAAACTCTGTAAAAATGGCAATTTTGGTCACTGTGAGGGTTTAAATAGTGGTTATTCAACATGAGGCCCAATCCAAATGACATTTTGAATCATTTTTGGTAGAGTCCAAAAAAATCAATTTTCTGATGAAAAACGATGACCCCGGACCAGTCGAACGTTGAAAAAATGGTCAATATTGATGAAATGTTTACATTTAATCTTTTGACTTTAAATGACAGTTGGATGTGAATTATTACTTTTTCAACTAAAATAAGTGTGTTTAAAGTCATTTCTGTGCCTGAAAGTGGTCAAAATTGAAGATTTTGAGTAAGCAAAACTCTGTAAAAATGGCAATTTTGGTCACTGTGAGGGTTTAAAAAGTGGTTATTCAACATGAGACCCGATCCAAAAGACATTTTGAATCATTTTTGGTAGAGTCCAAAAAATCAATTTTCTGATGAAAAACGATGACCCCGGACCAGTCGAACATTGAAAAAATGGTCAATATTGATGAAATTTTAACATTTAATCTTTTGACTTTAAATAACGGTTGGATGTGAATTATTACTTTTTCAACTAAAATAAGTGTGTTTAAAGTCATTTCTGTGCCTGAAAGTGGTCAAAATTGAAGATTTTGAGTAAGCAAAACTCTGTAAAAATGGCAATTTTGGTCACTGTGAGGGTTTAAAAAGTGGTTATTCAACATGAGGCCCGATCCAAATGACATTTTGAATCATTTTTGGTAGAGTCCAAAAAAATCAATTTTCTGATGAAAAACGATGACCCCGGACCAGTCGAACGTTGAAAAAATGGTCAATATTGATGAAATTTTAACATTTAATCTTTTGACTTTAAATGACGGTTGGATGTGAATTATTACTTTTTCAACTAAAATAAGTGTGTTTAAAGTCATTTCTGTGCCTGAAATTGGTCAAAATTTAAGAATTTGAGTAAGTAAAACTCTGTAAAAATGGCAATTTTGGTCACTGTGAGGGTTTAAAAAGTGGTTATTCAACATGAGGCCCGATCCAAATGACATTTTGAATCATTTTTGGTAGAGTCCAAAAAAATCAATTTTCTGATGAAAAACGATGACCCCGGACCAGTCGAACGTTGAAAAAAATGGTCAATATTGATGAAATGTTTACATTTAATCTTTTGACTTTAAATGACAGTTGGATGTGAATTATTACTTTTTCAACTAAAATAAGTGTGTTTAAAGTCATTTCTGTGCCTGAAAGTGGTCAAAATTGAAGATTTTGAGTAAGCAAAACTCTGTAAAAATGGCAATTTTGGTCACTGTGAGGGTTTAAAAAGTGGTTATTCAACATGAGACCCGATCCAAAAGACATTTTGAATCATTTTTGGTAGAGTCCAAAAAATCAATTTTCTGATGAAAAACGATGACCCCGGACCAGTCGAACATTGAAAAAATGGTCAATATTGATGAAATTTTAACATTTAATCTTTTGACTTTAAATGACGGTTGGATGTGAATTATTACTTTTTCAACTAAAATAAGTGTGTTTAAAGTCATTTCTGTGCCTGAAATTGGTCAAAATTGAAGATTTTGAGTAAGCAAAACTCTGTAAAAATGGCAATTTTGGTCACTGTGAGGGTTTAAAAAGTGGTTATTCAACATGAGGCCCGATCCAAATGACATTTTGAATCATTTTTGGTAGAGTCCAAAAAATCAATTTTCTGATGAAAAACGATGACCCCGGACCAGTCGAACGTTGAAAAAATGGTCAATATTGATGAAATTTTAACATTTAATCTTTTGACTTTAAATGACGGTTGGATGTGAATTATTACTTTTTCAACTAAAATAAGTGTGTTTAAAGTCATTTCTGTGCCTGAAATTGGTCAAAATGTAAGATTTTGAGTAAGCAAAACTCTGTAAAAATGGCAATTTTGGTCACTGTGAGGGTTTAAAAAGTGGTTATTCAACATGAGGCCCGATCCAAAAGACATTTTGAATCTTTTTTGGTAGAGTCCAAAAAATCCATTTTCTGATGAAAAACGATGACCCCGGACCAGTCGAACGTTGAAAAAATGGTCAATATTGATGAAATTTTAACATTTAATCTTTTGACTTTAAATGACGGTTGGATGTGAATTATTACTTTTTCAACTAAAATAAGTGTGTTTAAAGTCATTTCTGTGCCTGAAATTGGTCAAAATTGAAGATTCTGAGTAAGCAAAACTCTGTAAAAATGGCAATTTTGGTCACTGTGAGGGTTTAAAAAGTGGTTATTCAACATGAGACCCGATCCAAAAAACATTTTGAATCTTTTTTGGTAGAGTCCAAAAAATCCATTTTCTGATGAAAAACGATGACCCCGGACCAGTCGAACGTTGAAAAAATGGTCAATATTGATGAAATTTTTACATTTAATCTTTTGACTTTAAATGACGGTTGAATGTGAATTATTACTTTTTCAACTAAAATAAGTGTGTTTAAAGTCATTTCTGTGCCTGAAATTGGTCAAAATTTAAGATTTTGAGTAAGCAAAACTCTGTAAAAATGGCAATTTTGGTCACTGTGAGGGTTTAAAAAGTGGTTATTCAACATGAGGCCCGATCCAAAAGACATTTTGAATCTCTTTTGGTAGAGTCCAAAAAATCCATTTTCTGATGAAAAACGATGACCCCGGACCAGTCGAACGTTGAAAAAATGGTCAATATTGATGAAATTTTAACATTTAATCTTTTGATTTTAAATGACGGTTGGATGTGAATTATTACTTTTTCAACTAAAATAAGTGTGTTTAAAGTCATTTCTGTGCCTGAAATTGGTCAAAATTGAAGATTCTGAGTAAGCAAAACTCTGTAAAAATGGCAATTTTGGTCACTGTGAGGGTTTAAAAAGTGGTTATTCAACATGAGGCCCGATCCAAATGACATTTTGAATCATTTTTGGTAGAGTCCAAAAAATCAATTTTCTGATGAAAAACGATGACCCCGGACCAGTCGACCGTTGAAAAAATGGTCAATATTGATGAAATTTTAACATTTAATCTTTTGACTTTAAATAACGGTTGGATGTGAATTATTACTTTTTCAACTAAAATAAGTGTGTTTAAAGTCATTTCTGTGCCTGAAATTGGTCAAAATTGAAGATTTTGAGTAAGCAAAACTCTGTAAAAATGGCAATTTTGGTCACTGTGAGGGTTTAAAAAGTGGTTATTCAACATGAGACCCGATCCAAAAAACATTTTGAATCTTTTTTGGTAGAGTCCAAAAAATCCATTTTCTGATGAAAAACGATGACCCCGGACCAGTCGAACGTTGAAAAAATGGTCAATATTGATGAAATTTTAACATTTAATCTTTTGACTTTAAATGACGGTTGGATGTGAATTATTACTTTTTCAACTAAAATAAGTGTGTTTAAAGTCATTTCTGTGCCTGAAATTGGTCAAAATGTAAGATTTTGAGTAAGCAAAACTCTGTAAAAATGGCAATTTTGGTCACTGTGAGGGTTTAAAAAGTGGTTATTCAACATGAGGCCCGATCCAAATGACATTTTGAATCATTTTTGGTAGAGTCCCAAAAAATCAATTTTCTGATGAAAAACGATGACCCCGGACCAGTCGAACGTTGAAAAAATGGTCAATATTGATGAAATGTTTACATTTAATCTTTTGACTTTAAATGACAGTTGGATGTGAATTATTACTTTTTCAACTAAAATAAGTGTGTTTAAAGTCATTTCTGTGCCTGAAAGTGGTCAAAATTGAAGATTTTGAGTAAGCAAAACTCTGTAAAAATGGCAATTTTGGTCACTGTGAGGGTTTAAAAAGTGGTTATTCAACATGAGACCCGATCCAAAAGACATTTTGAATCATTTTTGGTAGAGTCCAAAAAATCAATTTTCTGATGAAAAACGATGACCCCGGACCAGTCGAACGTTGAAAAAATGGTCAATATTGATGAAATTTTAACATTTAATCTTTTGACTTTAAATGACGGTTGGATGTGAATTATTACTTTTTCAACTAAAATAAGTGTGTTTAAAGTCATTTCTGTGCCTGAAATTGGTCAAAATGTAAGATTTTGAGTAAGCAAAACTCTGTAAAAATGGCAATTTTGGTCACTGTGAGGGTTTAAAAAGTGGTTATTCAACATGAGGCCCGATCCAAATGACATTTTGAATCATTTTTGGTAGAGTCCAAAAAATCAATTTTCTGATGAAAAACGATGACCCCGGACCAGTCGAACGTTGAAAAAATGGTCAATATTGATGAAATTTTAACATTTAATCTTTTGACTTTAAATGACGGTTGGATGTGAATTATTACTTTTTCAACTAAAATAAGTGTGTTTAAAGTCATTTCTGTGCCTGAAATTGGTCAAAATGTAAGATTTTGAGTAAGCAAAACTCTGTAAAAATGGCAATTTTGGTCACTGTGAGGGTTTAAAAAGTGGTTATTCAACATGAGACCCGATCCAAAAAACATTTTGAATCTTTTTTGGTAGAGTCCAAAAAATCCATTTTCTGATGAAAAACGATGACCCCGGACCAGTCGAACGTTGAAAAAATGGTCAATATTGATGAAATTTTAAAATTTAATCTTTTGACTTTAAATGACGGTTGGATGTGAATTATTACTTTTTCAACTAAAATAAGTGTGTTTAAAGTCATTTCTGTGCCTGAAATTGGTCAAAATTGAAGATTTTGAGTAAGCAAAACTCTGTAAAAATGGCAATTTTGGTCACTGTGAGGGTTTAAAAAGTGGTTATTCAACATGAGGCCCGATCCAAATGACATTTTGAATCATTTTTGGTAGAGTCCAAAAAAATCAATTTTCTGATGAAAAACGATGACCCCGGACGAGTCGAACGTTGAAAAAATGGTCAATATTGATGAAATTTTAACATTTAATCTTTTGACTTTAAATGACGGTTGGATGTGAATTATTACTTTTTCAACTACAATAAGTGTGTTTAAAGTCATTTCTGTGCCTGAAATTGGTCAAAATTTAAGATTTTGAGTAAGCAAAACTCTGTAAAAATGGCAATTTTGGTCACTGTGAGGGTTTAAAAAGTGGTTATTCAACATGAGGCCCGATCCAAATGACATTTTGAATCATTTTTGGTAGAGTCCAAAAAATCAATTTTCTGATGAAAAACGATGACCCCGGACCAGTCGACCGTTGAAAAAATGGTCAATATTGATGAAATTTTAACATTTAATCTTTTGACTTTAAATAACGGTTGGATGTGAATTATTACTTTTTCAACTAAAATAAGTGTGTTTAAAGTCATTTCTGTGCCTGAAATTGGTCAAAATTGAAGATTTTGAGTAAGCAAAACTCTGTAAAAATGGCAATTTTGGTCACTGTGAGGGTTTAAAAAGTGGTTATTCAACATGAGACCCGATCCAAAAAACATTTTGAATCTTTTTTGGTAGAGTCCAAAAAATCCATTTTCTGATGAAAAACGATGACCCTGGACCAGTCGAACGTTGAAAAAATGGTCAATATTGATGAAATTTTAACATTTAATCTCTTGACTTTAAATGACGGTTGGATGTGAATTATTACTTTTTCAACTAAAATAAGTGTGTTTAAAGTCATTTCTGTGCCTGAAATTGGTCAAAATTGAAGATTTTGAGTAAGCAAAACTCTGTAAAAATGGCAATTTTGGTCACTGTGAGGGTTTAAAAAGTGGTTATTCAACATGAGGCCCGATCCAAAAGACATTTTGAATCTTTTTTGGTAGAGTCCAAAAAATCCATTTTCTGATGAAAAACGATGACCCCGGACCAGTCGAACGTTGAAAAAATGGTCAATATTGATGAAATTTTAACATTTAATCTTTTGACTTTAAATGACGGTTGGATGTGAATTATTACTTTTTCAACTAAAATAAGTGTGTTTAAAGTCATTTCTGTGCCTGAAATTGGTCAAAATTGAAGATTCTGAGTAAGCAAAACTCTGTAAAAATGGCAATTTTGGTCACTGTGAGGGTTTAAAAAGTGGTTATTCAACATGAGACCCGATCCAAAAAACATTTTGAATCTTTTTTGGTAGAGTCCAAAAAATCCATTTTCTGATGAAAAACGATGACCCCGGACCAGTCGAACGTTGAAAAAATGGTCAATATTGATGAAATTTTAACATTTAATCTTTTGACTTTAAATGACGGTTGGATGTGAATTATTACTTTTTCAACTAAAATAAGTGTGTTTAAAGTCATTTCTGTGCCTGAAATTGGTCAAAATTGAAGATTTTGAGTAAGCAAAACTCTGTAAAAATGGCAATTTTGGTCACTGTGAGGGTTTAAAAAGTGGTTATTCAACATGAGGCCCGATCCAAATGACATTTTGAATCATTTTTGGTAGAGTCCAAAAAAATCAATTTTCTGATGAAAAACGATGACCCCGGACCAGTCGAACGTTGAAAAAATGGTCAATATTGATGAAATTTTAACATTTAATCTTTTGACTTTAAATAACGGTTGGATGTGAATTATTACTTTTTCAACTAAAATAAGTGTGTTTAAAGTCATTTCTGGTCCTGAAATTGGTCAAAATTGAAGATTTTGAGTAAGCAAAACTCTGTAAAAATGGCAATTTTGGTCACTGTGAGGGTTTAAAAAGTGGTTATTCAACATGAGACCCGATCCAAAAAACATTTTGAATCTTTTTTGGTAGAGTCCAAAAAATCCATTTTCTGATGAAAAACGATGACCCCGGACCAGTCGAACGTTGAAAAAATGGTCAATATTGATGACATTTTAACATTTAATCTTTTGACTTTAAATGACGGTTGGATGTGAATTATTACTTTTTCAACTAAAATAAGTGTGTTTAAAGTCATTTCTGTGCCTGAAATTGGTCAAAATTTAAGATTTTGAGTAAGCAAAACTCTGTAAAAATGGCAATTTTGGTCACTGTGAGGGTTTAAATAGTGGTTATTCAACATGAGGCCCAATCCAAATGACATTTTGAATCATTTTTGGTAGAGTCCAAAAAAATCAATTTTCTGATGAAAAACGATGACCCCGGACCAGTCGAACGTTGAAAAAATGGTCAATATTGATGAAATGTTTACATTTAATCTTTTGACTTTAAATGACAGTTGGATGTGAATTATTACTTTTTCAACTAAAATAAGTGTGTTTAAAGTCATTTCTGTGCCTGAAAGTGGTCAAAATTGAAGATTTTGAGTAAGCAAAACTCTGTAAAAATGGCAATTTTGGTCACTGTGAGGGTTTAAAAAGTGGTTATTCAACATGAGACCCGATCCAAAAGACATTTTGAATCATTTTTGGTAGAGTCCAAAAAATCAATTTTCTGATGAAAAACGATGACCCCGGACCAGTCGAACATTGAAAAAATGGTCAATATTGATGAAATTTTAACATTTAATCTTTTGACTTTAAATAACGGTTGGATGTGAATTATTACTTTTTCAACTAAAATAAGTGTGTTTAAAGTCATTTCTGTGCCTGAAAGTGGTCAAAATTGAAGATTTTGAGTAAGCAAAACTCTGTAAAAATGGCAATTTTGGTCACTGTGAGGGTTTAAAAAGTGGTTATTCAACATGAGGCCCGATCCAAATGACATTTTGAATCATTTTTGGTAGAGTCCAAAAAAATCAATTTTCTGATGAAAAACGATGACCCCGGACCAGTCGAACGTTGAAAAAATGGTCAATATTGATGAAATTTTAACATTTAATCTTTTGACTTTAAATGACGGTTGGATGTGAATTATTACTTTTTCAACTAAAATAAGTGTGTTTAAAGTCATTTCTGTGCCTGAAATTGGTCAAAATTTAAGAATTTGAGTAAGTAAAACTCTGTAAAAATGGCAATTTTGGTCACTGTGAGGGTTTAAAAAGTGGTTATTCAACATGAGGCCCGATCCAAATGACATTTTGAATCATTTTTGGTAGAGTCCAAAAAAATCAATTTTCTGATGAAAAACGATGACCCCGGACCAGTCGAACGTTGAAAAAAATGGTCAATATTGATGAAATGTTTACATTTAATCTTTTGACTTTAAATGACAGTTGGATGTGAATTATTACTTTTTCAACTAAAATAAGTGTGTTTAAAGTCATTTCTGTGCCTGAAAGTGGTCAAAATTGAAGATTTTGAGTAAGCAAAACTCTGTAAAAATGGCAATTTTGGTCACTGTGAGGGTTTAAAAAGTGGTTATTCAACATGAGACCCGATCCAAAAGACATTTTGAATCATTTTTGGTAGAGTCCAAAAAATCAATTTTCTGATGAAAAACGATGACCCCGGACCAGTCGAACATTGAAAAAATGGTCAATATTGATGAAATTTTAACATTTAATCTTTTGACTTTAAATGACGGTTGGATGTGAATTATTACTTTTTCAACTAAAATAAGTGTGTTTAAAGTCATTTCTGTGCCTGAAATTGGTCAAAATTGAAGATTTTGAGTAAGCAAAACTCTGTAAAAATGGCAATTTTGGTCACTGTGAGGGTTTAAAAAGTGGTTATTCAACATGAGGCCCGATCCAAATGACATTTTGAATCATTTTTGGTAGAGTCCAAAAAATCAATTTTCTGATGAAAAACGATGACCCCGGACCAGTCGAACGTTGAAAAAATGGTCAATATTGATGAAGTTTTAACATTTAATCTTTTGACTTTAAATGACGGTTGGATGTGAATTATTACTTTTTCAACTAAAATAAGTGTGTTTAAAGTCATTTCTGTGCCTGAAATTGGTCAAAATGTAAGATTTTGAGTAAGCAAAACTCTGTAAAAATGGCAATTTTGGTCACTGTGAGGGTTTAAAAAGTGGTTATTCAACATGAGGCCCGATCCAAAAGACATTTTGAATCTTTTTTGGTAGAGTCCAAAAAATCCATTTTCTGATGAAAAACGATGACCCCGGACCAGTCGAACGTTGAAAAAATGGTCAATATTGATGAAATTTTAACATTTAATCTTTTGACTTTAAATGACGGTTGGATGTGAATTATTACTTTTTCAACTAAAATAAGTGTGTTTAAAGTCATTTCTGTGCCTGAAATTGGTCAAAATTGAAGATTCTGAGTAAGCAAAACTCTGTAAAAATGGCAATTTTGGTCACTGTGAGGGTTTAAAAAGTGGTTATTCAACATGAGACCCGATCCAAAAAACATTTTGAATCTTTTTTGGTAGAGTCCAAAAAATCCATTTTCTGATGAAAAACGATGACCCCGGACCAGTCGAACGTTGAAAAAATGGTCAATATTGATGAAATTTTTACATTTAATCTTTTGACTTTAAATGACGGTTGAATGTGAATTATTACTTTTTCAACTAAAATAAGTGTGTTTAAAGTCATTTCTGTGCCTGAAATTGGTCAAAATTTAAGATTTTGAGTAAGCAAAACTCTGTAAAAATGGCAATTTTGGTCACTGTGAGGGTTTAAAAAGTGGTTATTCAACATGAGGCCCGATCCAAAAGACATTTTGAATCTCTTTTGGTAGAGTCCAAAAAATCCATTTTCTGATGAAAAACGATGACCCCGGACCAGTCGAACGTTGAAAAAATGGTCAATATTGATGAAATTTTAACATTTAATCTTTTGACTTTAAATAACGGTTGGATGTGAATTATTACTTTTTCAACTAAAATAAGTGTGTTTAAAGTCATTTCTGTGCCTGAAAGTGGTCAAAATTGAAGATTTTGAGTAAGCAAAACTCTGTAAAAATGGCAATTTTGGTCACTGTGAGGGTTTAAAAAGTGGTTATTCAACATGAGGCCCGATCCAAATGACATTTTGAATCATTTTTGGTAGAGTCCAAAAAAATCAATTTTCTGATGAAAAACGATGACCCCGGACCAGTCGAACGTTGAAAAAATGGTCAATATTGATGAAATTTTAACATTTAATCTTTTGACTTTAAATGACGGTTGGATGTGAATTATTACTTTTTCAACTAAAATAAGTGTGTTTAAAGTCATTTCTGTGCCTGAAATTGGTCAAAATTTAAGAATTTGAGTAAGTAAAACTCTGTAAAAATGGCAATTTTGGTCACTGTGAGGGTTTAAAAAGTGGTTATTCAACATGAGGCCCGATCCAAATGACATTTTGAATCATTTTTGGTAGAGTCCAAAAAAATCAATTTTCTGATGAAAAACGATGACCCCGGACCAGTCGAACGTTGAAAAAAATGGTCAATATTGATGAAATGTTTACATTTAATCTTTTGACTTTAAATGACAGTTGGATGTGAATTATTACTTTTTCAACTAAAATAAGTGTGTTTAAAGTCATTTCTGTGCCTGAAAGTGGTCAAAATTGAAGATTTTGAGTAAGCAAAACTCTGTAAAAATGGCAATTTTGGTCACTGTGAGGGTTTAAAAAGTGGTTATTCAACATGAGACCCGATCCAAAAGACATTTTGAATCATTTTTGGTAGAGTCCAAAAAATCAATTTTCTGATGAAAAACGATGACCCCGGACCAGTCGAACATTGAAAAAATGGTCAATATTGATGAAATTTTAACATTTAATCTTTTGACTTTAAATGACGGTTGGATGTGAATTATTACTTTTTCAACTAAAATAAGTGTGTTTAAAGTCATTTCTGTGCCTGAAATTGGTCAAAATTGAAGATTTTGAGTAAGCAAAACTCTGTAAAAATGGCAATTTTGGTCACTGTGAGGGTTTAAAAAGTGGTTATTCAACATGAGGCCCGATCCAAATGACATTTTGAATCATTTTTGGTAGAGTCCAAAAAATCAATTTTCTGATGAAAAACGATGACCCCGGACCAGTCGAACGTTGAAAAAATGGTCAATATTGATGAAGTTTTAACATTTAATCTTTTGACATTAAATGACGGTTGGATGTGAATTATTACTTTTTCAACTAAAATAAGTGTGTTTAAAGTCATTTCTGTGCCTGAAATTGGTCAAAATGTAAGATTTTGAGTAAGCAAAACTCTGTAAAAATGGCAATTTTGGTCACTGTGAGGGTTTAAAAAGTGGTTATTCAACATGAGGCCCGATCCAAAAGACATTTTGAATCTTTTTTGGTAGAGTCCAAAAAATCCATTTTCTGATGAAAAACGATGACCCCGGACCAGTCGAACGTTGAAAAAATGGTCAATATTGATGAAATTTTAACATTTAATCTTTTGACTTTAAATGACGGTTGGATGTGAATTATTACTTTTTCAACTAAAATAAGTGTGTTTAAAGTCATTTCTGTGCCTGAAATTGGTCAAAATTGAAGATTCTGAGTAAGCAAAACTCTGTAAAAATGGCAATTTTGGTCACTGTGAGGGTTTAAAAAGTGGTTATTCAACATGAGACCCGATCCAAAAAACATTTTGAATCTTTTTTGGTAGAGTCCAAAAAATCCATTTTCTGATGAAAAACGATGACCCCGGACCAGTCGAACGTTGAAAAAATGGTCAATATTGATGAAATTTTTACATTTAATCTTTTGACTTTAAATGACGGTTGAATGTGAATTATTACTTTTTCAACTAAAATAAGTGTGTTTAAAGTCATTTCTGTGCCTGAAATTGGTCAAAATTTAAGATTTTGAGTAAGCAAAACTCTGTAAAAATGGCAATTTTGGTCACTGTGAGGGTTTAAAAAGTGGTTATTCAACATGAGGCCCGATCCAAAAGACATTTTGAATCTCTTTTGGTAGAGTCCAAAAAATCCATTTTCTGATGAAAAACGATGACCCCGGACCAGTCGAACGTTGAAAAAATGGTCAATATTGATGAAATTTTAACATTTAATCTTTTGATTTTAAATGACGGTTGGATGTGAATTATTACTTTTTCAACTAAAATAAGTGTGTTTAAAGTCATTTCTGTGCCTGAAATTGGTCAAAATTGAAGATTCTGAGTAAGCAAAACTCTGTAAAAATGGCAATTTTGGTCACTGTGAGGGTTTAAAAAGTGGTTATTCAACATGAGGCCCGATCCAAATGACATTTTGAATCATTTTTGGTAGAGTCCAAAAAATCAATTTTCTGATGAAAAACGATGACCCCGGACCAGTCGACCGTTGAAAAAATGGTCAATATTGATGAAATTTTAACATTTAATCTTTTGACTTTAAATAACGGTTGGATGTGAATTATTACTTTTTCAACTAAAATAAGTATGTTTAAAGTCATTTCTGTGCCTGAAATTGGTCAAAATTGAAGATTTTGAGTAAGCAAAACTCTGTAAAAATGGCAATTTTGGTCACTGTGAGGGTTTAAAAAGTGGTTATTCAACATGAGACCCGATCCAAAAAACATTTTGAATCTTTTTTGGTAGAGTCCAAAAAATCCATTTTCTGATGAAAAACGATGACCCCGGACCAGTCGAACGTTGAAAAAATGGTCAATATTGATGAAATTTTAACATTTAATCTTTTGACTTTAAATGACGGTTGGATGTGAATTATTACTTTTTCAACTAAAATAAGTGTGTTTAAAGTCATTTCTGTGCCTGAAATTGGTCAAAATGTAAGATTTTGAGTAAGCAAAACTCTGTAAAAATGGCAATTTTGGTCACTGTGAGGGTTTAAAAAGTGGTTATTCAACATGAGGCCCGATCCAAATGACATTTTGAATCATTTTTGGTAGAGTCCCAAAAAATCAATTTTCTGATGAAAAACGATGACCCCGGACCAGTCGAACGTTGAAAAAATGGTCAATATTGATGAAATGTTTACATTTAATCTTTTGACTTTAAATGACAGTTGGATGTGAATTATTACTTTTTCAACTAAAATAAGTGTGTTTAAAGTCATTTCTGTGCCTGAAAGTGGTCAAAATTGAAGATTTTGAGTAAGCAAAACTCTGTAAAAATGGCAATTTTGGTCACTGTGAGGGTTTAAAAAGTGGTTATTCAACATGAGACCCGATCCAAAAGACATTTTGAATCATTTTTGGTAGAGTCCAAAAAATCAATTTTCTGATGAAAAACGATGACCCCGGACCAGTCGAACGTTGAAAAAATGGTCAATATTGATGAAATTTTAACATTTAATCTTTTGACTTTAAATGACGGTTGGATGTGAATTATTACTTTTTCAACTAAAATAAGTGTGTTTAAAGTCATTTCTGTGCCTGAAATTGGTCAAAATGTAAGATTTTGAGTAAGCAAAACTCTGTAAAAATGGCAATTTTGGTCACTGTGAGGGTTTAAAAAGTGGTTATTCAACATGAGGCCCGATCCAAATGACATTTTGAATCATTTTTGGTAGAGTCCAAAAAATCAATTTTCTGATGAAAAACGATGACCCCGGACCAGTCGAACGTTGAAAAAATGGTCAATATTGATGAAATTTTAACATTTAATCTTTTGACTTTAAATGACGGTTGGATGTGAATTATTACTTTTTCAACTAAAATAAGTGTGTTTAAAGTCATTTCTGTGCCTGAAATTGGTCAAAATGTAAGATTTTGAGTAAGCAAAACTCTGTAAAAATGGCAATTTTGGTCACTGTGAGGGTTTAAAAAGTGGTTATTCAACATGAGACCCGATCCAAAAAACATTTTGAATCTTTTTTGGTAGAGTCCAAAAAATCCATTTTCTGATGAAAAACGATGACCCCGGACCAGTCGAACGTTGAAAAAATGGTCAATATTGATGAAATTTTAACATTTAATCTTTTGACTTTAAATGACGGTTGGATGTGAATTATTACTTTTTCAACTAAAATAAGTGTGTTTAAAGTCATTTCTGTGCCTGAAATTGGTCAAAATTGAAGATTTTGAGTAAGCAAAACTCTGTAAAAATGGCAATTTTGGTCACTGTGAGGGTTTAAAAAGTGGTTATTCAACATGAGGCCCGATCCAAATGACATTTTGAATCATTTTTGGTAGAGTCCAAAAAAATCAATTTTCTGATGAAAAACGATGACCCCGGACGAGTCGAACGTTGAAAAAATGGTCAATATTGATGAAATTTTAACATTTAATCTTTTGACTTTAAATGACGGTTGGATGTGAATTATTACTTTTTCAACTAAAATAAGTGTGTTTAAAGTCATTTCTGTGCCTGAAATTGGTCAAAATTTAAGATTTTGAGTAAGCAAAACTCTGTAAAAATGGCAATTTTGGTCACTGTGAGGGTTTAAAAAGTGGTTATTCAACATGAGGCCCGATCCAAATGACATTTTGAATCATTTTTGGTAGAGTCCAAAAAATCAATTTTCTGATGAAAAACGATGACCCCGGACCAGTCGACCGTTGAAAAAATGGTCAATATTGATGAAATTTTAACATTTAATCTTTTGACTTTAAATAACGGTTGGATGTGAATTATTACTTTTTCAACTAAAATAAGTGTGTTTAAAGTCATTTCTGTGCCTGAAATTGGTCAAAATTGAAGATTTTGAGTAAGCAAAACTCTGTAAAAATGGCAATTTTGGTCACTGTGAGGGTTTAAAAAGTGGTTATTCAACATGAGACCCGATCCAAAAAACATTTTGAATCTTTTTTGGTAGAGTCCAAAAAATCCATTTTCTGATGAAAAACGATGACCCCGGACCAGTCGAACGTTGAAAAAATGGTCAATATTGATGAAATTTTAACATTTAATCTCTTGACTTTAAATGACGGTTGGATGTGAATTATTACTTTTTCAACTAAAATAAGTGTGTTTAAAGTCATTTCTGTGCCTGAAATTGGTCAAAATTGAAGATTTTGAGTAAGCAAAACTCTGTAAAAATGGCAATTTTGGTCACTGTGAGGGTTTAAAAAGTGGTTATTCAACATGAGGCCCGATCCAAAAGACATTTTGAATCTTTTTTGGTAGAGTCCAAAAAATCCATTTTCTGATGAAAAACGATGACCCCGGACCAGTCGAACGTTGAAAAAATGGTCAATATTGATGAAATTTTAACATTTAATCTTTTGACTTTAAATGACGGTTGGATGTGAATTATTACTTTTTCAACTAAAATAAGTGTGTTTAAAGTCATTTCTGTGCCTGAAATTGGTCAAAATTGAAGATTCTGAGTAAGCAAAACTCTGTAAAAATGGCAATTTTGGTCACTGTGAGGGTTTAAAAAGTGGTTATTCAACATGAGACCCGATCCAAAAAACATTTTGAATCTTTTTTGGTAGAGTCCAAAAAATCCATTTTCTGATGAAAAACGATGACCCCGGACCAGTCGAACGTTGAAAAAATGGTCAATATTGATGAAATTTTAACATTTAATCTTTTGACTTTAAATGACGGTTGGATGTGAATTATTACTTTTTCAACTAAAATAAGTGTGTTTAAAGTCATTTCTGTGCCTGAAATTGGTCAAAATTGAAGATTTTGAGTAAGCAAAACTCTGTAAAAATTGCAATTTTGGTCACTGTGAGGGTTTAAAAAGTGGTTATTCAACATGAGGCCCGATCCAAATGACATTTTGAATCATTTTTGGTAGAGTCCAAAAAAATCAATTTTCTGATGAAAAACGATGACCCCGGACCAGTCGAACGTTGAAAAAATGGTCAATATTGATGAAATTTTAACATTTAATCTTTTGACTTTAAATAACGGTTGGATGTGAATTATTACTTTTTCAACTAAAATAAGTGTGTTTAAAGTCATTTCTGGTCCTGAAATTGGTCAAAATTGAAGATTTTGAGTAAGCAAAACTCTGTAAAAATGGCAATTTTGGTCACTGTGAGGGTTTAAAAAGTGGTTATTCAACATGAGACCCGATCCAAAAAACATTTTGAATCTTTTTTGGTAGAGTCCAAAAAATCCATTTTCTGATGAAAAACGATGACCCCGGACCAGTCGAACGTTGAAAAAATGGTCAATATTGATGACATTTTAACATTTAATCTTTTGACTTTAAATGACGGTTGGATGTGAATTATTACTTTTTCAACTAAAATAAGTGTGTTTAAAGTCATTTCTGTGCCTGAAATTGGTCAAAATTTAAGATTTTGAGTAAGCAAAACTCTGTAAAAATGGCAATTTTGGTCACTGTGAGGGTTTAAATAGTGGTTATTCAACATGAGGCCCAATCCAAATGACATTTTGAATCATTTTTGGTAGAGTCCAAAAAAATCAATTTTCTGATGAAAAACGATGACCCCGGACCAGTCGAACGTTGAAAAAATGGTCAATATTGATGAAATGTTTACATTTAATCTTTTGACTTTAAATGACAGTTGGATGTGAATTATTACTTTTTCAACTAAAATAAGTGTGTTTAAAGTCATTTCTGTGCCTGAAAGTGGTCAAAATTGAAGATTTTGAGTAAGCAAAACTCTGTAAAAATGGCAATTTTGGTCACTGTGAGGGTTTAAAAAGTGGTTATTCAACATGAGACCCGATCCAAAAGACATTTTGAATCATTTTTGGTAGAGTCCAAAAAATCAATTTTCTGATGAAAAACGATGACCCCGGACCAGTCGAACATTGAAAAAATGGTCAATATTGATGAAATTTTAACATTTAATCTTTTGACTTTAAATAACGGTTGGATGTGAATTATTACTTTTTCAACTAAAATAAGTGTGTTTAAAGTCATTTCTGTGCCTGAAAGTGGTCAAAATTGAAGATTTTGAGTAAGCAAAACTCTGTAAAAATGGCAATTTTGGTCACTGTGAGGGTTTAAAAAGTGGTTATTCAACATGAGGCCCGATCCAAATGACATTTTGAATCATTTTTGGTAGAGTCCAAAAAAATCAATTTTCTGATGAAAAACGATGACCCCGGACCAGTCGAACGTTGAAAAAATGGTCAATATTGATGAAATTTTAACATTTAATCTTTTGACTTTAAATGACGGTTGGATGTGAATTATTACTTTTTCAACTAAAATAAGTGTGTTTAAAGTCATTTCTGTGCCTGAAATTGGTCAAAATTTAAGAATTTGAGTAAGTAAAACTCTGTAAAAATGGCAATTTTGGTCACTGTGAGGGTTTAAAAAGTGGTTATTCAACATGAGGCCCGATCCAAATGACATTTTGAATCATTTTTGGTAGAGTCCAAAAAAATCAATTTTCTGATGAAAAACGATGACCCCGGACCAGTCGAACGTTGAAAAAAATGGTCAATATTGATGAAATGTTTACATTTAATCTTTTGACTTTAAATGACAGTTGGATGTGAATTATTACTTTTTCAACTAAAATAAGTGTGTTTAAAGTCATTTCTGTGCCTGAAAGTGGTCAAAATTGAAGATTTTGAGTAAGCAAAACTCTGTAAAAATGGCAATTTTGGTCACTGTGAGGGTTTAAAAAGTGGTTATTCAACATGAGACCCGATCCAAAAGACATTTTGAATCATTTTTGGTAGAGTCCAAAAAATCAATTTTCTGATGAAAAACGATGACCCCGGACCAGTCGAACATTGAAAAAATGGTCAATATTGATGAAATTTTAACATTTAATCTTTTGACTTTAAATGACGGTTGGATGTGAATTATTACTTTTTCAACTAAAATAAGTGTGTTTAAAGTCATTTCTGTGCCTGAAATTGGTCAAAATTTAAGATTTTGAGTAAGCAAAACTCTGTAAAAATGGCAATTTTGGTCACTGTGAGGGTTTAAATAGTGGTTATTCAACATGAGGCCCAATCCAAATGACATTTTGAATCATTTTTGGTAGAGTCCAAAAAAATCAATTTTCTGATGAAAAACGATGACCCCGGACCAGTCGAACGTTGAAAAAATGGTCAATATTGATGAAATGTTTACATTTAATCTTTTGACTTTAAATGACAGTTGGATGTGAATTATTACTTTTTCAACTAAAATAAGTGTGTTTAAAGTCATTTCTGTGCCTGAAAGTGGTCAAAATTGAAGATTTTGAGTAAGCAAAACTCTGTAAAAATGGCAATTTTGGTCACTGTGAGGGTTTAAAAAGTGGTTATTCAACATGAGACCCGATCCAAAAGACATTTTGAATCATTTTTGGTAGAGTCCAAAAAATCAATTTTCTGATGAAAAACGATGACCCCGGACCAGTCGAACATTGAAAAAATGGTCAATATTGATGAAATTTTAACATTTAATCTTTTGACTTTAAATAACGGTTGGATGTGAATTATTACTTTTTCAACTAAAATAAGTGTGTTTAAAGTCATTTCTGTGCCTGAAAGTGGTCAAAATTGAAGATTTTGAGTAAGCAAAACTCTGTAAAAATGGCAATTTTGGTCACTGTGAGGGTTTAAAAAGTGGTTATTCAACATGAGGCCCGATCCAAATGACATTTTGAATCATTTTTGGTAGAGTCCAAAAAAATCAATTTTCTGATGAAAAACGATGACCCCGGACCAGTCGAACGTTGAAAAAATGGTCAATATTGATGAAATTTTAACATTTAATCTTTTGACTTTAAATGACGGTTGGATGTGAATTATTACTTTTTCAACTAAAATAAGTGTGTTTAAAGTCATTTCTGTGCCTGAAATTGGTCAAAATTTAAGAATTTGAGTAAGTAAAACTCTGTAAAAATGGCAATTTTGGTCACTGTGAGGGTTTAAAAAGTGGTTATTCAACATGAGGCCCGATCCAAATGACATTTTGAATCATTTTTGGTAGAGTCCAAAAAAATCAATTTTCTGATGAAAAACGATGACCCCGGACCAGTCGAACGTTGAAAAAAATGGTCAATATTGATGAAATGTTTACATTTAATCTTTTGACTTTAAATGACAGTTGGATGTGAATTATTACTTTTTCAACTAAAATAAGTGTGTTTAAAGTCATTTCTGTGCCTGAAAGTGGTCAAAATTGAAGATTTTGAGTAAGCAAAACTCTGTAAAAATGGCAATTTTGGTCACTGTGAGGGTTTAAAAAGTGGTTATTCAACATGAGACCCGATCCAAAAGACATTTTGAATCATTTTTGGTAGAGTCCAAAAAATCAATTTTCTGATGAAAAACGATGACCCCGGACCAGTCGAACATTGAAAAAATGGTCAATATTGATGAAATTTTAACATTTAATCTTTTGACTTTAAATGACGGTTGGATGTGAATTATTACTTTTTCAACTAAAATAAGTGTGTTTAAAGTCATTTCTGTGCCTGAAATTGGTCAAAATTGAAGATTTTGAGTAAGCAAAACTCTGTAAAAATGGCAATTTTGGTCACTGTGAGGGTTTAAAAAGTGGTTATTCAACATGAGGCCCGATCCAAATGACATTTTGAATCATTTTTGGTAGAGTCCAAAAAAATCAATTTTCTGATGAAAAACGATGACCCCGGACCAGTCGAACGTTGAAAAAATGGTCAATATTGATGAAATTTTAACATTTAATCTTTTGACTTTAAATGACGGTTGGATGTGAATTATTACTTTTTCAACTAAAATAAGTGTGTTTAAAGTCATTTCTGTGCCTGAAATTGGTCAAAATGTAAGATTTTGAGTAAGCAAAACTCTGTAAAAATGGCAATTTTGGTCACTGTGAGGGTTTAAAAAGTGGTTATTCAACATGAGGCCCGATCCAAAAGACATTTTGAATCTTTTTTGGTAGAGTCCAAAAAATCCATTTTCTGATGAAAAACGATGACCCCGGACCAGTCGAACGTTGAAAAAATGGTCAATATTGATGAAATTTTAACATTTAATCTTTTGACTTTAAATGACGGTTGGATGTGAATTATTACTTTTTCAACTAAAATAAGTGTGTTTAAAGTCATTTCTGTGCCTGAAATTGGTCAAAATTGAAGATTCTGAGTAAGCAAAACTCTGTAAAAATGGCAATTTTGGTCACTGTGAGGGTTTAAAAAGTGGTTATTCAACATGAGACCCGATCCAAAAAACATTTTGAATCTTTTTTGGTAGAGTCCAAAAAATCCATTTTCTGATGAAAAACGATGACCCCGGACCAGTCGAACGTTGAAAAAATGGTCAATATTGATGAAATTTTTACATTTAATCTTTTGACTTTAAATGACGGTTGAATGTGAATTATTACTTTTTCAACTAAAATAAGTGTGTTTAAAGTCATTTCTGTGCCTGAAATTGGTCAAAATTTAAGATTTTGAGTAAGCAAAACTCTGTAAAAATGGCAATTTTGGTCACTGTGAGGGTTTAAAAAGTGGTTATTCAACATGAGGCCCGATCCAAAAGACATTTTGAATCTCTTTTGGTAGAGTCCAAAAAATCCATTTTCTGATGAAAAACGATGACCCCGGACCAGTCGAACGTTGAAAAAATGGTCAATATTGATGAAATTTTAACATTTAATCTTTTGATTTTAAATGACGGTTGGATGTGAATTATTACTTTTTCAACTAAAATAAGTGTGTTTAAAGTCATTTCTGTGCCTGAAATTGGTCAAAATTGAAGATTCTGAGTAAGCAAAACTCTGTAAAAATGGCAATTTTGGTCACTGTGAGGGTTTAAAAAGTGGTTATTCAACATGAGGCCCGATCAAAATGACATTTTGAATCATTTTTGGTAGAGTCCAAAAAATCAATTTTCTGATGAAAAACGATGACCCCGGACCAGTCGACCGTTGAAAAAATGGTCAATATTGATGAAATTTTAACATTTAATCTTTTGACTTTAAATAACGGTTGGATGTGAATTATTACTTTTTCAACTAAAATAAGTGTGTTTAAAGTCATTTCTGTGCCTGAAATTGGTCAAAATTGAAGATTTTGAGTAAGCAAAACTCTGTAAAAATGGCAATTTTGGTCACTGTGAGGGTTTAAAAAGTGGTTATTCAACATGAGACCCGATCCAAAAAACATTTTGAATCTTTTTTGGTAGAGTCCAAAAAATCCATTTTCTGATGAAAAACGATGACCCCGGACCAGTCGAACGTTGAAAAAATGGTCAATATTGATGAAATTTTAACATTTAATCTTTTGACTTTAAATGACGGTTGGATGTGAATTATTACTTTTTCAACTAAAATAAGTGTGTTTAAAGTCATTTCTGTGCCTGAAATTGGTCAAAATGTAAGATTTTGAGTAAGCAAAACTCTGTAAAAATGGCAATTTTGGTCACTGTGAGGGTTTAAAAAGTGGTTATTCAACATGAGGCCCGATCCAAATGACATTTTGAATCATTTTTGGTAGAGTCCCAAAAAATCAATTTTCTGATGAAAAACGATGACCCCGGACCAGTCGAACGTTGAAAAAATGGTCAATATTGATGAAATGTTTACATTTAATCTTTTGACTTTAAATGACAGTTGGATGTGAATTATTACTTTTTCAACTAAAATAAGTGTGTTTAAAGTCATTTCTGTGCCTGAAAGTGGTCAAAATTGAAGATTTTGAGTAAGCAAAACTCTGTAAAAATGGCAATTTTGGTCACTGTGAGGGTTTAAAAAGTGGTTATTCAACATGAGACCCGATCCAAAAGACATTTTGAATCATTTTTGGTAGAGTCCCAAAAAATCAATTTTCTGATGAAAAACGATGACCCCGGACCAGTCGAACGTTGAAAAAATGGTCAATATTGATGAAATTTTAACATTTAATCTTTTGACTTTAAATGACGGTTGGATGTGAATTATTACTTTTTCAACTAAAATAAGTGTGTTTAAAGTCATTTCTGTGCCTGAAATTGGTCAAAATGTAAGATTTTGAGTAAGCAAAACTCTGTAAAAATGGCAATTTTGGTCACTGTGAGGGTTTAAAAAGTGGTTATTCAACATGAGGCCCGATCCAAATGACATTTTGAATCATTTTTGGTAGAGTCCAAAAAATCAATTTTCTGATGAAAAACGATGACCCCGGACCAGTCGAACGTTGAAAAAATGGTCAATATTGATGAAATTTTAACATTTAATCTTTTGACTTTAAATGACGGTTGGATGTGAATTATTACTTTTTCAACTAAAATAAGTGTGTTTAAAGTCATTTCTGTGCCTGAAATTGGTCAAAATGTAAGATTTTGAGTAAGCAAAACTCTGTAAAAATGGCAATTTTGGTCACTGTGAGGGTTTAAAAAGTGGTTATTCAACATGAGACCCGATCCAAAAAACATTTTGAATCTTTTTTGGTAGAGTCCAAAAAATCCATTTTCTGATGAAAAACGATGACCCCGGACCAGTCGAACGTTGAAAAAATGGTCAATATTGATGAAATTTTAACATTTAATCTTTTGACTTTAAATGACGGTTGGATGTGAATTATTACTTTTTCAACTAAAATAAGTGTGTTTAAAGTCATTTCTGTGCCTGAAATTGGTCAAAATTGAAGATTTTGAGTAAGCAAAACTCTGTAAAAATGGCAATTTTGGTCACTGTGAGGGTTTAAAAAGTGGTTATTCAACATGAGGCCCGATCCAAATGACATTTTGAATCATTTTTGGTAGAGTCCAAAAAAATCAATTTTCTGATGAAAAACGATGACCCCGGACGAGTCGAACGTTGAAAAAATGGTCAATATTGATGAAATTTTAACATTTAATCTTTTGACTTTAAATGACGGTTGGATGTGAATTATTACTTTTTCAACTAAAATAAGTGTGTTTAAAGTCATTTCTGTGCCTGAAATTGGTCAAAATTTAAGATTTTGAGTAAGCAAAACTCTGTAAAAATGGCAATTTTGGTCACTGTGAGGGTTTAAAAAGTGGTTATTCAACATGAGGCCCGATCCAAATGACATTTTGAATCATTTTTGGTAGAGTCCAAAAAATCAATTTTCTGATGAAAAACGATGACCCCGGACCAGTCGACCGTTGAAAAAATGGTCAATATTGATGAAATTTTAACATTTAATCTTTTGACTTTAAATAACGGTTGGATGTGAATTATTACTTTTTCAACTAAAATAAGTGTGTTTAAAGTCATTTCTGTGCCTGAAATTGGTCAAAATTGAAGATTTTGAGTAAGCAAAACTCTGTAAAAATGGCAATTTTGGTCACTGTGAGGGTTTAAAAAGTGGTTATTCAACATGAGACCCGATCCAAAAAACATTTTGAATCTTTTTTGGTAGAGTCCAAAAAATCCATTTTCTGATGAAAAACGATGACCCCGGACCAGTCGAACGTTGAAAAAATGGTCAATATTGATGAAATTTTAACATTTAATCTCTTGACTTTAAATGAGGGTTGGATGTGAATTATTACTTTTTCAACTAAAATAAGTGTGTTTAAAGTCATTTCTGTGCCTGAAATTGGTCAAAATTGAAGATTTTGAGTAAGCAAAACTCTGTAAAAATGGCAATTTTGGTCACTGTGAGGGTTTAAAAAGTGGTTATTCAACATGAGGCCCGATCCAAAAGACATTTTGAATCTTTTTTGGTAGAGTCCAAAAAATCCATTTTCTGATGAAAAACGATGACCCCGGACCAGTCGAACGTTGAAAAAATGGTCAATATTGATGAAATTTTAACATTTAATCTTTTGACTTTAAATGACGGTTGGATGTGAATTATTACTTTTTCAACTAAAATAAGTGTGTTTAAAGTCATTTCTGTGCCTGAAATTGGTCAAAATTGAAGATTCTGAGTAAGCAAAACTCTGTAAAAATGGCAATTTTGGTCACTGTGAGGGTTTAAAAAGTGGTTATTCAACATGAGACCCGATCCAAAAAACATTTTGAATCTTTTTTGGTAGAGTCCAAAAAATCCATTTTCTGATGAAAAACGATGACCCCGGACCAGTCGAACGTTGAAAAAATGGTCAATATTGATGAAATTTTAACATTTAATCTTTTGACTTTAAATGACGGTTGGATGTGAATTATTACTTTTTCAACTAAAATAAGTGTGTTTAAAGTCATTTCTGTGCCTGAAATTGGTCAAAATTGAAGATTTTGAGTAAGCAAAACTCTGTAAAAATGGCAATTTTGGTCACTGTGAGGGTTTAAAAAGTGGTTATTCAACATGAGGCCCGATCCAAATGACATTTTGAATCATTTTTGGTAGAGTCCAAAAAAATCAATTTTCTGATGAAAAACGATGACCCCGGACCAGTCGAACGTTGAAAAAATGGTCAATATTGATGAAATTTTAACATTTAATCTTTTGACTTTAAATAACGGTTGGATGTGAATTATTACTTTTTCAACTAAAATAAGTGTGTTTAAAGTCATTTCTGGTCCTGAAATTGGTCAAAATTGAAGATTTTGAGTAAGCAAAACTCTGTAAAAATGGCAATTTTGGTCACTGTGAGGGTTTAAAAAGTGGTTATTCAACATGAGACCCGATCCAAAAAACATTTTGAATCTTTTTTGGTAGAGTCCAAAAAATCCATTTTCTGATGAAAAACGATGACCCCGGACCAGTCGAACGTTGAAAAAATGGTCAATATTGATGACATTTTAACATTTAATCTTTTGACTTTAAATGACGGTTGGATGTGAATTATTACTTTTTCAACTAAAATAAGTGTGTTTAAAGTCATTTCTGTGCCTGAAATTGGTCAAAATTTAAGATTTTGAGTAAGCAAAACTCTGTAAAAATGGCAATTTTGGTCACTGTGAGGGTTTAAATAGTGGTTATTCAACATGAGGCCCAATCCAAATGACATTTTGAATCATTTTTGGTAGAGTCCAAAAAAATCAATTTTCTGATGAAAAACGATGACCCCGGACCAGTCGAACGTTGAAAAAATGGTCAATATTGATGAAATGTTTACATTTAATCTTTTGACTTTAAATGACAGTTGGATGTGAATTATTACTTTTTCAACTAAAATAAGTGTGTTTAAAGTCATTTCTGTGCCTGAAAGTGGTCAAAATTGAAGATTTTGAGTAAGCAAAACTCTGTAAAAATGGCAATTTTGGTCACTGTGAGGGTTTAAAAAGTGGTTATTCAACATGAGACCCGATCCAAAAGACATTTTGAATCATTTTTGGTAGAGTCCAAAAAATCAATTTTCTGATGAAAAACGATGACCCCGGACCAGTCGAACATTGAAAAAATGGTCAATATTGATGAAATTTTAACATTTAATCTTTTGACTTTAAATAACGGTTGGATGTGAATTATTACTTTTTCAACTAAAATAAGTGTGTTTAAAGTCATTTCTGTGCCTGAAAGTGGTCAAAATTGAAGATTTTGAGTAAGCAAAACTCTGTAAAAATGGCAATTTTGGTCACTGTGAGGGTTTAAAAAGTGGTTATTCAACATGAGGCCCGATCCAAATGACATTTTGAATCATTTTTGGTAGAGTCCAAAAAAATCAATTTTCTGATGAAAAACGATGACCCCGGACCAGTCGAACGTTGAAAAAATGGTCAATATTGATGAAATTTTAACATTTAATCTTTTGACTTTAAATGACGGTTGGATGTGAATTATTACTTTTTCAACTAAAATAAGTGTGTTTAAAGTCATTTCTGTGCCTGAAATTGGTCAAAATCTAAGAATTTGAGTAAGTAAAACTCTGTAAAAATGGCAATTTTGGTCACTGTGAGGGTTTAAAAAGTGGTTATTCAACATGAGGCCCGATCCAAATGACATTTTGAATCATTTTTGGTAGAGTCCAAAAAAATCAATTTTCTGATGAAAAACGATGACCCCGGACCAGTCGAACGTTGAAAAAAATGGTCAATATTGATGAAATGTTTACATTTAATCTTTTAACTTTAAATGACAGTTGGATGTGAATTATTACTTTTTCAACTAAAATAAGTGTGTTTAAAGTCATTTCTGTGCCTGAAAGTGGTCAAAATTGAAGATTTTGAGTAAGCAAAACTCTGTAAAAATGGCAATTTTGGTCACTGTGAGGGTTTAAAAAGTGGTTATTCAACATGAGACCCGATCCAAAAGACATTTTGAATCATTTTTGGTAGAGTCCAAAAAATCAATTTTCTGATGAAAAACGATGACCCCGGACCAGTCGAACATTGAAAAAATGGTCAATATTGATGAAATTTTAACATTTAATCTTTTGACTTTAAATGACGGTTGGATGTGAATTATTACTTTTTCAACTAAAATAAGTGTGTTTAAAGTCATTTCTGTGCCTGAAATTGGTCAAAATTGAAGATTTTGAGTAAGCAAAAAACTCTGTAAAAATGGCAATTTTTGGTCACTGTGAGGGTTTAAAAATGTGGTTATTCAACATGAGGCCCGATCCAAATGACATTTTGAATCATTTTTGGTAGAGTCCAAAAAATCAATTTTCTGATGAAAAACGATGACCCCGGACCAGTCGAACGTTGAAAAAATGGTCAATATTGATGAAATTTTAACATTTATCTTTTGACTTTAAATGACGGTTGGATGTGAATTATTACTTTTTCAACTAAAATAAGTGTGTTTAAAGTCATTTCTGTGCCTGAAATTGGTCAAAATGTAAGATTTTGAGTAAGCAAAACTCTGTAAAAATGGCAATTTTGGTCACTGTGAGGGTTTAAAAAGTGGTTATTCAACATGAGGCCCGATCCAAAAGACATTTTGATCTTTTTTGGTAGAGTCCAAAAAATCCATTTTCTGATGAAAAACGATGACCCCGGACCAGTCGAACGTTGAAAAAATGGTCAATATTGATGAAATTTTAACATTTAATCTTTTGACTTTAAATGACGGTTGGATGTGAATTATTACTTTTTCAACTAAAATAAGTGTGTTTAAAGTCATTTCTGTGCCTGAAATTGGTCAAAATTGAAGATTCTGAGTAAGCAAAACTCTGTAAAAATGGCAATTTTGGTCACTGTGAGGGTTTAAAAAGTGGTTATTCAACATGAGACCCGATCCAAAAAACATTTTGAATCTTTTTGGTAGAGTCCAAAAAATCCATTTTCTGATGAAAAACGATGACCCCGGACCAGTCGAACGTGAAAAAATGGTCAATATTGATGAAATTTTTACATTTAATCTTTTGACTTTAAATGACGGTTGAATGTGAATTATTACTTTTTCAACTAAAATAAGTGTGTTTAAAGTCATTTCTGTGCCTGAAATTGGTCAAAATTGAAGATTTTGAGTAAGCAAAAACTCTGTAAAAATGGCAATTTTGGTCACTGTGAGGGTTTAAAAAGTGGTTATTCAACATGAGGCCCGATCCAAAAGACATTTTGAATCTCTTTTGGTAGAGTCCAAAAAATCCATTTTCTGATGAAAAACGATGACCCCGGACCAGTCGAACGTTGAAAAAATGGTCAATATTGATGAAATTTTAACATTTAATCTTTTGATTTTAAATGACGGTTGGATGTGAATTATTACTTTTTCAACTAAAATAAGTGTGTTTAAAGTCATTTCTGTGCCTGAAATTGGTCAAAATTGAAGATTCTGAGTAAGCAAAACTCTGTAAAAATGGCAATTTTGGTCACTGTGAGGGTTTAAAAAGTGGTTATTCAACATGAGGCCCGATCCAAATGACATTTTGAATCTTTTTGGTAGAGTCCAAAAATCAATTTTCTGATGAAAAACGATGACCCCGGACCAGTCGACCGTTGAAAAAAATGGTCAATATTGATGAAATTTTAACATTTAATCTTTTGACTTTAAATAACGGTTGGATGTGAATTATTACTTTTTCAACTAAAATAAGTGTGTTTAAAGTCATTTCTGTGCCTGAAATTGGTCAAAATTGAAGATTTTGAGTAAGCAAAACTCTGTAAAAATGGCAATTTTGGTCACTGTGAGGGTTTAAAAAGTGGTTATTCAACATGAGACCCGATCCAAAAAACATTTTGAATCTTTTTTGGTAGAGTCCAAAAAATCCATTTTCTGATGAAAAACGATGACCCCGGACCAGTCGAACGTTGAAAAAATGGTCAATATTGATGAAATTTTAACATTTAATCTTTTGACTTTAAATGACGGTTGGATGTGAATTATTACTTTTTCAACTAAAATAAGTGTGTTTAAAGTCATTTCTGTGCCTGAAATTGGTCAAAATGTAAGATTTTGAGTAAGCAAAACTCTGTAAAAATGGCAATTTTGGTCACTGTGAGGGTTTAAAAAGTGGGTTATTCAACATGAGGCCCGATCCAAATGACACTTTGAATCATTTTTGGTAGAGTCCCAAAAAATCAATTTTCTGATGAAAAACGATGACCCCGGACCAGTCGAACGTTGAAAAAATGGTCAATATTGATGAAATGTTTACATTTAATCTTTTGACTTTAAATGACAGTTGGATGTGAATTATTACTTTTTCAACTAAAATAAGTGTGTTTAAAGTCATTTCTGTGCCTGAAAGTGGTCAAAATTGAAGATTTTGAGTAAGCAAAACTCTGTAAAAATGGCAATTTTGGTCACTGTGAGGGTTTAAAAAGTGGTTATTCAACATGAGACCCGATCCAAAAGACATTTTGAATCATTTTTGGTAGAGTCCAAAAAATCTATTTTCTGATGAAAAACGATGACCCCGGACCAGTCGAACGTTGAAAAAATGGTCAATATTGATGAAATTTTAACATTTAATCTTTTGACTTTAAATGACGGTTGGATGTGAATTATTACTTTTTCAACTAAAATAAGTGTGTTTAAAGTCATTTCTGTGCCTGAAATTGGTCAAAATGTAAGATTTTGAGTAAGCAAAACTCTGTAAAAATGGCAATTTTGGTCACTGTGAGGGTTTAAAAAGTGGTTATTCAACATGAGGCCCGATCCAAATGACATTTTGAATCATTTTTGGTAGAGTCCAAAAATCAATTTTCTGATGAAAAACGATGACCCCGGACCAGTCGAACGTTGAAAAAATGGTCAATATTGATGAAATTTTAACATTTAATCTTTTGACTTTAAATGACGGTTGGATGTGAATTATTACTTTTTCAACTAAAATAAGTGTGTTTAAAGTCATTTCTGTGCCTGAAATTGGTCAAAATGTAAGATTTTGAGTAAGCAAAACTCTGTAAAAATGGCAATTTTGGTCACTGTGAGGGTTTAAAAAGTGGTTATTCAACATGAGACCCGATCCAAAAAACATTTTGAATCTTTTTTGGTAGAGTCCAAAAAATCCATTTTCTGATGAAAAACGATGACCCCGGACCAGTCGAACGTTGAAAAAATGGTCAATATTGATGAAATTTTAACATTTAATCTTTTGACTTTAAATGACGGTTGGATGTGAATTATTACTTTTTCAACTAAAATAAGTGTGTTTAAAGTCATTTCTGTGCCTGAAATTGGTCAAAATTGAAGATTTTGAGTAAGCAAAACTCTGTAAAAATGGCAATTTTGGTCACTGTGAGGGTTTAAAAAGTGGTTATTCAACATGAGGCCCGATCCAAATGACATTTTGAATCATTTTTGGTAGATTCCAAAAAAATCAATTTTCTGATGAAAAACGATGACCCCGGACGAGTCGAACGTTGAAAAAATGGTCAATATTGATGAAATTTTAACATTTAATCTTTTGACTTTAAATGACGGTTGGATGTGAATTATTACTTTTTCAACTAAAATAAGTGTGTTTAAAGTCATTTCTGTGCCTGAAATTGGTCAAAATTTAAGATTTTGAGTAAGCAAAACTCTGTAAAAATGGCAATTTTGGTCACTGTGAGGGTTTAAAAAGTGGTTATTCAACATGAGGCCCGATCCAAATGACATTTTGAATCATTTTTGGTAGAGTCCAAAAAATCAATTTTCTGATGAAAAACGATGACCCCGGACCAGTCGACCGTTGAAAAAATGGTCAATATTGATGAAATTTTAACATTTAATCTTTTGACTTTAAATAACGGTTGGATGTGAATTATTACTTTTTCAACTAAAATAAGTGTGTTTAAAGTCATTTCTGTGCCTGAAATTGGTCAAAATTGAAGATTTTGAGTAAGCAAAACTCTGTAAAAATGGCAATTTTGGTCACTGTGAGGGTTTAAAAAGTGGTTATTCAACATGAGACCCGATCCAAAAAACATTTTGAATCTTTTTTGGTAGAGTCCAAAAAATCCATTTTCTGATGAAAAACGATGACCCCGGACCAGTCGAACGTTGAAAAAATGGTCAATATTGATGAAATTTTAACATTTAATCTCTTGACTTTAAATGACGGTTGGATGTGAATTATTACTTTTTCAACTAAAATAAGTGTGTTTAAAGTCATTTCTGTGCCTGAAATTGGTCAAAATTGAAGATTTTGAGTAAGCAAAACTCTGTAAAAATGGCAATTTTGGTCACTGTGAGGGTTTAAAAAGTGGTTATTCAACATGAGGCCCGATCCAAAAGACATTTTGAATCTTTTTTGGTAGAGTCCAAAAAATCCATTTTCTGATGAAAAACGATGACCCCGGACCAGTCGAACGTTGAAAAAATGGTCAATATTGATGAAATTTTAACATTTAATCTTTTGACTTTAAATGACGGTTGGATGTGAATTATTACTTTTTCAACTAAAATAAGTGTGTTTAAAGTCATTTCTGTGCCTGAAATTGGTCAAAATTGAAGATTCTGAGTAAGCAAAACTCTGTAAAAATGGCAATTTTGGTCACTGTGAGGGTTTAAAAAGTGGTTATTCAACATGAGACCCGATCCAAAAAACATTTTGAATCTTTTTTGGTAGAGTCCAAAAAATCAATTTTCTGATGAAAAACGATGACCCCGGACCAGTCGAACGTTGAAAAAATGGTCAATATTGATGAAATTTTAACATTTAATCTTTTGACTTTAAATGACGGTTGGATGTGAATTATTACTTTTTCAACTAAAATAAGTGTGTTTAAAGTCATTTCTGTGCCTGAAATTGGTCAAAATTGAAGATTTTGAGTAAGCAAAACTCTGTAAAAATGGCAATTTTGGTCACTGTGAGGGTTTAAAAAGTGGTTATTCAACATGAGGCCCGATCCAAATGACATTTTGAATCATTTTTGGTAGAGTCCAAAAAAATCAATTTTCTGATGAAAAACGATGACCCCGGACCAGTCGAACGTTGAAAAAATGGTCAATATTGATGAAATTTTAACATTTAATCTTTTGACTTTAAATGACGGTTGGATGTGAATTATTACTTTTTCAACTAAAATAAGTGTGTTTAAAGTCATTTCTGTGCCTGAAATTGGTCAAAATTTAAGATTTTGAGTAAGCAAAACTCTGTAAAAATGGCAATTTTGGTCACTGTGAGGGTTTAAAAAGTGGTTATTCAACATGAGGCCCGATCCAAATGACATTTTGAATCATTTTTGGTAGAGTCCAAAAAATCAATTTTCTGATGAAAAACGATGACCCCGGACCAGTCGACCGTTGAAAAAATGGTCAATATTGATGAAATTTTAACATTTAATCTTTTGACTTTAAATAACGGTTGGATGTGAATTATTACTTTTTCAACTAAAATAAGTGTGTTTAAAGTAATTTCTGTGCCTGAAATTGGTCAAAATTGAAGATTTTGAGTAAGCAAAACTCTGTAAAAATGGCAATTTTGGTCACTGTGAGGGTTTAAAAAGTGGTTATTCAACATGAGACCCGATCCAAAAAACATTTTGAATCTTTTTTGGTAGAGTCCAAAAAATCCATTTTCTGATGAAAAACGATGACCCCGGACCAGTCGAACGTTGAAAAAATGGTCAATATTGATGAAATTTTAACATTTAATCTTTTGACTTTAAATGACGGTTGGATGTGAATTATTACTTTTTCAACTAAAATAAGTGTGTTTAAAGTCATTTCTGTGCCTGAAATTGGTCAAAATTTAAGATTTTGAGTAAGCAAAACTCTGTAAAAATGGCAATTTTGGTCACTGTGAGGGTTTAAAAAGTGGTTATTCAACATGAGGCCCGATCCAAATGACATTTTGAATCATTTTTGGTAGAGTCCAAAAAATCCATTTTCTGATGAAAAACGATGACCCCGGACCAGTCGACCGTTGAAAAAATGGTCAATATTGATGAAATTTTAACATTTAATCTTTTGACTTTAAATAACGGTTGGATGTGAATTATTACTTTTTCAACTAAAATAAGTGTGTTTAAAGTCATTTCTGGTCCTGAAATTGGTCAAAATTGAAGATTTTGAGTAAGCAAAACTCTGTAAAAATGGCAATTTTGGTCACTGTGAGGGTTTAAAAAGTGGTTATTCAACATGAGACCCGATCCAAAAAACATTTTGAATCTTTTTTGGTAGAGTCCAAAAAATCCATTTTCTGATGAAAAACGATGACCCCGGACCAGTCGAACGTTGAAAAAATGGTCAATATTGATGACATTTTAACATTTAATCTTTTGACTTTAAATGACGGTTGGATGTGAATTATTACTTTTTCAACTAAAATAAGTGTGTTTAAAGTCATTTCTGTGCCTGAAATTGGTCAAAATTTAAGATTTTGAGTAAGCAAAACTCTGTAAAAATGGCAATTTTGGTCACTGTGAGGGTTTAAATAGTGGTTATTCAACATGAGGCCCAATCCAAATGACATTTTGAATCATTTTTGGTAGAGTCCAAAAAAATCAATTTTCTGATGAAAAACGATGACCCCGGACCAGTCGAACGTTGAAAAAATGGTCAATATTGATGAAATGTTTACATTTAATCTTTTGACTTTAAATGACAGTTGGATGTGAATTATTACTTTTTCAACTAAAATAAGTGTGTTTAAAGTCATTTCTGTGCCTGAAAGTGGTCAAAATTGAAGATTTTGAGTAAGCAAAACTCTGTAAAAATGGCAATTTTGGTCACTGTGAGGGTTTAAAAAGTGGTTATTCAACATGAGACCCGATCCAAAAGACATTTTGAATCATTTTTGGTAGAGTCCAAAAAATCAATTTTCTGATGAAAAACGATGACCCCGGACCAGTCGAACATTGAAAAAATTGTCAATATTGATGAAATTTTAACATTTAATCTTTTGACTTTAAATAACGGTTGGATGTGAATTATTACTTTTTCAACTAAAATAAGTGTGTTTAAAGTCATTTCTGTGCCTGAAAGTGGTCAAAATTGAAGATTTTGAGTAAGCAAAACTCTGTAAAAATGGCAATTTTGGTCACTGTGAGGGTTTAAAAAGTGGTTATTCAACATGAGGCCCGATCCAAATGACATTTTGAATCATTTTTGGTAGAGTCCAAAAAAATCAATTTTCTGATGAAAAACGATGACCCCGGACCAGTCGAACGTTGAAAAAATGGTCAATATTGATGAAATTTTAACATTTAATCTTTTGACTTTAAATGACGGTTGGATGTGAATTATTACTTTTTCAACTAAAATAAGTGTGTTTAAAGTCATTTCTGTGCCTGAAATTGGTCAAAATTTAAGAATTTGAGTAAGTAAAACTCTGTAAAAATGGCAATTTTGGTCACTGTGAGGGTTTAAAAAGTGGTTATTCAACATGAGGCCCGATCCAAATGACATTTTGAATCATTTTTGGTAGAGTCCAAAAAAATCAATTTTCTGATGAAAAACGATGACCCCGGACCAGTCGAACGTTGAAAAAAATGGTCAATATTGATGAAATGTTTACATTTAATCTTTTGACTTTAAATGACAGTTGGATGTGAATTATTACTTTTTCAACTAAAATAAGTGTGTTTAAAGTCATTTCTGTGCCTGAAAGTGGTCAAAATTGAAGATTTTGAGTAAGCAAAACTCTGTAAAAATGGCAATTTTGGTCACTGTGAGGGTTTAAAAAGTGGTTATTCAACATGAGACCCGATCCAAAAGACATTTTGAATCATTTTTGGTAGAGTCCAAAAAATCAATTTTCTGATGAAAAACGATGACCCCGGACCAGTCGAACATTGAAAAAATGGTCAATATTGATGAAATTTTAACATTTAATCTTTTGACTTTAAATGACGGTTGGATGTGAATTATTACTTTTTCAACTAAAATAAGTGTGTTTAAAGTCATTTCTGTGCCTGAAATTGGTCAAAATTGAAGATTTTGAGTAAGCAAAACTCTGTAAAAATGGCAATTTTGGTCACTGTGAGGGTTTAAAAAGTGGTTATTCAACATGAGGCCCGATCCAAATGACATTTTGAATCATTTTTGGTAGAGTCCAAAAAAATCAATTTTCTGATGAAAAACGATGACCCCGGACCAGTCGAACGTTGAAAAAATGGTCAATATTGATGAAATTTTAACATTTAATCTTTTGACTTTAAATGACGGTTGGATGTGAATTATTACTTTTTCAACTAAAATAAGTGTGTTTAAAGTCATTTCTGTGCCTGAAATTGGTCAAAATGTAAGATTTTGAGTAAGCAAAACTCTGTAAAAATGGCAATTTTGGTCACTGTGAGGGTTTAAAAAGTGGTTATTCAACATGAGGCCCGATCCAAAAGACATTTTGAATCTTTTTTGGTAGAGTCCAAAAAATCCATTTTCTGATGAAAAACGATGACCCCGGACCAGTCGAACGTTGAAAAAATGGTCAATATTGATGAAATTTTAACATTTAATCTTTTGACTTTAAATGACGGTTGGATGTGAATTATTACTTTTTCAACTAAAATAAGTGTGTTTAAAGTCATTTCTGTGCCTGAAATTGGTCAAAATTGAAGATTCTGAGTAAGCAAAACTCTGTAAAAATGGCAATTTTGGTCACTGTGAGGGTTTAAAAAGTGGTTATTCAACATGAGACCCGATCCAAAAAACATTTTGAATCTTTTTTGGTAGAGTCCAAAAAATCCATTTTCTGATGAAAAACGATGACCCCGGACCAGTCGAACGTTGAAAAAATGGTCAATATTGATGAAATTTTTACATTTAATCTTTTGACTTTAAATGACGGTTGAATGTGAATTATTACTTTTTCAACTAAAATAAGTGTGTTTAAAGTCATTTCTGTGCCTGAAATTGGTCAAAATTTAAGATTTTGAGTAAGCAAAACTCTGTAAAAATGGCAATTTTGGTCACTGTGAGGGTTTAAAAAGTGGTTATTCAACATGAGGCCCGATCCAAAAGACATTTTGAATCTCTTTTGGTAGAGTCCAAAAAATCCATTTTCTGATGAAAAACGATGACCCCGGACCAGTCGAACGTTGAAAAAATGGTCAATATTGATGAAATTTTAACATTTAATCTTTTGATTTTAAATGACGGTTGGATGTGAATTATTACTTTTTCAACTAAAATAAGTGTGTTTAAAGTCATTTCTGTGCCTGAAATTGGTCAAAATTGAAGATTCTGAGTAAGCAAAACTCTGTAAAAATGGCAATTTTGGTCACTGTGAGGGTTTAAAAAGTGGTTATTCAACATGAGGCCCGATCAAAATGACATTTTGAATCATTTTTGGTAGAGTCCAAAAAATCAATTTTCTGATGAAAAACGATGACCCCGGACCAGTCGACCGTTGAAAAAATGGTCAATATTGATGAAATTTTAACATTTAATCTTTTGACTTTAAATAACGGTTGGATGTGAATTATTACTTTTTCAACTAAAATAAGTGTGTTTAAAGTCATTTCTGTGCCTGAAATTGGTCAAAATTGAAGATTTTGAGTAAGCAAAACTCTGTAAAAATGGCAATTTTGGTCACTGTGAGGGTTTAAAAAGTGGTTATTCAACATGAGACCCGATCCAAAAAACATTTTGAATCTTTTTTGGTAGAGTCCAAAAAATCCATTTTCTGATGAAAAACGATGACCCCGGACCAGTCGAACGTTGAAAAAATGGTCAATATTGATGAAATTTTAACATTTAATCTTTTGACTTTAAATGACGGTTGGATGTGAATTATTACTTTTTCAACTAAAATAAGTGTGTTTAAAGTCATTTCTGTGCCTGAAATTGGTCAAAATGTAAGATTTTGAGTAAGCAAAACTCTGTAAAAATGGCAATTTTGGTCACTGTGAGGGTTTAAAAAGTGGTTATTCAACATGAGGCCCGATCCAAATGACATTTTGAATCATTTTTGGTAGAGTCCCAAAAAATCAATTTTCTGATGAAAAACGATGACCCCGGACCAGTCGAACGTTGAAAAAATGGTCAATATTGATGAAATGTTTACATTTAATCTTTTGACTTTAAATGACAGTTGGATGTGAATTATTACTTTTTCAACTAAAATAAGTGTGTTTAAAGTCATTTCTGTGCCTGAAAGTGGTCAAAATTGAAGATTTTGAGTAAGCAAAACTCTGTAAAAATGGCAATTTTGGTCACTGTGAGGGTTTAAAAAGTGGTTATTCAACATGAGACCCGATCCAAAAGACATTTTGAATCATTTTTGGTAGAGTCCCAAAAAATCAATTTTCTGATGAAAAACGATGACCCCGGACCAGTCGAACGTTGAAAAAATGGTCAATATTGATGAAATTTTAACATTTAATCTTTTGACTTTAAATGACGGTTGGATGTGAATTATTACTTTTTCAACTAAAATAAGTGTGTTTAAAGTCATTTCTGTGCCTGAAATTGGTCAAAATGTAAGATTTTGAGTAAGCAAAACTCTGTAAAAATGGCAATTTTGGTCACTGTGAGGGTTTAAAAAGTGGTTATTCAACATGAGGCCCGATCCAAATGACATTTTGAATCATTTTTGGTAGAGTCCAAAAAATCAATTTTCTGATGAAAAACGATGACCCCGGACCAGTCGAACGTTGAAAAAATGGTCAATATTGATGAAATTTTAACATTTAATCTTTTGACTTTAAATGACGGTTGGATGTGAATTATTACTTTTTCAACTAAAATAAGTGTGTTTAAAGTCATTTCTGTGCCTGAAATTGGTCAAAATGTAAGATTTTGAGTAAGCAAAACTCTGTAAAAATGGCAATTTTGGTCACTGTGAGGGTTTAAAAAGTGGTTATTCAACATGAGACCCGATCCAAAAAACATTTTGAATCTTTTTTGGTAGAGTCCAAAAAATCCATTTTCTGATGAAAAACGATGACCCCGGACCAGTCGAACGTTGAAAAAATGGTCAATATTGATGAAATTTTAACATTTAATCTTTTGACTTTAAATGACGGTTGGATGTGAATTATTACTTTTTCAACTAAAATAAGTGTGTTTAAAGTCATTTCTGTGCCTGAAATTGGTCAAAATTGAAGATTTTGAGTAAGCAAAACTCTGTAAAAATGGCAATTTTGGTCACTGTGAGGGTTTAAAAAGTGGTTATTCAACATGAGGCCCGATCCAAATGACATTTTGAATCATTTTTGGTAGAGTCCAAAAAAATCAATTTTCTGATGAAAAACGATGACCCCGGACGAGTCGAACGTTGAAAAAATGGTCAATATTGATGAAATTTTAACATTTAATCTTTTGACTTTAAATGACGGTTGGATGTGAATTATTACTTTTTCAACTAAAATAAGTGTGTTTAAAGTCATTTCTGTGCCTGAAATTGGTCAAAATTTAAGATTTTGAGTAAGCAAAACTCTGTAAAAATGGCAATTTTGGTCACTGTGAGGGTTTAAAAAGTGGTTATTCAACATGAGGCCCGATCCAAATGACATTTTGAATCATTTTTGGTAGAGTCCAAAAAATCAATTTTCTGATGAAAAACGATGACCCCGGACCAGTCGACCGTTGAAAAAATGGTCAATATTGATGAAATTTTAACATTTAATCTTTTGACTTTAAATAACGGTTGGATGTGAATTATTACTTTTTCAACTAAAATAAGTGTGTTTAAAGTCATTTCTGTGCCTGAAATTGGTCAAAATTGAAGATTTTGAGTAAGCAAAACTCTGTAAAAATGGCAATTTTGGTCACTGTGAGGGTTTAAAAAGTGGTTATTCAACATGAGACCCGATCCAAAAAACATTTTGAATCTTTTTTGGTAGAGTCCAAAAAATCCATTTTCTGATGAAAAACGATGACCCCGGACCAGTCGAACGTTGAAAAAATGGTCAATATTGATGAAATTTTAACATTTAATCTCTTGACTTTAAATGAGGGTTGGATGTGAATTATTACTTTTTCAACTAAAATAAGTGTGTTTAAAGTCATTTCTGTGCCTGAAATTGGTCAAAATTGAAGATTTTGAGTAAGCAAAACTCTGTAAAAATGGCAATTTTGGTCACTGTGAGGGTTTAAAAAGTGGTTATTCAACATGAGGCCCGATCCAAAAGACATTTTGAATCTTTTTTGGTAGAGTCCAAAAAATCCATTTTCTGATGAAAAACGATGACCCCGGACCAGTCGAACGTTGAAAAAATGGTCAATATTGATGAAATTTTAACATTTAATCTTTTGACTTTAAATGACGGTTGGATGTGAATTATTACTTTTTCAACTAAAATAAGTGTGTTTAAAGTCATTTCTGTGCCTGAAATTGGTCAAAATTGAAGATTCTGAGTAAGCAAAACTCTGTAAAAATGGCAATTTTGGTCACTGTGAGGGTTTAAAAAGTGGTTATTCAACATGAGACCCGATCCAAAAAACATTTTGAATCTTTTTTGGTAGAGTCCAAAAAATCCATTTTCTGATGAAAAACGATGACCCCGGACCAGTCGAACGTTGAAAAAATGGTCAATATTGATGAAATTTTAACATTTAATCTTTTGACTTTAAATGACGGTTGGATGTGAATTATTACTTTTTCAACTAAAATAAGTGTGTTTAAAGTCATTTCTGTGCCTGAAATTGGTCAAAATTGAAGATTTTGAGTAAGCAAAACTCTGTAAAAATGGCAATTTTGGTCACTGTGAGGGTTTAAAAAGTGGTTATTCAACATGAGGCCCGATCCAAATGACATTTTGAATCATTTTTGGTAGAGTCCAAAAAAATCAATTTTCTGATGAAAAACGATGACCCCGGACCAGTCGAACGTTGAAAAAATGGTCAATATTGATGAAATTTTAACATTTAATCTTTTGACTTTAAATAACGGTTGGATGTGAATTATTACTTTTTCAACTAAAATAAGTGTGTTTAAAGTCATTTCTGGTCCTGAAATTGGTCAAAATTGAAGATTTTGAGTAAGCAAAACTCTGTAAAAATGGCAATTTTGGTCACTGTGAGGGTTTAAAAAGTGGTTATTCAACATGAGACCCGATCCAAAAAACATTTTGAATCTTTTTTGGTAGAGTCCAAAAAATCCATTTTCTGATGAAAAACGATGACCCCGGACCAGTCGAACGTTGAAAAAATGGTCAATATTGATGACATTTTAACATTTAATCTTTTGACTTTAAATGACGGTTGGATGTGAATTATTACTTTTTCAACTAAAATAAGTGTGTTTAAAGTCATTTCTGTGCCTGAAATTGGTCAAAATTTAAGATTTTGAGTAAGCAAAACTCTGTAAAAATGGCAATTTTGGTCACTGTGAGGGTTTAAATAGTGGTTATTCAACATGAGGCCCAATCCAAATGACATTTTGAATCATTTTTGGTAGAGTCCAAAAAAATCAATTTTCTGATGAAAAACGATGACCCCGGACCAGTCGAACGTTGAAAAAATGGTCAATATTGATGAAATGTTTACATTTAATCTTTTGACTTTAAATGACAGTTGGATGTGAATTATTACTTTTTCAACTAAAATAAGTGTGTTTAAAGTCATTTCTGTGCCTGAAAGTGGTCAAAATTGAAGATTTTGAGTAAGCAAAACTCTGTAAAAATGGCAATTTTGGTCACTGTGAGGGTTTAAAAAGTGGTTATTCAACATGAGACCCGATCCAAAAGACATTTTGAATCATTTTTGGTAGAGTCCAAAAAATCAATTTTCTGATGAAAAACGATGACCCCGGACCAGTCGAACATTGAAAAAATGGTCAATATTGATGAAATTTTAACATTTAATCTTTTGACTTTAAATAACGGTTGGATGTGAATTATTACTTTTTCAACTAAAATAAGTGTGTTTAAAGTCATTTCTGTGCCTGAAAGTGGTCAAAATTGAAGATTTTGAGTAAGCAAAACTCTGTAAAAATGGCAATTTTGGTCACTGTGAGGGTTTAAAAAGTGGTTATTCAACATGAGGCCCGATCCAAATGACATTTTGAATCATTTTTGGTAGAGTCCAAAAAAATCAATTTTCTGATGAAAAACGATGACCCCGGACCAGTCGAACGTTGAAAAAATGGTCAATATTGATGAAATTTTAACATTTAATCTTTTGACTTTAAATGACGGTTGGATGTGAATTATTACTTTTTCAACTAAAATAAGTGTGTTTAAAGTCATTTCTGTGCCTGAAATTGGTCAAAATCTAAGAATTTGAGTAAGTAAAACTCTGTAAAAATGGCAATTTTGGTCACTGTGAGGGTTTAAAAAGTGGTTATTCAACATGAGGCCCGATCCAAATGACATTTTGAATCATTTTTGGTAGAGTCCAAAAAAATCAATTTTCTGATGAAAAACGATGACCCCGGACCAGTCGAACGTTGAAAAAAATGGTCAATATTGATGAAATGTTTACATTTAATCTTTTAACTTTAAATGACAGTTGGATGTGAATTATTACTTTTTCAACTAAAATAAGTGTGTTTAAAGTCATTTCTGTGCCTGAAAGTGGTCAAAATTGAAGATTTTGAGTAAGCAAAACTCTGTAAAAATGGCAATTTTGGTCACTGTGAGGGTTTAAAAAGTGGTTATTCAACATGAGACCCGATCCAAAAGACATTTTGAATCATTTTTGGTAGAGTCCAAAAAATCAATTTTCTGATGAAAAACGATGACCCCGGACCAGTCGAACATTGAAAAAATGGTCAATATTGATGAAATTTTAACATTTAATCTTTTGACTTTAAATGACGGTTGGATGTGAATTATTACTTTTTCAACTAAAATAAGTGTGTTTAAAGTCATTTCTGTGCCTGAAATTGGTCAAAATTGAAGATTTTGAGTAAGCAAAACTCTGTAAAAATGGCAATTTTGGTCACTGTGAGGGTTTAAAAAGTGGTTATTCAACATGAGGCCCGATCCAAATGACATTTTGAATCATTTTTGGTAGAGTCCAAAAAATCAATTTTCTGATGAAAAACGATGACCCCGGACCAGTCGAACGTTGAAAAAATGGTCAATATTGATGAAATTTTAACATTTAATCTTTTGACTTTAAATGACGGTTGGATGTGAATTATTACTTTTTCAACTAAAATAAGTGTGTTTAAAGTCATTTCTGTGCCTGAAATTGGTCAAAATGTAAGATTTTGAGTAAGCAAAACTCTGTAAAAATGGCAATTTTGGTCACTGTGAGGGTTTAAAAAGTGGTTATTCAACATGAGGCCCGATCCAAAAGACATTTTGAATCTTTTTTGGTAGAGTCCAAAAAATCCATTTTCTGATGAAAAACGATGACCCCGGACCAGTCGAACGTTGAAAAAATGGTCAATATTGATGAAATTTTAACATTTAATCTTTTGACTTTAAATGACGGTTGGATGTGAATTATTACTTTTTCAACTAAAATAAGTGTGTTTAAAGTCATTTCTGTGCCTGAAATTGGTCAAAATTGAAGATTCTGAGTAAGCAAAACTCTGTAAAAATGGCAATTTTGGTCACTGTGAGGGTTTAAAAAGTGGTTATTCAACATGAGACCCGATCCAAAAAACATTTTGAATCTTTTTTGGTAGAGTCCAAAAAATCCATTTTCTGATGAAAAACGATGACCCCGGACCAGTCGAACGTTGAAAAAATGGTCAATATTGATGAAATTTTTACATTTAATCTTTTGACTTTAAATGACGGTTGAATGTGAATTATTACTTTTTCAACTAAAATAAGTGTGTTTAAAGTCATTTCTGTGCCTGAAATTGGTCAAAATTGAAGATTTTGAGTAAGCAAAACTCTGTAAAAATGGCAATTTTGGTCACTGTGAGGGTTTAAAAAGTGGTTATTCAACATGAGGCCCGATCCAAAAGACATTTTGAATCTCTTTTGGTAGAGTCCAAAAAATCCATTTTCTGATGAAAAACGATGACCCCGGACCAGTCGAACGTTGAAAAAATGGTCAATATTGATGAAATTTTAACATTTAATCTTTTGATTTTAAATGACGGTTGGATGTGAATTATTACTTTTTCAACTAAAATAAGTGTGTTTAAAGTCATTTCTGTGCCTGAAATTGGTCAAAATTGAAGATTCTGAGTAAGCAAAACTCTGTAAAAATGGCAATTTTGGTCACTGTGAGGGTTTAAAAAGTGGTTATTCAACATGAGGCCCGATCCAAATGACATTTTGAATCATTTTTGGTAGAGTCCAAAAAATCAATTTTCTGATGAAAAACGATGACCCCGGACCAGTCGACCGTTGAAAAAATGGTCAATATTGATGAAATTTTAACATTTAATCTTTTGACTTTAAATAACGGTTGGATGTGAATTATTACTTTTTCAACTAAAATAAGTGTGTTTAAAGTCATTTCTGTGCCTGAAATTGGTCAAAATTGAAGATTTTGAGTAAGCAAAACTCTGTAAAAATGGCAATTTTGGTCACTGTGAGGGTTTAAAAAGTGGTTATTCAACATGAGACCCGATCCAAAAAACATTTTGAATCTTTTTTGGTAGAGTCCAAAAAATCCATTTTCTGATGAAAAACGATGACCCCGGACCAGTCGAACGTTGAAAAAATGGTCAATATTGATGAAATTTTAACATTTAATCTTTTGACTTTAAATGACGGTTGGATGTGAATTATTACTTTTTCAACTAAAATAAGTGTGTTTAAAGTCATTTCTGTGCCTGAAATTGGTCAAAATGTAAGATTTTGAGTAAGCAAAACTCTGTAAAAATGGCAATTTTGGTCACTGTGAGGGTTTAAAAAGTGGTTATTCAACATGAGGCCCGATCCAAATGACACTTTGAATCATTTTTGGTAGAGTCCCAAAAAATCAATTTTCTGATGAAAAACGATGACCCCGGACCAGTCGAACGTTGAAAAAATGGTCAATATTGATGAAATGTTTACATTTAATCTTTTGACTTTAAATGACAGTTGGATGTGAATTATTACTTTTTCAACTAAAATAAGTGTGTTTAAAGTCATTTCTGTGCCTGAAAGTGGTCAAAATTGAAGATTTTGAGTAAGCAAAACTCTGTAAAAATGGCAATTTTGGTCACTGTGAGGGTTTAAAAAGTGGTTATTCAACATGAGACCCGATCCAAAAGACATTTTGAATCATTTTTGGTAGAGTCCAAAAAATCTATTTTCTGATGAAAAACGATGACCCCGGACCAGTCGAACGTTGAAAAAATGGTCAATATTGATGAAATTTTAACATTTAATCTTTTGACTTTAAATGACGGTTGGATGTGAATTATTACTTTTTCAACTAAAATAAGTGTGTTTAAAGTCATTTCTGTGCCTGAAATTGGTCAAAATGTAAGATTTTGAGTAAGCAAAACTCTGTAAAAATGGCAATTTTGGTCACTGTGAGGGTTTAAAAAGTGGTTATTCAACATGAGGCCCGATCCAAATGACATTTTGAATCATTTTTGGTAGAGTCCAAAAAATCAATTTTCTGATGAAAAACGATGACCCCGGACCAGTCGAACGTTGAAAAAATGGTCAATATTGATGAAATTTTAACATTTAATCTTTTGACTTTAAATGACGGTTGGATGTGAATTATTACTTTTTCAACTAAAATAAGTGTGTTTAAAGTCATTTCTGTGCCTGAAATTGGTCAAAATGTAAGATTTTGAGTAAGCAAAACTCTGTAAAAATGGCAATTTTGGTCACTGTGAGGGTTTAAAAAGTGGTTATTCAACATGAGACCCGATCCAAAAAACATTTTGAATCTTTTTTGGTAGAGTCCAAAAAATCCATTTTCTGATGAAAAACGATGACCCCGGACCAGTCGAACGTTGAAAAAATGGTCAATATTGATGAAATTTTAACATTTAATCTTTTGACTTTAAATGACGGTTGGATGTGAATTATTACTTTTTCAACTAAAATAAGTGTGTTTAAAGTCATTTCTGTGCCTGAAATTGGTCAAAATTGAAGATTTTGAGTAAGCAAAACTCTGTAAAAATGGCAATTTTGGTCACTGTGAGGGTTTAAAAAGTGGTTATTCAACATGAGGCCCGATCCAAATGACATTTTGAATCATTTTTGGTAGAGTCCAAAAAAATCAATTTTCTGATGAAAAACGATGACCCCGGACGAGTCGAACGTTGAAAAAATGGTCAATATTGATGAAATTTTAACATTTAATCTTTTGACTTTAAATGACGGTTGGATGTGAATTATTACTTTTTCAACTAAAATAAGTGTGTTTAAAGTCATTTCTGTGCCTGAAATTGGTCAAAATTTAAGATTTTGAGTAAGCAAAACTCTGTAAAAATGGCAATTTTGGTCACTGTGAGGGTTTAAAAAGTGGTTATTCAACATGAGGCCCGATCCAAATGACATTTTGAATCATTTTTGGTAGAGTCCAAAAAATCAATTTTCTGATGAAAAACGATGACCCCGGACCAGTCGACCGTTGAAAAAATGGTCAATATTGATGAAATTTTAACATTTAATCTTTTGACTTTAAATAACGGTTGGATGTGAATTATTACTTTTTCAACTAAAATAAGTGTGTTTAAAGTCATTTCTGTGCCTGAAATTGGTCAAAATTGAAGATTTTGAGTAAGCAAAACTCTGTAAAAATGGCAATTTTGGTCACTGTGAGGGTTTAAAAAGTGGTTATTCAACATGAGACCCGATCCAAAAAACATTTTGAATCTTTTTTGGTAGAGTCCAAAAAATCCATTTTCTGATGAAAAACGATGACCCCGGACCAGTCGAACGTTGAAAAAATGGTCAATATTGATGAAATTTTAACATTTAATCTCTTGACTTTAAATGACGGTTGGATGTGAATTATTACTTTTTCAACTAAAATAAGTGTGTTTAAAGTCATTTCTGTGCCTGAAATTGGTCAAAATTGAAGATTTTGAGTAAGCAAAACTCTGTAAAAATGGCAATTTTGGTCACTGTGAGGGTTTAAAAAGTGGTTATTCAACATGAGGCCCGATCCAAAAGACATTTTGAATCTTTTTTGGTAGAGTCCAAAAAATCCATTTTCTGATGAAAAACGATGACCCCGGACCAGTCGAACGTTGAAAAAATGGTCAATATTGATGAAATTTTAACATTTAATCTTTTGACTTTAAATGACGGTTGGATGTGAATTATTACTTTTTCAACTAAAATAAGTGTGTTTAAAGTCATTTCTGTGCCTGAAATTGGTCAAAATTGAAGATTCTGAGTAAGCAAAACTCTGTAAAAATGGCAATTTTGGTCACTGTGAGGGTTTAAAAAGTGGTTATTCAACATGAGACCCGATCCAAAAAACATTTTGAATCTTTTTTGGTAGAGTCCAAAAAATCAATTTTCTGATGAAAAACGATGACCCCGGACCAGTCGAACGTTGAAAAAATGGTCAATATTGATGAAATTTTAACATTTAATCTTTTGACTTTAAATGACGGTTGGATGTGAATTATTACTTTTTCAACTAAAATAAGTGTGTTTAAAGTCATTTCTGTGCCTGAAATTGGTCAAAATTGAAGATTTTGAGTAAGCAAAACTCTGTAAAAATGGCAATTTTGGTCACTGTGAGGGTTTAAAAAGTGGTTATTCAACATGAGGCCCGATCCAAATGACATTTTGAATCATTTTTGGTAGAGTCCAAAAAAATCAATTTTCTGATGAAAAACGATGACCCCGGACCAGTCGAACGTTGAAAAAATGGTCAATATTGATGAAATTTTAACATTTAATCTTTTGACTTTAAATGACGGTTGGATGTGAATTATTACTTTTTCAACTAAAATAAGTGTGTTTAAAGTCATTTCTGTGCCTGAAATTGGTCAAAATTTAAGATTTTGAGTAAGCAAAACTCTGTAAAAATGGCAATTTTGGTCACTGTGAGGGTTTAAAAAGTGGTTATTCAACATGAGGCCCGATCCAAATGACATTTTGAATCATTTTTGGTAGAGTCCAAAAAATCAATTTTCTGATGAAAAACGATGACCCCGGACCAGTCGACCGTTGAAAAAATGGTCAATATTGATGAAATTTTAACATTTAATCTTTTGACTTTAAATAACGGTTGGATGTGAATTATTACTTTTTCAACTAAAATAAGTGTGTTTAAAGTAATTTCTGTGCCTGAAATTGGTCAAAATTGAAGATTTTGAGTAAGCAAAACTCTGTAAAAATGGCAATTTTGGTCACTGTGAGGGTTTAAAAAGTGGTTATTCAACATGAGACCCGATCCAAAAAACATTTTGAATCTTTTTTGGTAGAGTCCAAAAAATCCATTTTCTGATGAAAAACGATGACCCCGGACCAGTCGAACGTTGAAAAAATGGTCAATATTGATGAAATTTTAACATTTAATCTTTTGACTTTAAATGACGGTTGGATGTGAATTATTACTTTTTCAACTAAAATAAGTGTGTTTAAAGTCATTTCTGTGCCTGAAATTGGTCAAAATTTAAGATTTTGAGTAAGCAAAACTCTGTAAAAATGGCAATTTTGGTCACTGTGAGGGTTTAAAAAGTGGTTATTCAACATGAGGCCCGATCCAAATGACATTTTGAATCATTTTTGGTAGAGTCCAAAAAATCCATTTTCTGATGAAAAACGATGACCCCGGACCAGTCGACCGTTGAAAAAATGGTCAATATTGATGAAATTTTAACATTTAATCTTTTGACTTTAAATAACGGTTGGATGTGAATTATTACTTTTTCAACTAAAATAAGTGTGTTTAAAGTCATTTCTGGTCCTGAAATTGGTCAAAATTGAAGATTTTGAGTAAGCAAAACTCTGTAAAAATGGCAATTTTGGTCACTGTGAGGGTTTAAAAAGTGGTTATTCAACATGAGACCCGATCCAAAAAACATTTTGAATCTTTTTTGGTAGAGTCCAAAAAATCCATTTTCTGATGAAAAACGATGACCCCGGACCAGTCGAACGTTGAAAAAATGGTCAATATTGATGACATTTTAACATTTAATCTTTTGACTTTAAATGACGGTTGGATGTGAATTATTACTTTTTCAACTAAAATAAGTGTGTTTAAAGTCATTTCTGTGCCTGAAATTGGTCAAAATTTAAGATTTTGAGTAAGCAAAACTCTGTAAAAATGGCAATTTTGGTCACTGTGAGGGTTTAAATAGTGGTTATTCAACATGAGGCCCAATCCAAATGACATTTTGAATCATTTTTGGTAGAGTCCAAAAAAATCAATTTTCTGATGAAAAACGATGACCCCGGACCAGTCGAACGTTGAAAAAATGGTCAATATTGATGAAATGTTTACATTTAATCTTTTGACTTTAAATGACAGTTGGATGTGAATTATTACTTTTTCAACTAAAATAAGTGTGTTTAAAGTCATTTCTGTGCCTGAAAGTGGTCAAAATTGAAGATTTTGAGTAAGCAAAACTCTGTAAAAATGGCAATTTTGGTCACTGTGAGGGTTTAAAAAGTGGTTATTCAACATGAGACCCGATCCAAAAGACATTTTGAATCATTTTTGGTAGAGTCCAAAAAATCAATTTTCTGATGAAAAACGATGACCCCGGACCAGTCGAACATTGAAAAAATTGTCAATATTGATGAAATTTTAACATTTAATCTTTTGACTTTAAATAACGGTTGGATGTGAATTATTACTTTTTCAACTAAAATAAGTGTGTTTAAAGTCATTTCTGTGCCTGAAAGTGGTCAAAATTGAAGATTTTGAGTAAGCAAAACTCTGTAAAAATGGCAATTTTGGTCACTGTGAGGGTTTAAAAAGTGGTTATTCAACATGAGGCCCGATCCAAATGACATTTTGAATCATTTTTGGTAGAGTCCAAAAAAATCAATTTTCTGATGAAAAACGATGACCCCGGACCAGTCGAACGTTGAAAAAATGGTCAATATTGATGAAATTTTAACATTTAATCTTTTGACTTTAAATGACGGTTGGATGTGAATTATTACTTTTTCAACTAAAATAAGTGTGTTTAAAGTCATTTCTGTGCCTGAAATTGGTCAAAATTTAAGAATTTGAGTAAGTAAAACTCTGTAAAAATGGCAATTTTGGTCACTGTGAGGGTTTAAAAAGTGGTTATTCAACATGAGGCCCGATCCAAATGACATTTTGAATCATTTTTGGTAGAGTCCAAAAAAATCAATTTTCTGATGAAAAACGATGACCCCGGACCAGTCGAACGTTGAAAAAAATGGTCAATATTGATGAAATGTTTACATTTAATCTTTTGACTTTAAATGACAGTTGGATGTGAATTATTACTTTTTCAACTAAAATAAGTGTGTTTAAAGTCATTTCTGTGCCTGAAAGTGGTCAAAATTGAAGATTTTGAGTAAGCAAAACTCTGTAAAAATGGCAATTTTGGTCACTGTGAGGGTTTAAAAAGTGGTTATTCAACATGAGACCCGATATAAAAGACATTTTGAATCATTTTTGGTAGAGTCCAAAAAATCAATTTTCTGATGAAAAACGATGACCCCGGACCAGTCGAACATTGAAAAAATGGTCAATATTGATGAAATTTTAACATTTAATCTTTTGACTTTAAATGACGGTTGGATGTGAATTATTACTTTTTCAACTAAAATAAGTGTGTTTAAAGTCATTTCTGTGCCTGAAATTGGTCAAAATTGAAGATTTTGAGTAAGCAAAACTCTGTAAAAATGGCAATTTTGGTCACTGTGAGAGTTTAAAAAGTGGTTATTCAACATGAGGCCCGATCCAAATGACATTTTGAATCATTTTTGGTAGAGTCCAAAAAATCAATTTTCTGATGAAAAACGATGACCCCGGACCAGTCGAACGTTGAAAAAATGGTCAATATTGATGAAATTTTAACATTTAATCTTTTGACTTTAAATGACGGTTGGATGTGAATTATTACTTTTTCAACTAAAATAAGTGTGTTTAAAGTCATTTCTGTGCCTGAAATTGGTCAAAATGTAAGATTTTGAGTAAGCAAAACTCTGTAAAAATGGCAATTTTGGTCACTGTGAGGGTTTAAAAAGTGGTTATTCAACATGAGGCCCGATCCAAAAGACATTTTGAATCTTTTTTGGTAGAGTCCAAAAAATCCATTTTCTGATGAAAAACGATGACCCCGGACCAGTCGAACGTTGAAAAAATGGTCAATATTGATGAAATTTTAACATTTAATCTTTTGACTTTAAATGACGGTTGGATGTGAATTATTACTTTTTCAACTAAAATAAGTGTGTTTAAAGTCATTTCTGTGCCTGAAATTGGTCAAAATTGAAGATTCTGAGTAAGCAAAACTCTGTAAAAATGGCAATTTTGGTCACTGTGAGGGTTTAAAAAGTGGTTATTCAACATGAGACCCGATCCAAAAAACATTTTGAATCTTTTTTGGTAGAGTCCAAAAAATCCATTTTCTGATGAAAAACGATGACCCCGGACCAGTCGAACGTTGAAAAAATGGTCAATATTGATGAAATTTTTACATTTAATCTTTTGACTTTAAATGACGGTTGAATGTGAATTATTACTTTTTCAACTAAAATAAGTGTGTTTAAAGTCATTTCTGTGCCTGAAATTGGTCAAAATTTAAGATTTTGAGTAAGCAAAACTCTGTAAAAATGGCAATTTTGGTCACTGTGAGGGTTTAAAAAGTGGTTATTCAACATGAGGCCCGATCCAAAAGACATTTTGAATCTCTTTTGGTAGAGTCCAAAAAATCCATTTTCTGATGAAAAACGATGACCCCGGACCAGTCGAACGTTGAAAAAATGGTCAATATTGATGAAATTTTAACATTTAATCTTTTGATTTTAAATGACGGTTGGATGTGAATTATTACTTTTTCAACTAAAATAAGTGTGTTTAAAGTCATTTCTGTGCCTGAAATTGGTCAAAATTGAAGATTCTGAGTAAGCAAAACTCTGTAAAAATGGCAATTTTGGTCACTGTGAGGGTTTAAAAAGTGGTTATTCAACATGAGACCCGATCCAAAAAACATTTTGAATCTTTTTTGGTAGAGTCCAAAAAATCCATTTTCTGATGAAAAACGATGACCCCGGACCAGTCGAACGTTGAAAAAATGGTCAATATTGATGAAATTTTAACATTTAATCTTTTGACTTTAAATGACGGTTGGATGTGAATTATTACTTTTTCAACTAAAATAAGTGTGTTTAAAGTCATTTCTGTGCCTGAAATTGGTCAAAATTGAAGATTTTGAGTAAGCAAAACTCTGTAAAAATGGCAATTTTGGTCACTGTGAGGGTTTAAAAAGTGGTTATTCAACATGAGGCCCGATCCAAATGACATTTTGAATCATTTTTGGTAGAGTCCAAAAAAATCAATTTTCTGATGAAAAACGATGACCCCGGACGAGTCGAACGTTGAAAAAATGGTCAATATTGATGAAATTTTAACATTTAATCTTTTGACTTTAAATGACGGTTGGATGTGAATTATTACTTTTTCAACTAAAATAAGTGTGTTTAAAGTCATTTCTGTGCCTGAAATTGGTCAAAATTTAAGATTTTGAGTAAGCAAAACTCTGTAAAAATGGCAATTTTGGTCACTGTGAGGGTTTAAAAAGTGGTTATTCAACATGAGGCCCGATCCAAATGACATTTTGAATCATTTTTGGTAGAGTCCAAAAAATCAATTTTCTGATGAAAAACGATGACCCCGGACCAGTCGACCGTTGAAAAAATGGTCAATATTGATGAAATTTTAACATTTAATCTTTTGACTTTAAATAACGGTTGGATGTGAATTATTACTTTTTCAACTAAAATAAGTGTGTTTAAAGTCATTTCTGTGCCTGAAATTGGTCAAAATTGAAGATTTTGAGTAAGCAAAACTCTGTAAAAATGGCAATTTTGGTCACTGTGAGGGTTTAAAAAGTGGTTATTCAACATGAGACCCGATCCAAAAAACATTTTGAATCTTTTTTGGTAGAGTCCAAAAAATCCATTTTCTGATGAAAAACGATGACCCCGGACCAGTCGAACGTTGAAAAAATGGTCAATATTGATGAAATTTTAACATTTAATCTTTTGACTTTAAATGACGGTTGGATGTGAATTATTACTTTTTCAACTAAAATAAGTGTGTTTAAAGTCATTTCTGTGCCTGAAATTGGTCAAAATGTAAGATTTTGAGTAAGCAAAACTCTGTAAAAATGGCAATTTTGGTCACTGTGAGGGTTTAAAAAGTGGTTATTCAACATGAGGCCCGATCCAAATGACATTTTGAATCATTTTTGGTAGAGTCCAAAAAAATCAATTTTCTGATGAAAAACGATGACCCCGGACGGGTCGAACGTTGAAAAAATGGTCAATATTGATGAAATTTTAACATTTAATCTTTTGACTTTAAATGACGGTTGGATGTGAATTATTACTTTTTCAACTAAAATAAGTGTGTTTAAAGTCATTTCTGTGCCTGAAATTGGTCAAAATTTAAGATTTTGAGTAAGCAAAACTCTGTAAAAATGGCAATTTTGGTCACTGTGAGGGTTTAAAAAGTGGTTATTCAACATGAGGCCCGATCCAAATGACATTTTGAATCATTTTTGGTAGAGTCCAAAAAATCAATTTTCTGATGAAAAACGATGACCCCGGACCAGTCGACCGTTGAAAAAATGGTCAATATTGATGAAATTTTAACATTTAATCTTTTGACTTTAAATAACGGTTGGATGTGAATTATTACTTTTTCAACTAAAATAAGTGTGTTTAAAGTCATTTCTGTGCCTGAAATTGGTCAAAATTGAAGATTTTGAGTAAGCAAAACTCTGTAAAAATGGCAATTTTGGTCACTGTGAGGGTTTAAAAAGTGGTTATTCAACATGAGACCCGATCCAAAAAACATTTTGAATCTTTTTTGGTAGAGTCCAAAAAATCCATTTTCTGATGAAAAACGATGACCCCGGACCAGTCGAACGTTGAAAAAATGGTCAATATTGATGAAATTTTAACATTTAATCTTTTGACTTTAAATGACGGTTGGATGTGAATTATTACTTTTTCAACTAAAATAAGTGTGTTTAAAGTCATTTCTGTGCCTGAAATTGGTCAAAATGTAAGATTTTGAGTAAGCAAAACTCTGTAAAAATGGCAATTTTGGTCACTGTGAGGGTTTAAAAAGTGGTTATTCAACATGAGGCCCGATCCAAATGACATTTTGAATCATTTTTGGTAGAGTCCCAAAAAATCAATTTTCTGATGAAAAACGATGACCCCGGACCAGTCGAACGTTGAAAAAATGGTCAATATTGATGAAATGTTTACATTTAATCTTTTGACTTTAAATGACAGTTGGATGTGAATTATTACTTTTTCAACTAAAATAAGTGTGTTTAAAGTCATTTCTGTGCCTGAAAGTGGTCAAAATTGAAGATTTTGAGTAAGCAAAACTCTGTAAAAATGGCAATTTTGGTCACTGTGAGGGTTTAAAAAGTGGTTATTCAACATGAGACCCGATCCAAAAGACATTTTGAATCATTTTTGGTAGAGTCCAAAAAATCAATTTTCTGATGAAAAACGATGACCCCGGACCAGTCGAACGTTGAAAAAATGGTCAATATTGATGAAATTTTAACATTTAATCTTTTGACTTTAAATGACGGTTGGATGTGAATTATTACTTTTTCAACTAAAATAAGTGTGTTTAAAGTCATTTCTGTGCCTGAAATTGGTCAAAATGTAAGATTTTGAGTAAGCAAAACTCTGTAAAAATGGCAATTTTGGTCACTGTGAGGGTTTAAAAAGTGGTTATTCAACATGAGGCCCGATCCAAATGACATTTTGAATCATTTTTGGTAGAGTCCAAAAAATCAATTTTCTGATGAAAAACGATGACCCCGGACCAGTCGAACGTTGAAAAAATGGTCAATATTGATGAAATTTTAACATTTAATCTTTTGACTTTAAATGACGGTTGGATGTGAATTATTACTTTTTCAACTAAAATAAGTGTGTTTAAAGTCATTTCTGTGCCTGAAATTGGTCAAAATGTAAGATTTTGAGTAAGCAAAACTCTGTAAAAATGGCAATTTTGGTCACTGTGAGGGTTTAAAAAGTGGTTATTCAACATGAGACCCGATCCAAAAAACATTTTGAATCTTTTTTGGTAGAGTCCAAAAAATCCATTTTCTGATGAAAAACGATGACCCCGGACCAGTCGAACGTTGAAAAAATGGTCAATATTGATGAAATTTTAACATTTAATCTTTTGACTTTAAATGACGGTTGGATGTGAATTATTACTTTTTCAACTAAAATAAGTGTGTTTAAAGTCATTTCTGTGCCTGAAATTGGTCAAAATTGAAGATTTTGAGTAAGCAAAACTCTGTAAAAATGGCAATTTTGGTCACTGTGAGGGTTTAAAAAGTGGTTATTCAACATGAGGCCCGATCCAAATGACATTTTGAATCATTTTTGGTAGAGTCCAAAAAAATCAATTTTCTGATGAAAAACGATGACCCCGGACCAGTCGAACGTTGAAAAAATGGTCAATATTGATGAAATGTTAACATTTAATCTCTTGACTTTAAATGACGGTTGGATGTGAATTATTACTTTTTCAACTAAAATAAGTGTGTTTAAAGTCATTTCTGTGCCTGAAATTGGTCAAAATTTAAGATTTTGAGTAAGCAAAACTCTGTAAAAATGGCAATTTTGGTCACTGTGAGGGTTTAAAAAGTGGTTATTCAACATGAGGCCCGATCCAAATGACATTTTGAATCATTTTTGGTAGAGTCCAAAAAATCAATTTTCTGATGAAAAACGATGACCCCGGACCAGTCGACCGTTGAAAAAATGGTCAATATTGATGAAATTTTAACATTTAATCTTTTGACTTTAAATAACGGTTGGATGTGAATTATTACTTTTTCAACTAAAATAAGTGTGTTTAAAGTAATTTCTGTGCCTGAAATTGGTCAAAATTGAAGATTTTGAGTAAGCAAAACTCTGTAAAAATGGCAATTTTGGTCACTGTGAGGGTTTAAAAAGTGGTTATTCAACATGAGACCCGATCCAAAAAACATTTTGAATCTTTTTTGGTAGAGTCCAAAAAATCCATTTTCTGATGAAAAACGATGACCCCGGACCAGTCGAACGTTGAAAAAATGGTCAATATTGATGAAATTTTAACATTTAATCTTTTGACTTTAAATGACGGTTGGATGTGAATTATTACTTTTTCAACTAAAATAAGTGTGTTTAAAGTCATTTCTGTGCCTGTAAATTGGTCAAAATTTAAGATTTTGAGTAAGCAAAACTCTGTAAAAATGGCAATTTTGGTCACTGTGAGGGTTTAAAAAGTGGTTATTCAACATGAGGCCCGATCCAAATGACATTTTGAATCATTTTTGGTAGAGTCCAAAAAATCAATTTTCTGATGAAAAACGATGACCCCGGACCAGTCGACCGTTGAAAAAATGGTCAATATTGATGAAATTTTAACATTTAATCTTTTGACTTTAAATAACGGTTGGATGTGAATTATTACTTTTTCAACTAAAATAAGTGTGTTTAAAGTCATTTCTGGTCCTGAAATTGGTCAAAATTGAAGATTTTGAGTAAGCAAAACTCTGTAAAAATGGCAATTTTGGTCACTGTGAGGGTTTAAAAAGTGGTTATTCAACATGAGACCCGATCCAAAAAACATTTTGAATCTTTTTTGGTAGAGTCCAAAAAATCCATTTTCTGATGAAAAACGATGACCCCGGACCAGTCGAACGTTGAAAAAATGGTCAATATTGATGACATTTTAACATTTAATCTTTTGACTTTAAATGACGGTTGGATGTGAATTATTACTTTTTCAACTAAAATAAGTGTGTTTAAAGTCATTTCTGTGCCTGAAATTGGTCAAAATTTAAGATTTTGAGTAAGCAAAACTCTGTAAAAATGGCAATTTTGGTCACTGTGAGGGTTTAAATAGTGGTTATTCAACATGAGGCCCAATCCAAATGACATTTTGAATCATTTTTGGTAGAGTCCAAAAAAATCAATTTTCTGATGAAAAACGATGACCAGTCGAACGTTGAAAAAATGGTCAATATTGATGAAATGTTTACATTTAATCTTTTGACTTTAAATGACAGTTGGATGTGAATTATTACTTTTTCAACTAAAATAAGTGTGTTTAAAGTCATTTCTGTGCCTGAAAGTGGTCAAAATTGAAGATTTTGAGTAAGCAAAACTCTGTAAAAATGGCAATTTTGGTCACTGTGAGGGTTTAAAAAGTGGTTATTCAACATGAGACCCGATCCAAAAGACATTTTGAATCATTTTTGGTAGAGTCCAAAAAATCAATTTTCTGATGAAAAACGATGACCCCGGACCAGTCGAACATTGAAAAAATGGTCAATATTGATGAAATTTTAACATTTAATCTTTTGACTTTAAATAACGGTTGGATGTGAATTATTACTTTTTCAACTAAAATAAGTGTGTTTAAAGTCATTTCTGTGCCTGAAAGTGGTCAAAATTGAAGATTTTGAGTAAGCAAAACTCTGTAAAAATGGCAATTTTGGTCACTGTGAGGGTTTAAAAAGTGGTTATTCAACATGAGGCCCGATCCAAATGACATTTTGAATCATTTTTGGTAGAGTCCAAAAAAATCAATTTTCTGATGAAAAACGATGACCCCGGACCAGTCGAACGTTGAAAAAATGGTCAATATTGATGAAATTTTAACATTTAATCTTTTGACTTTAAATGACGGTTGGATGTGAATTATTACTTTTTCAACTAAAATAAGTGTGTTTAAAGTCATTTCTGTGCCTGAAATTGGTCAAAATTTAAGAATTTGAGTAAGTAAAACTCTGTAAAAATGGCAATTTTGGTCACTGTGAGGGTTTAAAAAGTGGTTATTCAACATGAGGCCCGATCCAAATGACATTTTGAATCATTTTTGGTAGAGTCCAAAAAAATCAATTTTCTGATGAAAAACGATGACCCCGGACCAGTCGAACGTTGAAAAAAATGGTCAATATTGATGAAATGTTTACATTTAATCTTTTGACTTTAAATGACAGTTGGATGTGAATTATTACTTTTTCAACTAAAATAAGTGTGTTTAAAGTCATTTCTGTGCCTGAAAGTGGTCAAAATTGAAGATTTTGAGTAAGCAAAACTCTGTAAAAATGGCAATTTTGGTCACTGTGAGGGTTTAAAAAGTGGTTATTCAACATGAGACCCGATCCAAAAGACATTTTGAATCATTTTTGGTAGAGTCCAAAAAATCAATTTTCTGATGAAAAACGATGACCCCGGACCAGTCGAACATTGAAAAAATGGTCAATATTGATGAAATTTTAACATTTAATCTTTTGACTTTAAATGACGGTTGGATGTGAATTATTACTTTTTCAACTAAAATAAGTGTGTTTAAAGTCATTTCTGTGCCTGAAATTGGTCAAAATTGAAGATTTTGAGTAAGCAAAACTCTGTAAAAATGGCAATTTTGGTCACTGTGAGGGTTTAAAAAGTGGTTATTCAACATGAGGCCCGATCCAAATGACATTTTGAATCATTTTTGGTAGAGTCCAAAAAATCAATTTTCTGATGAAAAACGATGACCCCGGACCAGTCGAACGTTGAAAAAATGGTCAATATTGATGAAATTTTAACATTTAATCTTTTGACTTTAAATGACGGTTGGATGTGAATTATTACTTTTTCAACTAAAATAAGTGTGTTTAAAGTCATTTCTGTGCCTGAAATTGGTCAAAATGTAAGATTTTGAGTAAGCAAAACTCTGTAAAAATGGCAATTTTGGTCACTGTGAGGGTTTAAAAAGTGGTTATTCAACATGAGGCCCGATCCAAAAGACATTTTGAATCTTTTTTGGTAGAGTCCAAAAAATCCATTTTCTGATGAAAAACGATGACCCCGGACCAGTCGAACGTTGAAAAAATGGTCAATATTGATGAAATTTTAACATTTAATCTTTTGACTTTAAATGACGGTTGGATGTGAATTATTACTTTTTCAACTAAAATAAGTGTGTTTAAAGTCATTTCTGTGCCTGAAATTGGTCAAAATTGAAGATTCTGAGTAAGCAAAACTCTGTAAAAATGGCAATTTTGGTCACTGTGAGGGTTTAAAAAGTGGTTATTCAACATGAGACCCGATCCAAAAAACATTTTGAATCTTTTTTGGTAGAGTCCAAAAAATCCATTTTCTGATGAAAAACGATGACCCCGGACCAGTCGAACGTTGAAAAAATGGTCAATATTGATGAAATTTTAACATTTAATCTTTTGACTTTAAATGACGGTTGGATGTGAATTATTACTTTTTCAACTAAAATAAGTGTGTTTAAAGTCATTTCTGTGCCTGAAATTGGTCAAAATTGAAGATTTTGAGTAAGCAAAACTCTGTAAAAATGGCAATTTTGGTCACTGTGAGGGTTTAAAAAGTGGTTATTCAACATGAGACCCGATCCAAAAGACATTTTGAATCTTTTTTGGTAGAGTCCAAAAAAAAATTTTCTGATGAAAAACGATGACCCCGGACCAGTCGAACGTTGAAAAAATGGTCAATATTGATGAAATTTTTACATTTAATCTTTTGACTTTAAATGACGGTTGAATGTGAATTATTACTTTTTCAACTAAAATAAGTGTGTTTAAAGTCATTTCTGTGCCTGAAATTGGTCAAAATTTAAGATTTTGAGTAAGCAAAACTCTGTAAAAATGGCAATTTTGGTCACTGTGAGGGTTTAAAAAGTGGTTATTCAACATGAGGCCCGATCCAAAAGACATTTTGAATCTCTTTTGGTAGAGTCCAAAAAATCCATTTTCTGATGAAAAACGATGACCCCGGACCAGTCGAACGTTGAAAAAATGGTCAATATTGATGAAATTTTAACATTTAATCTTTTGATTTTAAATGACGGTTGGATGTGAATTATTACTTTTTCAACTAAAATAAGTGTGTTTAAAGTCATTTCTGTGCCTGAAATTGGTCAAAATTGAAGATTCTGAGTAAGCAAAACTCTGTAAAAATGGCAATTTTGGTCACTGTGAGGGTTTAAAAAGTGGTTATTCAACATGAGACCCGATCCAAAAAACATTTTGAATCTTTTTTGGTAGAGTCCAAAAAATCCATTTTCTGATGAAAAACGATGACCCCGGACCAGTCGAACGTTGAAAAAATGGTCAATATTGATGAAATTTTAACATTTAATCTTTTGACTTTAAATGACGGTTGGATGTGAATTATTACTTTTTCAACTAAAATAAGTGTGTTTAAAGTCATTTCTGTGCCTGAAATTGGTCAAAATTGAAGATTTTGAGTAAGCAAAACTCTGTAAAAATGGCAATTTTGGTCACTGTGAGGGTTTAAAAAGTGGTTATTCAACATGAGGCCCGATCCAAATGACATTTTGAATCATTTTTGGTAGAGTCCAAAAAAATCAATTTTCTGATGAAAAACGATGACCCCGGACGAGTCGAACGTTGAAAAAATGGTCAATATTGATGAAATTTTAACATTTAATCTTTTGACTTTAAATGACGGTTGGATGTGAATTATTACTTTTTCAACTAAAATAAGTGTGTTTAAAGTCATTTCTGTGCCTGAAATTGGTCAAAATTTAAGATTTTGAGTAAGCAAAACTCTGTAAAAATGGCAATTTTGGTCACTGTGAGGGTTTAAAAAGTGGTTATTCAACATGAGGCCCGATCCAAATGACATTTTGAATCATTTTTGGTAGAGTCCAAAAAATCAATTTTCTGATGAAAAACGATGACCCCGGACCAGTCGACCGTTGAAAAAATGGTCAATATTGATGAAATTTTAACATTTAATCTTTTGACTTTAAATAACGGTTGGATGTGAATTATTACTTTTTCAACTAAAATAAGTGTGTTTAAAGTCATTTCTGTGCCTGAAATTGGTCAAAATTGAAGATTTTGAGTAAGCAAAACTCTGTAAAAATGGCAATTTTGGTCACTGTGAGGGTTTAAAAAGTGGTTATTCAACATGAGACCCGATCCAAAAAACATTTGGAATCTTTTTTGGTAGAGTCCAAAAAATCCATTTTCTGATGAAAAACGATGACCCCGGACCAGTCGAACGTTGAAAAAATGGTCAATATTGATGAAATTTTAACATTTAATCTTTTGACTTTAAATGACGGTTGGATGTGAATTATTACTTTTTCAACTAAAATAAGTGTGTTTAAAGTCATTTCTGTGCCTGAAATTGGTCAAAATGTAAGATTTTGAGTAAGCAAAACTCTGTAAAAATGGCAATTTTGGTCACTGTGAGGGTTTAAAAAGTGGTTATTCAACATGAGGCCCGATCCAAATGACATTTTGAATCATTTTTGGTAGAGTCCAAAAAAATCAATTTTCTGATGAAAAACGATGACCCCGGACGAGTCGAACGTTGAAAAAATGGTCAATATTGATGAAATTTTAACATTTAATCTTTTGACTTTAAATGACGGTTGGATGTGAATTATTACTTTTTCAACTAAAATAAGTGTGTTTAAAGTCATTTCTGTGCCTGAAATTGGTCAAAATTTAAGATTTTGAGTAAGCAAAACTCTGTAAAAATGGCAATTTTGGTCACTGTGAGGGTTTAAAAAGTGGTTATTCAACATGAGGCCTGATCCAAATGACATTTTGAATCATTTTTGGTAGAGTCCAAAAAATCAATTTTCTGATGAAAAACGATGACCCCGGACCAGTCGAACGTTGAAAAAATGGTCAATATTGATGAAATTTTAACATTTAATCTTTTGACTTTAAATGACGGTTGGATGTGAATTATTACTTTTTCAACTAAAATAAGTGTGTTTAAAGTCATTTCTGTGCCTGAAATTGGTCAAAATGTAAGATTTTGAGTAAGCAAAACTCTGTAAAAATGGCAATTTTGGTCACTGTGAGGGTTTAAAAAGTGGTTATTCAACATGAGACCCGATCCAAAAAACATTTTGAATCTTTTTTGGTAGAGTCCAAAAAATCCATTTTCTGATGAAAAACGATGACCCCGGACCAGTCGAACGTTGAAAAAATGGTCAATATTGATGAAATTTTAACATTTAATCTTTTGACTTTAAATGACGGTTGGATGTGAATTATTACTTTTTCAACTAAAATAAGTGTGTTTAAAGTCATTTCTGTGCCTGAAATTGGTCAAAATTGAAGATTTTGAGTAAGCAAAACTCTGTAAAAATGGCAATTTTGGTCACTGTGAGGGTTTAAAAAGTGGTTATTCAACATGAGGCCCGATCCAAATGACATTTTGAATCATTTTTGGTAGAGTCCAAAAAAATCAATTTTCTGATGAAAAACGATGACCCCGGACGAGTCGAACGTTGAAAAAATGGTCAATATTGATGAAATTTTAACATTTAATCTTTTGACTTTAAATGACGGTTGGATGTGAATTATTACTTTTTCAACTAAAATAAGTGTGTTTAAAGTCATTTCTGTGCCTGAAATTGGTCAAAATTTAAGATTTTGAGTAAGCAAAACTCTGTAAAAATGGCAATTTTGGTCACTGTGAGGGTTTAAAAAGTGGTTATTCAACATGAGGCCCGATCCAAATGACATTTTGAATCATTTTTGGTAGAGTCCAAAAAATCAATTTTCTGATGAAAAACGATGACCCCGGACCAGTCGACCGTTGAAAAAATGGTCAATATTGATGAAATTTTAACATTTAATCTTTTGACTTTAAATAACGGTTGGATGTGAATTATTACTTTTTCAACTAAAATAAGTGTGTTTAAAGTCATTTCTGTGCCTGAAATTGGTCAAAATTGAAGATTTTGAGTAAGCAAAACTCTGTAAAAATGGCAATTTTGGTCACTGTGAGGGTTTAAAAAGTGGTTATTCAACATGAGACCCGATCCAAAAAACATTTTGAATCTTTTTTGGTAGAGTCCAAAAAATCCATTTTCTGATGAAAAACGATGACCCCGGACCAGTCGAACGTTGAAAAAATGGTCAATATTGATGAAATTTTAACATTTAATCTTTTGACTTTAAATGACGGTTGGATGTGAATTATTACTTTTTCAACTAAAATAAGTGTGTTTAAAGTCATTTCTGTGCCTGAAATTGGTCAAAATGTAAGATTTTGAGTAAGCAAAACTCTGTAAAAATGGCAATTTTGGTCACTGTGAGGGTTTAAAAAGTGGTTATTCAACATGAGGCCCGATCCAAATGACATTTTGAATCATTTTTGGTAGAGTCCCAAAAAATCAATTTTCTGATGAAAAACGATGACCCCGGACCAGTCGAACGTTGAAAAAATGGTCAATATTGATGAAATGTTTACATTTAATCTTTTGACTTTAAATGACAGTTGGATGTGAATTATTACTTTTTCAACTAAAATAAGTGTGTTTAAAGTCATTTCTGTGCCTGAAAGTGGTCAAAATTGAAGATTTTGAGTAAGCAAAACTCTGTAAAAATGGCAATTTTGGTCACTGTGAGGGTTTAAAAAGTGGTTATTCAACATGAGGCCCGATCCAAATGACATTTTGAATCATTTTTGGTAGAGTCCAAAAAATCAATTTTCTGATGAAAAACGATGACCCCGGACCAGTCGACCGTTGAAAAAATGGTCAATATTGATGAAATGTTTACATTTAATCTTTTGACTTTAAATGACAGTTGGATGTGAATTATTACTTTTTCAACTAAAATAAGTGTGTTTAAAGTCATTTCTGTGCCTGAAAGTGGTCAAAATTGAAGATTTTGAGTAAGCAAAACTCTGTAAAAATGGCAATTTTGGTCACTGTGAGGGTTTAAAAAGTGGTTATTCAACATGAGACCCGATCCAAAAGACATTTTGAATCATTTTTGGTAGAGTCCAAAAAATCAATTTTCTGATGAAAAACGATGACCCCGGACCAGTCGAACGTTGAAAAAATGGTCAATATTGATGAAATTTTAACATTTAATCTTTTGACTTTAAATGACGGTTGGATGTGAATTATTACTTTTTCAACTAAAATAAGTGTGTTTAAAGTCATTTCTGTGCCTGAAATTGGTCAAAATGTAAGATTTTGAGTAAGCAAAACTCTGTAAAAATGGCAATTTTGGTCACTGTGAGGGTTTAAAAAGTGGTTATTCAACATGAGGCCCGATCCAAATGACATTTTGAATCATTTTTGGTAGAGTCCCAAAAAATCAATTTTCTGATGAAAAACGATGACCCCGGACCAGTCGAACGTTGAAAAAATGGTCAATATTGATGAAATGTTTACATTTAATCTTTTGACTTTAAATGACAGTTGGATGTGAATTATTACTTTTTCAACTAAAATAAGTGTGTTTAAAGTCATTTCTGTGCCTGAAAGTGGTCAAAATTGAAGATTTTGAGTAAGCAAAACTCTGTAAAAATGGCAATTTTGGTCACTGTGAGGGTTTAAAAAGTGGTTATTCAACATGAGACCCGATCCAAAAGACATTTTGAATCATTTTTGGTAGAGTCCAAAAAATCAATTTTCTGATGAAAAACGATGACCCCGGACCAGTCGAACGTTGAAAAAATGGTCAATATTGATGAAATTTTAACATTTAATCTTTTGACTTTAAATGACGGTTGGATGTGAATTATTACTTTTTCAACTAAAATAAGTGTGTTTAAAGTCATTTCTGTGCCTGAAATTGGTCAAAATGTAAGATTTTGAGTAAGCAAAACTCTGTAAAAATGGCAATTTTGGTCACTGTGAGGGTTTAAAAAGTGGTTATTCAACATGAGGCCCGATCCAAATGACATTTTGAATCATTTTTGGTAGAGTCCAAAAAATCAATTTTCTGATGAAAAACGATGACCCCGGACCAGTCGAACGTTGAAAAAATGGTCAATATTGATGAAATTTTAACATTTAATCTTTTGACTTTAAATGACGGTTGGATGTGAATTATTACTTTTTCAACTAAAATAAGTGTGTTTAAAGTCATTTCTGTGCCTGAAATTGGTCAAAATGTAAGATTTTGAGTAAGCAAAACTCTGTAAAAATGGCAATTTTGGTCACTGTGAGGGTTTAAAAAGTGGTTATTCAACATGAGACCCGATCCAAAAAACATTTTGAATCTTTTTTGGTAGAGTCCAAAAAATCCATTTTCTGATGAAAAACGATGACCCCGGACCAGTCGAACGTTGAAAAAATGGTCAATATTGATGAAATTTTAACATTTAATCTTTTGACTTTAAATGACGGTTGGATGTGAATTATTACTTTTTCAACTAAAATAAGTGTGTTTAAAGTCATTTCTGTGCCTGAAATTGGTCAAAATTGAAGATTTTGAGTAAGCAAAACTCTGTAAAAATGGCAATTTTGGTCACTGTGAGGGTTTAAAAAGTGGTTATTCAACATGAGGCCCGATCCAAATGACATTTTGAATCATTTTTGGTAGAGTCCAAAAAAATCAATTTTCTGATGAAAAACGATGACCCCGGACGAGTCGAACGTTGAAAAAATGGTCAATATTGATGAAATTTTAACATTTAATCTTTTGACTTTAAATGACGGTTGGATGTGAATTATTACTTTTTCAACTAAAATAAGTGTGTTTAAAGTCATTTCTGTGCCTGAAATTGGTCAAAATTTAAGATTTTGAGTAAGCAAAACTCTGTAAAAATGGCAATTTTGGTCACTGTGAGGGTTTAAAAAGTGGTTATTCAACATGAGGCCCGATCCAAATGACATTTTGAATCATTTTTGGTAGAGTCCAAAAAATCAATTTTCTGATGAAAAACGATGACCCCGGACCAGTCGACCGTTGAAAAAATGGTCAATATTGATGAAATTTTAACATTTAATCTTTTGACTTTAAATAACGGTTGGATGTGAATTATTACTTTTTCAACTAAAATAAGTGTGTTTAAAGTCATTTCTGTGCCTGAAATTGGTCAAAATTGAAGATTTTGAGTAAGCAAAACTCTGTAAAAATGGCAATTTTGGTCACTGTGAGGGTTTAAAAAGTGGTTATTCAACATGAGACCCGATCCAAAAAACATTTTGAATCTTTTTTGGTAGAGTCCAAAAAATCCATTTTCTGATGAAAAACGATGACCCCGGACCAGTCGAACGTTGAAAAAATGGTCAATATTGATGAAATTTTAACATTTAATCTTTTGACTTTAAATGACGGTTGGATGTGAATTATTACTTTTTCAACTAAAATAAGTGTGTTTAAAGTCATTTCTGTGCCTGAAATTGGTCAAAATGTAAGATTTTGAGTAAGCAAAACTCTGTAAAAATGGCAATTTTGGTCACTGTGAGGGTTTAAAAAGTGGTTATTCAACATGAGGCCCGATCCAAATGACATTTTGAATCATTTTTGGTAGAGTCCCAAAAAATCAATTTTCTGATGAAAAACGATGACCCCGGACCAGTCGAACGTTGAAAAAATGGTCAATATTGATGAAATGTTTACATTTAATCTTTTGACTTTAAATGACAGTTGGATGTGAATTATTACTTTTTCAACTAAAATAAGTGTGTTTAAAGTCATTTCTGTGCCTGAAAGTGGTCAAAATTGAAGATTTTGAGTAAGCAAAACTCTGTAAAAATGGCAATTTTGGTCACTGTGAGGGTTTAAAAAGTGGTTATTCAACATGAGACCCGATCCAAAAGACATTTTGAATCATTTTTGGTAGAGTCCAAAAAATCAATTTTCTGATGAAAAACGATGACCCCGGACCAGTCGAACGTTGAAAAAATGGTCAATATTGATGAAATTTTAACATTTAATCTTTTGACTTTAAATGACGGTTGGATGTGAATTATTACTTTTTCAACTAAAATAAGTGTGTTTAAAGTCATTTCTGTGCCTGAAATTGGTCAAAATGTAAGATTTTGAGTAAGCAAAACTCTGTAAAAATGGCAATTTTGGTCACTGTGAGGGTTTAAAAAGTGGTTATTCAACATGAGGCCCGATCCAAATGACATTTTGAATCATTTTTGGTAGAGTCCAAAAAATCAATTTTCTGATGAAAAACGATGACCCCGGACCAGTCGAACGTTGAAAAAATGGTCAATATTGATGAAATTTTAACATTTAATCTTTTGACTTTAAATGACGGTTGGATGTGAATTATTACTTTTTCAACTAAAATAAGTGTGTTTAAAGTCATTTCTGTGCCTGAAATTGGTCAAAATTGAAGATTTTGAGTAAGCAAAACTCTGTAAAAATGGCAATTTTGGTCACTGTGAGGGTTTAAAAAGTGGTTATTCAACATGAGGCCCGATCCAAAAGACATTTTGAATCTTTTTTGGTAGAGTCCAAAAAATCCATTTTCTGATGAAAAACGATGACCCCGGACCAGTCGAACGTTGAAAAAATGGTCAATATTGATGAAATTTTAACATTTAATCTTTTGACTTTAAATGACGGTTGGATGTGAATTATTACTTTTTCAACTAAAATAAGTGTGTTTAAAGTCATTTCTGTGCCTGAAATTGGTCAAAATTGAAGATTCTGAGTAAGCAAAACTCTGTAAAAATGGCAATTTTGGTCACTGTGAGGGTTTAAAAAGTGGTTATTCAACATGAGACCCGATCCAAAAAACATTTTGAATCTTTTTTGGTAGAGTCCAAAAAATCCATTTTCTGATGAAAAACGATGACCCCGGACCAGTCGAACGTTGAAAAAATGGTCAATATTGATGAAATTTTAACATTTAATCTTTTGACTTTAAATGACGGTTGGATGTGAATTATTACTTTTTCAACTAAAATAAGTGTGTTTAAAGTCATTTCTGTGCCTGAAATTGGTCAAAATTTAAGATTTTGAGTAAGCAAAACTCTGTAAAAATGGCAATTTTGGTCACTGTGAGGGTTTAAAAAGTGGTTATTCAACATGAGGCCCGATCCAAATGACATTTTGAATCATTTTTGGTAGAGTCCAAAAAAATCAATTTTCTGATGAAAAACGATGACCCCGGACCAGTCGAACGTTGAAAAAATGGTCAATATTGATGAAATGTTTACATTTAATCTTTTGACTTTAAATGACAGTTGGATGTGAATTATTACTTTTTCAACTAAAATAAGTGTGTTTAAAGTCATTTCTGTGCCTGAAAGTGGTCAAAATTGAAGATTTTGAGTAAGCAAAACTCTGTAAAAATGGCAATTTTGGTCACTGTGAGGGTTTAAAAAGTGGTTATTCAACATGAGACCCGATCCAAAAGACATTTTGAATCATTTTTGGTAGAGTCCAAAAAATCAATTTTCTGATGAAAAACGATGACCCCGGACCAGTCGAACGTTGAAAAAATGGTCAATATTGATGAAATTTTAACATTTAATCTTTTGACTTTAAATAACGGTTGGATGTGAATTATTACTTTTTCAACTAAAATAAGTGTGTTTAAAGTCATTTCTGTGCCTGAAAGTGGTCAAAATTGAAGATTTTGAGTAAGCAAAACTCTGTAAAAATGGCAATTTTGGTCACTGTGAGGGTTTAAAAAGTGGTTATTCAACATGAGGCCCGATCCAAATGACATTTTGAATCATTTTTGGTAGAGTCCAAAAAAATCAATTTTCTGATGAAAAACGATGACCCCGGACCAGTTGAACGTTGAAAAAATGGTCAATATTGATGAAATTTTAACATTTAATCTTTTGACTTTAAATAACGGTTGGATGTGAATTATTACTTTTTCAACTAAAATAAGTGTGTTTAAAGTCATTTCTGTGCCTGAAATTGGTCAAAATGTAAGATTTTGAGTAAGCAAAACTCTGTAAAAATGGCAATTTTGGTCACTGTGAGGGTTTAAAAAGTGGTTATTCAACATGAGGCCCGATCCAAATGACATTTTGAATCATTTTTGGTAGAGTCCAAAAAAATCAATTTTCTGATGAAAAACGATGACCCCGGACCAGTCGAACGTTGAAAAAATGGTCAATATTGATGAAATGTTTACATTTAATCTTTTGACTTTAAATGACAGTTGGATGTGAATTATTACTTTTTCAACTAAAATAAGTGTGTTTAAAGTCATTTCTGTGCCTGAAAGTGGTCAAAATTGAAGATTTTGAGTAAGCAAAACTCTGTAAAAATGGCAATTTTGGTCACTGTGAGGGTTTAAAAAGTGGTTATTCAACATGAGACCCGATCCAAAAGACATTTTGAATCATTTTTGGTAGAGTCCAAAAAATCAATTTTCTGATGAAAAACGATGACCCCGGACCAGTCGAACGTTGAAAAAATGGTCAATATTGATGAAATGTTTACATTTAATCTTTTGACTTTAAATGACAGTTGGATGTGAATTATTACTTTTTCAACTAAAATAAGTGTGTTTAAAGTCATTTCTGTGCCTGAAAGTGGTCAAAATTGAAGATTTTGAGTAAGCAAAACTCTGTAAAAATGGCAATTTTGGTCACTGTGAGGGTTTAAAAAGTGGTTATTCAACATGAGACCCGATCCAAAAGACATTTTGAATCTTTTTTGGTAGAGTCCAAAAAATCCATTTTCTGATGAAAAACGATGACCCCGGACCAGTCGAACGTTGAAAAAATGGTCAATATTGATGAAATTTTAACATTTAATCTTTTGACTTTAAATGACGGTTGGATGTGAATTATTACTTTTTCAACTAAAATAAGTGTGTTTAAAGTCATTTCTGTGCCTGAAATTGGTCAAAATTGAAGATTCTGAGTAAGCAAAACTCTGTAAAAATGGCAATTTTGGTCACTGTGAGGGTTTAAAAAGTGGTTATTCAACATGAGACCCGATCCAAATGACATTTTGAATCATTTTTGGTAGAGTCCAAAAAATCAATTTTCTGATGAAAAACGATGACCCCGGACCAGTCGAACGTTGAAAAAATGGTCAATATTGATGAAATTTTAACATTTAATCTTTTGACTTTAAATGACGGTTGGATGTGAATTATTACTTTTTCAACTAAAATAAGTGTGTTTAAAGTCATTTCTGTGCCTGAAATTGGTCAAAATGTAAGATTTTGAGTAAGCAAAACTCTGTAAAAATGGCAATTTTGGTCACTGTGAGGGTTTAAAAAGTGGTTATTCAACATGAGGCCCGATCCAAAAGACATTTTGAATCTTTTTTGGTAGAGTCCAAAAAATCCATTTTCTGATGAAAAACGATGACCCCGGACCAGTCGAACGTTGAAAAAATGGTCAATATTGATGAAATTTTAACATTTAATCTTTTGACTTTAAATGACGGTTCGATGTGAATTATTACTTTTTCAACTAAAATAAGTGTGTTTAAAGTCATTTCTGTGCCTGAAATTGGTCAAAATTGAAGATTCTGAGTAAGCAAAACTCTGTAAAAATGGCAATTTTGGTCACTGTGAGGGTTTAAAAAGTGGTTATTCAACATGAGACCCGATCCAAAAAACATTTTGAATCTTTTTTGGTAGAGTCCAAAAAATCCATTTTCTGATGAAAAACGATGACCCCGGACCAGTCGAACGTTGAAAAAATGGTCAATATTGATGAAATTTTAACATTTAATCTTTTGACTTTAAATGACGGTTGGATGTGAATTATTACTTTTTCAACTAAAATAAGTGTGTTTAAAGTCATTTCTGTGCCTGAAATTGGTCAAAATTGAAGATTTTGAGTAAGCAAAACTCTGTAAAAATGGCAATTTTGGTCACTGTGAGGGTTTAAAAAGTGGTTATTCAACATGAGACCCGATCCAAAAGACATTTTGAATCTTTTTTGGTAGAGTCCAAAAAAAAATTTTCTGATGAAAAACGATGACCCCGGACCAGTCGAACGTTGAAAAAATGGTCAATATTGATGAAATTTTTACATTTAATCTTTTGACTTTAAATGACGGTTGAATGTGAATTATTACTTTTTCAACTAAAATAAGTGTGTTTAAAGTCATTTCTGTGCCTGAAATTGGTCAAAATTTAAGATTTTGAGTAAGCAAAACTCTGTAAAAATGGCAATTTTGGTCACTGTGAGGGTTTAAAAAGTGGTTATTCAACATGAGGCCCGATCCAAAAGACATTTTGAATCTCTTTTGGTAGAGTCCAAAAAATCCATTTTCTGATGAAAAACGATGACCCCGGACCAGTCGAACGTTGAAAAAATGGTCAATATTGATGAAATTTTAACATTTAATCTTTTGACTTTAAATGACGGTTGGATGTGAATTATTACTTTTTCAACTAAAATAAGTGTGTTTAAAGTCATTTCTGTGCCTGAAATTGGTCAAAATTGAAGATTTTGAGTAAGCAAAACTCTGTAAAAATGGCCATTTTGGTCACTGTGAGGGTTTAAAAAGTGGTTATTCAACATGAGACCCGATCCAAAAAACATTTTGAATCTTTTTTGGTAGAGTCCAAAAAATCCATTTTCTGATGAAAAACGATGACCCCGGACCAGTCGAACGTTGAAAAAATGGTCAATATTGATGAAATTTTAACATTTAATCTTTTGACTTTAAATGACGGTTGGATGTGAATTATTACTTTTTCAACTAAAATAAGTGTGTTTAAAGTCATTTCTGTGCCTGAAATTGGTCAAAATTGAAGATTTTGAGTAAGCAAAACTCTGTAAAAATGGCAATTTTGGTCACTGTGAGGGTTTAAAAAGTGGTTATTCAACATGAGGCCCGATCCAAATGACATTTTGAATCATTTTTGGTAGAGTCCAAAAAAATCAATTTTCTGATGAAAAACGATGACCCCGGACCAGTCGAACGTTGAAAAAATGGTCAATATTGATGAAATTTTAACATTTAATCTTTTGACTTTAAATGACGGTTGGATGTGAATTATTACTTTTTCAACTAAAATAAGTGTGTTTAAAGTCATTTCTGTGCCTGAAATTGGTCAAAATTGAAGATTTTGAGTAAGCAAAACTCTGTAAAAATGGCCATTTTGGTCACTGTGAGGGTTTAAAAAGTGGTTATTCAACATGAGACCCGATCCAAAAAACATTTTGAATCTTTTTTGGTAGAGTCCAAAAAATCCATTTTCTGATGAAAAACGATGACCCCGGACCAGTCGAACGTTGAAAAAATGGTCAATATTGATGAAATTTTAACATTTAATCTTTTGACTTTAAATGACGGTTGGATGTGAATTATTACTTTTTCAACTAAAATAAGTGTGTTTAAAGTCATTTCTGTGCCTGAAATTGGTCAAAATTGAAGATTTTGAGTAAGCAAAACTCTGTAAAAATGGCAATTTTGGTCACTGTGAGGGTTTAAAAAGTGGTTATTCAACATGAGGCCCGATCCAAATGACATTTTGAATCATTTTTGGTAGAGTCCAAAAAAATCAATTTTCTGATGAAAAACGATGACCCCGGACCAGTCGAACGTTGAAAAAATGGTCAATATTGATGAAATTTTAACATTTAATCTTTTGACTTTAAATGACGGTTGGATGTGAATTATTACTTTTTCAACTAAAATAAGTGTGTTTAAAGTCATTTCTGTGCCTGAAATTGGTCAAAATTTAAGATTTTGAGTAAGCAAAACTCTGTAAAAATGGCAATTTTGGTCACTGTGAGGGTTTAAAAAGTGGTTATTCAACATGAGGCCCGATCCAAATGACATTTTGAATCATTTTTGGTAGAGTCCAAAAAATCAATTTTCTGATGAAAAACGATGACCCCGGACCAGTCGACCGTTGAAAAAATGGTCAATATTGATGAAATTTTAACATTTAATCTTTTGACTTTAAATAACGGTTGGATGTGAATTATTACTTTTTCAACTAAAATAAGTGTGTTTAAAGTCATTTCTGTGCCTGAAATTGGTCAAAATTGAAGATTTTGAGTAAGCAAAACTCTGTAAAAATGGCAATTTTGGTCACTGTGAGGGTTTAAAAAGTGGTTATTCAACATGAGGCCCGATCCAAATGACATTTTGAATCATTTTTGGTAGAGTCCAAAAAAATCAATTTTCTGATGAAAAACGATGACCCCGGACCAGTCGAACGTTGAAAAAATGGTCAATATTGATGAAATGTTTACATTTAATCTTTTGACTTTAAATGACAGTTGGATGTGAATTATTACTTTTTCAACTAAAATAAGTGTGTTTAAAGTCATTTCTGTGCCTGAAAGTGGTCAAAATTGAAGATTTTGAGTAAGCAAAACTCTGTAAAAATGGCAATTTTGGTCACTGTGAGGGTTTAAAAAGTGGTTATTCAACATGAGACCCGATCCAAAAGACATTTTGAATCATTTTTGGTAGAGTCCAAAAAATCAATTTTCTGATGAAAAACGATGACCAGTCGAACGTTGAAAAAATGGTCAATATTGATGAAATTTTAACATTTAATCTTTTGACTTTAAATGACGGTTGGATGTGAATTATTACTTTTTCAACTAAAATAAGTGTGTTTAAAGTCATTTCTGTGCCTGAAATTGGTCAAAATGTAAGATTTTGAGTAAGCAAAACTCTGTAAAAATGGCAATTTTGGTCACTGTGAGGGTTTAAAAAGTGGTTATTCAACATGAGGCCCGATCCAAATGACATTTTGAATCATTTTTGGTAGAGTCCAAAAAATCAATTTTCTGATGAAAAACGATGACCCCGGACCAGTCGAACGTTGAAAAAATGGTCAATATTGATGAAATTTTAACATTTAATCTTTTGACTTTAAATGACGGTTGGATGTGAATTATTACTTTTTCAACTAAAATAAGTGTGTTTAAAGTCATTTCTGTGCCTGAAATTGGTCAAAATGTAAGATTTTGAGTAAGCAAAACTCTGTAAAAATGGCAATTTTGGTCACTGTGAGGGTTTAAAAAGTGGTTATTCAACATGAGGCCCAATCCAAATGACATTTTGAATCATTTTTGGTAGAGTCCAAAAAATCAATTTTCTGATGAAAAACGATGACCCCGGACCAGTCGAACGTTGAAAAAATGGTCAATATTGATGAAATTTTAACATTTAATCTTTTGACTTTAAATGACGGTTGGATGTGAATTATTACTTTTTCAACTAAAATAAGTGTGTTTAAAGTCATTTCTGTGCCTGAAATTGGTCAAAATTGAAGATTTTGAGTAAGCAAAACTCTGTAAAAATGGCAATTTTGGTCACTGTGAGGGTTTAAAAAGTGGTTATTCAACATGAGGCCCGATCCAAAAGACATTTTGAATCTTTTTTGGTAGAGTCCAAAAAATCCATTTTCTGATGAAAAACGATGACCCCGGACCAGTCGAACGTTGAAAAAATGGTCAATATTGATGAAATTTTAACATTTAATCTTTTCACTTTAAATGACGGTTGGATGTGAATTATTACTTTTTCAACTAAAATAAGTGTGTTTAAAGTCATTTCTGTGCCTGAAATTGGTCAAAATTGAAGATTCTGAGTAAGCAAAACTCTGTAAAAATGGCAATTTTGGTCACTGTGAGGGTTTAAAAAGTGGTTATTCAACATGAGACCCGATCCAAAAAACATTTTGAATCTTTTTTGGTAGAGTCCAAAAAATCCATTTTCTGATGAAAAACGATGACCCCGGACCAGTCGAACGTTGAAAAAATGGTCAATATTGATGAAATTTTAACATTTAATCTTTTGACTTTAAATGACGGTTGGATGTGAAATATTACTTTTTCAACTAAAATAAGTGTGTTTAAAGTCATTTCTGTGCCTGAAATTGGTCAAAATTGAAGATTTTGAGTAAGCAAAACTCTGTAAAAATGGCAATTTTGGTCACTGTGAGGGTTTAAAAAGTGGTTATTCAACATGAGACCCGATCCAAAAGACATTTTGAATCTTTTTTGGTAGAGTCCAAAAAAAAATTTTCTGATGAAAAACGATGACCCCGGACCAGTCGAACGTTGAAAAAATGGTCAATATTGATGACATTTTTACATTTAATCTTTTGACTTTAAATGACGGTTGAATGTGAATTATTACTTTTTCAACTAAAATAAGTGTGTTTAAAGTCATTTCTGTGCCTGAAATTGGTCAAAATTTAAGATTTTGAGTAAGCAAAACTCTGTAAAAATGGCAATTTTGGTCACTGTGAGGGTTTAAAAAGTGGTTATTCAACATGAGGCCCGATCCAAAAGACATTTTGAATCTCTTTTGGTAGAGTCCAAAAAATCCATTTTCTGATGAAAAACGATGACCCCGGACCAGTCGAACGTTGAAAAAATGGTCAATATTGATGAAATTTTAACATTTAATCTTTTGACTTTAAATGACGGTTGGATGTGAATTATTACTTTTTCAACTAAAATAAGTGTGTTTAAAGTCATTTCTGTGCCTGAAATTGGTCAAAATTGAAGATTTTGAGTAAGCAAAACTCTGTAAAAATGGCAATTTTGGTCACTGTGAGGGTTTAAAAAGTGGTTATTCAACATGAGGCCCGATCCAAAAGACATTTTGAATCTTTTTTGGTAGAGTCCAAAAAATCCATTTTCTGATGAAAAACGATGACCCCGGACCAGTCGAACGTTGAAAAAATGGTCAATATTGATGAAATTTTAACATTTAATCTTTTGACTTTAAATGACGGTTGGATGTGAATTATTACTTTTTCAACTAAAATAAGTGTGTTTAAAGTCATTTCTGTGCCTGAAATTGGTCAAAATTGAAGATTCTGAGTAAGCAAAACTCTGTAAAAATGGCAATTTTGGTCACTGTGAGGGTTTAAAAAGTGGTTATTCAACATGAGACCCGATCCAAAAAACATTTTGAATCTTTTTTGGTAGAGTCCAAAAAATCCATTTTCTGATGAAAAACGATGACCCCGGACCAGTCGAACGTTGAAAAAATGGTCAATATTGATGAAATTTTAACATTTAGTCTTTTGACTTTAAATGACGGTTGGATGTGAATTATTACTTTTTCAACTAAAATAAGTGTGTTTAAAGTCATTTCTGTGCCTGAAATTGGTCAAAATTGAAGATTTTGAGTAAGCAAAACTCTGTAAAAATGGCAATTTTGGTCACTGTGAGGGTTTAAAAAGTGGTTATTCAACATGAGGCCCGATCCAAATGACATTTTGAATCATTTTTGGTAGAGTCCAAAAAAATCAATTTTCTGATGAAAAACGATGACCCCGGACCAGTCGAACGTTGAAAAAATGGTCAATATTGATGAAATTTTAACATTTAATCTTTTGACTTTAAATGACGGTTGGATGTGAATTATTACTTTTTCAACTAAAATAAGTGTGTTTAAAGTCATTTCTGTGCCTGAAATTGGTCAAAATTGAAGATTTTGAGTAAGCAAAACTCTGTAAAAATGGCAATTTTGGTCACTGTGAGGGTTTAAAAAGTGGTTATTCAACATGAGGCCCGATCCAAATGACATTTTGAATCATTTTTGGTAGAGTCCAAAAAATCAATTTTCTGATGAAAAACGATGACCCCGGACCAGTCGACCGTTGAAAAAATGGTCAATATTGATGAAATTTTAACATTTAATCTTTTGACTTTAAATAACGGTTGGATGTGAATTATTACTTTTTCAACTAAAATAAGTGTGTTTAAAGTCATTTCTGTGCCTGAAATTGGTCAAAATTGAAGATTTTGAGTAAGCAAAACTCTGTAAAAATGGCAATTTTGGTCACTGTGAGGGTTTAAAAAGTGGTTATTCAACATGAGACCCGATCCAAAAAACATTTTGAATCTTTTTTGGTAGAGTCCAAAAAATCCATTTTCTGATGAAAAACGATGACCCCGGACCAGTCGAACGTTGAAAAAATGGTCAATATTGATGAAATTTTAACATTTAATCTTTTGACTTTAAATGACGGTTGGATGTGAATTATTACTTTTTCAACTAAAATAAGTGTGTTTAAAGTCATTTCTGTGCCTGAAATTGGTCAAAATTTAAGATTTTGAGTAAGCAAAACTCTGTAAAAATGGCAATTTTGGTCACTGTGAGGGTTTAAAAAGTGGTTATTCAACATGAGGCCCGATCCAAATGACATTTTGAATCATTTTTGGTAGAGTCCAAAAAAATCAATTTTCTGATGAAAAACGATGACCCCGGACCAGTCGAACGTTGAAAAAATGGTCAATATTGATGAAATGTTTACATTTAATCTTTTGACTTTAAATGACGGTTGGATGTGAATTATTACTTTTTCAACTAAAATAAGTGTGTTTAAAGTCATTTCTGTGCCTGAAATTGGTCAAAATTTAAGATTTTGAGTAAGCAAAACTCTGTAAAAATGGCAATTTTGGTCACTGTGAGGGTTTAAAAAGTGGTTATTCAACATGAGGCCCGATCCAAATGACATTTTGAATCATTTTTGGTAGAGTCCAAAAAATCAATTTTCTGATGAAAAACGATGACCCCGGACCAGTCGACCGTTGAAAAAATGGTCAATATTGATGAAATTTTAACATTTAATCTTTTGACTTTAAATAACGGTTGGATGTGAATTATTACTTTTTCAACTAAAATAAGTGTGTTTAAAGTCATTTCTGTGCCTGAAATTGGTCAAAATTGAAGATTTTGAGTAAGCAAAACTCTGTAAAAATGGCAATTTTGGTCACTGTGAGGGTTTAAAAAGTGGTTATTCAACATGAGACCCGATCCAAAAAACATTTTGAATCTTTTTTGGTAGAGTCCAAAAAATCCATTTTCTGATGAAAAACGATGACCCCGGACCAGTTGAACGTTGAAAAAATGGTCAATATTGATGAAATTTTAACATTTAATCTTTTGACTTTAAATGACGGTTGGATGTGAATTATTACTTTTTCAACTAAAATAAGTGTGTTTAAAGTCATTTCTGTGCCTGAAATTGGTCAAAATTTAAGATTTTGAGTAAGCAAAACTCTGTAAAAATGGCAATTTTGGTCACTGTGAGGGTTTAAAAAGTGGTTATTCAACATGAGGCCCGATCCAAATGACATTTTGAATCATTTTTGGTAGAGTCCAAAAAAATCCATTTTCTGATGAAAAACGATGACCCCGGACCAGTCGAACGTTGAAAAAATGGTCAATATTGATGAAATGTTTACATTTAATCTTTTGACTTTAAATGACAGTTGGATGTGAATTATTACTTTTTCAACTAAAATAAGTGTGTTTAAAGTCATTTCTGTGCCTGAAAGTGGTCATAATTGAAGATTTTGAGTAAGCAAAACTCTGTAAAAATGGCAATTTTGGTCACTGTGAGGGTTTAAAAAGTGGTTATTCAACATGAGACCCGATCCAAAAGACATTTTGAATCATTTTTGGTAGAGTCCAAAAAATCAATTTTCTGATGAAAAACGATGACCCCGGACCAGTCGAACGTTGAAAAAATGGTCAATATTGATGAAATTTTAACATTTAATCTTTTGACTTTAAATAACGGTTGGATGTGAATTATTACTTTTTCAACTAAAATAAGTGTGTTTAAAGTCATTTCTGTGCCTGAAAGTGGTCAAAATTGAAGATTTTGAGTAAGCAAAACTCTGTAAAAATGGCAATTTTGGTCACTGTGAGGGTTTAAAAAGTGGTTATTCAACATGAGACCCGATCCAAAAAACATTTTGAATCTTTTTTGGTAGAGTCCAAAAAATCCATTTTCTGATGAAAAACGATGACCCCGGACCAGTCGAACGTTGAAAAAATGGTCAATATTGATGAAATTTTAACATTTAATCTTTTGACTTTAAATGACGGTTGGATGTGAATTATTACTTTTTCAACTAAAATAAGTGTGTTTAAAGTCATTTCTGTGCCTGAAATTGGTCAAAATTGAAGATTTTGAGTAAGCAAAACTCTGTAAAAATGGCAATTTTGGTCACTGTGAGGGTTTAAAAAGTGGTTATTCGACATGAGGCCCGATCCAAATGACATTTTGAATCATTTTTGGTAGAGTCCAAAAAAATCAATTTTCTGATGAAAAACGATGACCCCGGACCAGTCGAACGTTGAAAAAATGGTCAATATTGATGAAATGTTTACATTTAATCTTTTGACTTTAAATGACAGTTGGATGTGAATTATTACTTTTTCAACTAAAATAAGTGTGTTTAAAGTCATTTCTGTGCCTGAAATTGGTCAAAATTGAAGATTTTGAGTAAGCAAAACTCTGTAAAAATGGCAATTTTGGTCACTGTGAGGGTTTAAAAAGTGGTTATTCAACATGAGGCCCGATCCAAATGACATTTTGAATCATTTTTGGTAGAGTCCAAAAAATCAATTTTCCGATGAAAAACGATGACCCCGGACCAGTCGAACGTTGAAAAAATGGTCAATATTGATGAAATTTTAACATTTAATCTTTTGACTTTAAATGACGGTTGGATGTGAATTATTACTTTTTCAACTAAAATAAGTGTGTTTAAAGTCATTTCTGTGCCTGAAATTGGTCAAAATGTAAGATTTTGAGTAAGCAAAACTCTGTAAAAATGGCAATTTTGGTCACTGTGAGGGTTTAAAAAGTGGTTATTCAACATGAGGCCCGATCCAAATGACATTTTGAATCATTTTTGGTAGAGTCCAAAAAATCAATTTTCTGATGAAAAACGATGACCCCGGACCAGTCGAACGTTGAAAAAATGGTCAATATTGATGAAATTTTAACATTTAATCTTTTGACTTTAAATGACGGTTGGATGTGAATTATTACTTTTTCAACTAAAATAAGTGTGTTTAAAGTCATTTCTGTGCCTGAAATTGGTCAAAATGTAAGATTTTGAGTAAGCAAAACTCTGTAAAAATGGCAATTTTGGTCACTGTGAGGGTTTAAAAAGTGGTTATTCAACATGAGGCCCGATCCAAAAGACATTTTGAATCTCTTTTGGTAGAGTCCAAAAAATCCATTTTCTGATGAAAAAAGATGACCCCGGACCAGTCGAACGTTGAAAAAATGGTCAATATTGATGAAATTTTAACATTTAATCTTTTGACTTTAAATGGCGGTTGGATGTGAAATATTACTTTTTCAACTAAAATAAGTGTGTTTAAAGTAATTTCTGTGCCTGAAAGTGGTCAAAATTGAAGATTTTGAGTAAGCAAAACTCTGTAAAAATGGCAATTTTGGTCACTGTGAGGGTTTAAAAAGTGGTTATTCAACATGAGGCCCGATCCAAATGACATTTTGAATCATTTTTGATAGAGTCCAAAAAATCAATTTTCTGATGAAAAACGATGACCCCGGACCAGTCGAACGTTGAAAAAATGGTCAATATTGATGAAATTTTTACATTTAATCTTTTGACTTTAAATGACGGTTGGATGTGAATTATTACTTTTTCAACTAAAATAAGTGTGTTTAAAGTCATTTCTGTGCCTGAAATTGGTCAAAATTTAAGATTTTGAGTAAGCAAAACTCTGTAAAAATTGCAATTTTGGTCACTGTGAGGGTTTAAAAAGTGGTTATTCAACATGAGACCCGATCCAAAAATCATTTTGAATCTTTTTTGGTAGAGTCCAAAAAATCAATTTTCTGATGAAAAACGATGACCCCGGACCAGTCGAACGTTGAAAAAATTGTCAATATTGATGAAATTTTAACATTTAATCTTTTGACTTTAAATGACGGTTGGATGTGAATTATTACTTTTTCAACTCAAATAAGTGTGTTTAAAGTCATTTCTGTGCCTGAAATTGGTCAAAATTGAAGATTTTGAGTAAGCAAAACTCTGTAAAAATGGCAATTTTGGTCACTGTGAGGGTTTAAAAAGTGATTATTCAACATGAGGCCCGATCCAAATGACATTTTGAATCATTTTTGGTAGAGTCCAAAAAAATCAATTTTCTGATGAAAAACGATGACCCCGGACCAGTCGAACGTTGAAAAAATGGTCAATATTGATGAAATTTTAACATTTAATCTTTTGACTTTAAATGACGTTTGGATGTGAATTATTACTTTTTCAACTAAAATAAGTGTGTTTAAAGTCATTTCTGTGCCTGAAATTGGTCAAAATTTAAGATTTTGAGTAAGCAAAACTCTGTAAAAATGGCAATTTTGGTCACTGTGAGGGTTTAAAAAGTGGTTATTCAACATGAGGCCCGATCCAAATGACATTTTGAATCATTTTTGGTAGAGTCCAAAAAATCAATTTTCTGATGAAAAACGATGACCCCGGACCAGTCGACCGTTGAAAAAATGGTCAATATTGATGAAATTTTAACATTTAATCTTTTGACTTTAAATAACGGTTGGATGTGAATTATTACTTTTTCAACTAAAATAAGTGTGTTTAAAGTCATTTCTGTGCCTGAAATTGGTCAAAATTGAAGATTTTGAGTAAGCAAAACTCTGTAAAAATGGCAATTTTGGTCACTGTGAGGGTTTAAAAAGTGGTTATTCAACATGAGACCCGATCCAAAAAACATTTTGAATCTTTTTTGGTAGAGTCCAAAAAATCCATTTTCTGATGAAAAACGATGACCCCGGACCAGTCGAACGTTGAAAAAATGGTCAATATTGATGAAATTTTAACATTTAATCTTTTGACTTTAAATGACGGTTGGATGTGAATTATTACTTTTTCAACTAAAATAAGTGTGTTTAAAGTCATTTCTGTGCCTGAAATTGGTCAAAATTGAAGATTTTGAGTAAGCAAAACTCTGTAAAAATGGCAATTTTGGTCACTGTGAGGGTTTAAAAAGTGGTTACTCAACATGAGGCCCGACCCAAATGACATTTTGAATCATTTTTGGTAGAGTCCAAAAAAATCAATTTTCTGATGAAAAACGATGACCCCGGACCAGTCGAACGTTGAAAAAATGGTCAATATTGATGAAATGTTTACATTTAATCTTTTGACTTTAAATGACAGTTGGATGTGAATTATTACTTTTTCAACTAAAATAAGTGTGTTTAAAGTCATTTCTGTGCCTGAAAGTGGTCAAAATTGAAGATTTTGAGTAAGCAAAACTCTGTAAAAATGGCAATTTTGGTCACTGTGAGGGTTTAAAAAGTGGTTATTCAACATGAGACCCGATCCAAAAGACATTTTGAATCATTTTTGGTAGAGTCCAAAAAATCAATTTTCTGATGAAAAACGATGACCCCGGACCAGTCGAACGTTGAAAAAATGGTCAATATTGATGAAATTTTAACATTTAATCTTTTGACTATAAATGACGGTTGGATGTGAATTATTACTTTTTCAACTAAAATAAGTGTGTTTAAAGTCATTTCTGTGCCTGAAATTGGTCAAAATGTAAGATTTTGAGTAAGCAAAACTCTGTAAAAATGGCAATTTTGGTCACTGTGAGGGTTTAAAAAGTGGTTATTCAACATGAGGCCCAATCCAAATGACATTTTGAATCATTTTTGGTAGAGTCCAAAAAATCAATTTTCTGATGAAAAACGATGACCCCGGACCAGTCGAACGTTGAAAAAATGGTCAATATTGATGAAATTTTAACATTTAATCTTTTGACTTTAAATGACGGTTGGATGTGAATTATTACTTTTTCAACTAAAATAAGTGTGTTTAAAGTCATTTCTGTGCCTGAAATTGGTCAAAATTGAAGATTTTGAGTAAGCAAAACTCTGTAAAAATGGCAATTTTGGTCACTGTGAGGGTTTAAAAAGTGGTTATTCAACATGAGGCCCGATCCAAATGACATTTTGAATCATTTTTGGTAGAGTCCAAAAAATCAATTTTCTGATGAAAAACGATGACCCCGGACCAGTCGAACGTTGAAAAAATGGTCAATATTGATGAAATTTTAACATTTATTCTTTTGACTTTAAATGACGGTTGGATGTGAATTATTACTTTTTCAACTAAAATAAGTGTGTTTAAAGTCGTTTCTGTGCCTGAAATTGGTCAAAATGTAAGATTTTGAGTAAGCAAAACTCTGTAAAAATGGCAATTTTGGTCACTGTGAGGGTTTAAAAAGTGGTTATTCAACATGAGGCCCGATCCAAAAGACATTTTGAATCTCTTTTGGTAGAGTCCAAAAAATCCATTTTCTGATGAAAAACGATGACCCCGGACCAGTCGAACGTTGAAAAAATGGTCAATATTGATGAAATTTTAACATTTAATCTTTTGACTTTAAATGACGGTTGGATGTGAATTATTACTTTTTCAACTAAAATAAGTGTGTTTAAAGTAATTTCTGTGCCTGAAAGTGGTCAAAATTGAAGATTTTGAGTAAGCAAAACTCTGTAAAAATGGCAATTTTGGTCACTGTGAGGGTGTAAAAAGTGGTTATTCAACATGAGGCCCGATCCAAATGACATTTTGAATCATTTTTGATAGAGTCCAAAAAATCAATTTTCTGATGAAAAACGATGACGATGACGATGACCAGTCGAACGTTGAAAAAATGGTCAATATTGATGACATTTTTACATTTAATCTTTTGACTTTAAATGACGGTTGGATGTGAATTATTACTTTTTCAACTAAAATAAGTGTGTTTAAAGTCATTTCTGTGCCTGAAATTGGTCAAAATTGAAGATTTTGAGTAAGCAAAACTCTGTAAAAATGGCAATTTTGGTCACTGTGAGGGTTTAAAAAGTGGTTATTCAACATGAGACCCGATCCAAAAAACATTTTGAATCTTTTTTGGTAGAGTCCAAAAAATCCATTTTCTGATGAAAAACGATGACCCCGGACCAGTCGAACGTTGAAAAAATGGTCAATATTGATGAAATTTTAACATTTAATCTTTTGACTTTAAATGACGGTTGGATGTGAATTATTACTTTTTCAACTAAAATAAGTGTGTTTAAAGTCATTTCTGTGCCTGAAATTGGTCAAAATGTAAGATTTTGAGTAAGCAAAACTCTGTAAAAATGGCAATTTTGGTCACTGTGAGGGTTTAAAAAGTGGTTATTCAACATGAGGCCCGATCCAAATGACATTTTGAATCATTTTTGGTAGAGTCCCAAAAAATCAATTTTCTGATGAAAAACGATGACCCCGGACCAGTCGAACGTTGAAAAAATGGTCAATATTGATGAAATGTTTACATTTAATCTTTTGACTTTAAATGACAGTTGGATGTGAATTATTACTTTTTCAACTAAAATAAGTGTGTTTAAAGTCATTTCTGTGCCTGAAAGTGGTCAAAATTGAAGATTTTGAGTAAGCAAAACTCTGTAAAAATGGCAATTTTGGTCACTGTGAGGGTTTAAAAAGTGGTTATTCAACATGAGACCCGATCCAAAAGACATTTTGAATCATTTTTGGTAGAGTCCAAAAAATCAATTTTCTGATGAAAAACGATGACCCCGGACCAGTCGAACGTTGAAAAAATGGTCAATATTGATGAAATTTTAACATTTAATCTTTTGACTTTAAATGACGGTTGGATGTGAATTATTACTTTTTCAACTAAAATAAGTGTGTTTAAAGTCATTTCTGTGCCTGAAATTGGTCAAAATGTAAGATTTTGAGTAAGCAAAACTCTGTAAAAATGGCAATTTTGGTCACTGTGAGGGTTTAAAAAGTGGTTATTCAACATGAGGCCCGATCCAAATGACATTTTGAATCATTTTTGGTAGAGTCCAAAAAATCAATTTTCTGATGAAAAACGATGACCCCGGACCAGTCGAACGTTGAAAAAATGGTCAATATTGATGAAATTTTAACATTTAATCTTTTGACTTTAAATGACGGTTGGATGTGAATTATTACTTTTTCAACTAAAATAAGTGTGTTTAAAGTCATTTCTGTGCCTGAAATTGGTCAAAATGTAAGATTTTGAGTAAGCAAAACTCTGTAAAAATGGCAATTTTGGTCACTGTGAGGGTTTAAAAAGTGGTTATTCAACATGAGACCCGATCCAAAAAACATTTTGAATCTTTTTTGGTAGAGTCCAAAAAATCCATTTTCTGATGAAAAACGATGACCCCGGACCAGTCGAACGTTGAAAAAATGGTCAATATTGATGAAATTTTAACATTTAATCTTTTGACTTTAAATGACGGTTGGATGTGAATTATTACTTTTTCAACTAAAATAAGTGTGTTTAAAGTCATTTCTGTGCCTGAAATTGGTCAAAATTGAAGATTTTGAGTAAGCAAAACTCTGTAAAAATGGCAATTTTGGTCACTGTGAGGGTTTAAAAAGTGGTTATTCAACATGAGGCCCGATCCAAATGACATTTTGAATCATTTTTGGTAGAGTCCAAAAAAATCAATTTTCTGATGAAAAACGATGACCCCGGACCAGTCGAACGTTGAAAAAATGGTCAATATTGATGAAATGTTAACATTTAATCTCTTGACTTTAAATGACGGTTGGATGTGAATTATTACTTTTTCAACTAAAATAAGTGTGTTTAAAGTCATTTCTGTGCCTGAAATTGGTCAAAATTTAAGATTTTGAGTAAGCAAAACTCTGTAAAAATGGCAATTTTGGTCACTGTGAGGGTTTAAAAAGTGGTTATTCAACATGAGGCCCGATCCAAATGACATTTTGAATCATTTTTGGTAGAGTCCAAAAAATCAATTTTCTGATGAAAAACGATGACCCCGGACCAGTCGACCGTTGAAAAAATGGTCAATATTGATGAAATTTTAACATTTAATCTTTTGACTTTAAATAACGGTTGGATGTGAATTATTACTTTTTCAACTAAAATAAGTGTGTTTAAAGTAATTTCTGTGCCTGAAATTGGTCAAAATTGAAGATTTTGAGTAAGCAAAACTCTGTAAAAATGGCAATTTTGGTCACTGTGAGGGTTTAAAAAGTGGTTATTCAACATGAGACCCGATCCAAAAAACATTTTGAATCTTTTTTGGTAGAGTCCAAAAAATCCATTTTCTGATGAAAAACGATGACCCCGGACCAGTCGAACGTTGAAAAAATGGTCAATATTGATGAAATTTTAACATTTAATCTTTTGACTTTAAATGACGGTTGGATGTGAATTATTACTTTTTCAACTAAAATAAGTGTGTTTAAAGTCATTTCTGTGCCTGTAAATTGGTCAAAATTTAAGATTTTGAGTAAGCAAAACTCTGTAAAAATGGCAATTTTGGTCACTGTGAGGGTTTAAAAAGTGGTTATTCAACATGAGGCCCGATCCAAATGACATTTTGAATCATTTTTGGTAGAGTCCAAAAAATCAATTTTCTGATGAAAAACGATGACCCCGGACCAGTCGACCGTTGAAAAAATGGTCAATATTGATGAAATTTTAACATTTAATCTTTTGACTTTAAATAACGGTTGGATGTGAATTATTACTTTTTCAACTAAAATAAGTGTGTTTAAAGTCATTTCTGGTCCTGAAATTGGTCAAAATTGAAGATTTTGAGTAAGCAAAACTCTGTAAAAATGGCAATTTTGGTCACTGTGAGGGTTTAAAAAGTGGTTATTCAACATGAGACCCGATCCAAAAAACATTTTGAATCTTTTTTGGTAGAGTCCAAAAAATCCATTTTCTGATGAAAAACGATGACCCCGGACCAGTCGAACGTTGAAAAAATGGTCAATATTGATGACATTTTAACATTTAATCTTTTGACTTTAAATGACGGTTGGATGTGAATTATTACTTTTTCAACTAAAATAAGTGTGTTTAAAGTCATTTCTGTGCCTGAAATTGGTCAAAATTTAAGATTTTGAGTAAGCAAAACTCTGTAAAAATGGCAATTTTGGTCACTGTGAGGGTTTAAATAGTGGTTATTCAACATGAGGCCCAATCCAAATGACATTTTGAATCATTTTTGGTAGAGTCCAAAAAAATCAATTTTCTGATGAAAAACGATGACCAGTCGAACGTTGAAAAAATGGTCAATATTGATGAAATGTTTACATTTAATCTTTTGACTTTAAATGACAGTTGGATGTGAATTATTACTTTTTCAACTAAAATAAGTGTGTTTAAAGTCATTTCTGTGCCTGAAAGTGGTCAAAATTGAAGATTTTGAGTAAGCAAAACTCTGTAAAAATGGCAATTTTGGTCACTGTGAGGGTTTAAAAAGTGGTTATTCAACATGAGACCCGATCCAAAAGACATTTTGAATCATTTTTGGTAGAGTCCAAAAAATCAATTTTCTGATGAAAAACGATGACCCCGGACCAGTCGAACATTGAAAAAATGGTCAATATTGATGAAATTTTAACATTTAATCTTTTGACTTTAAATAACGGTTGGATGTGAATTATTACTTTTTCAACTAAAATAAGTGTGTTTAAAGTCATTTCTGTGCCTGAAAGTGGTCAAAATTGAAGATTTTGAGTAAGCAAAACTCTGTAAAAATGGCAATTTTGGTCACTGTGAGGGTTTAAAAAGTGGTTATTCAACATGAGGCCCGATCCAAATGACATTTTGAATCATTTTTGGTAGAGTCCAAAAAAATCAATTTTCTGATGAAAAACGATGACCCCGGACCAGTCGAACGTTGAAAAAATGGTCAATATTGATGAAATTTTAACATTTAATCTTTTGACTTTAAATGACGGTTGGATGTGAATTATTACTTTTTCAACTAAAATAAGTGTGTTTAAAGTCATTTCTGTGCCTGAAATTGGTCAAAATTTAAGAATTTGAGTAAGTAAAACTCTGTAAAAATGGCAATTTTGGTCACTGTGAGGGTTTAAAAAGTGGTTATTCAACATGAGGCCCGATCCAAATGACATTTTGAATCATTTTTGGTAGAGTCCAAAAAAATCAATTTTCTGATGAAAAACGATGACCCCGGACCAGTCGAACGTTGAAAAAAATGGTCAATATTGATGAAATGTTTACATTTAATCTTTTGACTTTAAATGACAGTTGGATGTGAATTATTACTTTTTCAACTAAAATAAGTGTGTTTAAAGTCATTTCTGTGCCTGAAAGTGGTCAAAATTGAAGATTTTGAGTAAGCAAAACTCTGTAAAAATGGCAATTTTGGTCACTGTGAGGGTTTAAAAAGTGGTTATTCAACATGAGACCCGATCCAAAAGACATTTTGAATCATTTTTGGTAGAGTCCAAAAAATCAATTTTCTGATGAAAAACGATGACCCCGGACCAGTCGAACATTGAAAAAATGGTCAATATTGATGAAATTTTAACATTTAATCTTTTGACTTTAAATGACGGTTGGATGTGAATTATTACTTTTTCAACTAAAATAAGTGTGTTTAAAGTCATTTCTGTGCCTGAAATTGGTCAAAATTGAAGATTTTGAGTAAGCAAAACTCTGTAAAAATGGCAATTTTGGTCACTGTGAGGGTTTAAAAAGTGGTTATTCAACATGAGGCCCGATCCAAATGACATTTTGAATCATTTTTGGTAGAGTCCAAAAAATCAATTTTCTGATGAAAAACGATGACCCCGGACCAGTCGAACGTTGAAAAAATGGTCAATATTGATGAAATTTTAACATTTAATCTTTTGACTTTAAATGACGGTTGGATGTGAATTATTACTTTTTCAACTAAAATAAGTGTGTTTAAAGTCATTTCTGTGCCTGAAATTGGTCAAAATGTAAGATTTTGAGTAAGCAAAACTCTGTAAAAATGGCAATTTTGGTCACTGTGAGGGTTTAAAAAGTGGTTATTCAACATGAGGCCCGATCCAAAAGACATTTTGAATCTTTTTTGGTAGAGTCCAAAAAATCCATTTTCTGATGAAAAACGATGACCCCGGACCAGTCGAACGTTGAAAAAATGGTCAATATTGATGAAATTTTAACATTTAATCTTTTGACTTTAAATGACGGTTGGATGTGAATTATTACTTTTTCAACTAAAATAAGTGTGTTTAAAGTCATTTCTGTGCCTGAAATTGGTCAAAATTGAAGATTCTGAGTAAGCAAAACTCTGTAAAAATGGCAATTTTGGTCACTGTGAGGGTTTAAAAAGTGGTTATTCAACATGAGACCCGATCCAAAAAACATTTTGAATCTTTTTTGGTAGAGTCCAAAAAATCCATTTTCTGATGAAAAACGATGACCCCGGACCAGTCGAACGTTGAAAAAATGGTCAATATTGATGAAATTTTAACATTTAATCTTTTGACTTTAAATGACGGTTGGATGTGAATTATTACTTTTTCAACTAAAATAAGTGTGTTTAAAGTCATTTCTGTGCCTGAAATTGGTCAAAATTGAAGATTTTGAGTAAGCAAAACTCTGTAAAAATGGCAATTTTGGTCACTGTGAGGGTTTAAAAAGTGGTTATTCAACATGAGACCCGATCCAAAAGACATTTTGAATCTTTTTTGGTAGAGTCCAAAAAAAAATTTTCTGATGAAAAACGATGACCCCGGACCAGTCGAACGTTGAAAAAATGGTCAATATTGATGAAATTTTTACATTTAATCTTTTGACTTTAAATGACGGTTGAATGTGAATTATTACTTTTTCAACTAAAATAAGTGTGTTTAAAGTCATTTCTGTGCCTGAAATTGGTCAAAATTTAAGATTTTGAGTAAGCAAAACTCTGTAAAAATGGCAATTTTGGTCACTGTGAGGGTTTAAAAAGTGGTTATTCAACATGAGGCCCGATCCAAAAGACATTTTGAATCTCTTTTGGTAGAGTCCAAAAAATCCATTTTCTGATGAAAAACGATGACCCCGGACCAGTCGAACGTTGAAAAAATGGTCAATATTGATGAAATTTTAACATTTAATCTTTTGATTTTAAATGACGGTTGGATGTGAATTATTACTTTTTCAACTAAAATAAGTGTGTTTAAAGTCATTTCTGTGCCTGAAATTGGTCAAAATTGAAGATTCTGAGTAAGCAAAACTCTGTAAAAATGGCAATTTTGGTCACTGTGAGGGTTTAAAAAGTGGTTATTCAACATGAGACCCGATCCAAAAAACATTTTGAATCTTTTTTGGTAGAGTCCAAAAAATCCATTTTCTGATGAAAAACGATGACCCCGGACCAGTCGAACGTTGAAAAAATGGTCAATATTGATGAAATTTTAACATTTAATCTTTTGACTTTAAATGACGGTTGGATGTGAATTATTACTTTTTCAACTAAAATAAGTGTGTTTAAAGTCATTTCTGTGCCTGAAATTGGTCAAAATTGAAGATTTTGAGTAAGCAAAACTCTGTAAAAATGGCAATTTTGGTCACTGTGAGGGTTTAAAAAGTGGTTATTCAACATGAGGCCCGATCCAAATGACATTTTGAATCATTTTTGGTAGAGTCCAAAAAAATCAATTTTCTGATGAAAAACGATGACCCCGGACGAGTCGAACGTTGAAAAAATGGTCAATATTGATGAAATTTTAACATTTAATCTTTTGACTTTAAATGACGGTTGGATGTGAATTATTACTTTTTCAACTAAAATAAGTGTGTTTAAAGTCATTTCTGTGCCTGAAATTGGTCAAAATTTAAGATTTTGAGTAAGCAAAACTCTGTAAAAATGGCAATTTTGGTCACTGTGAGGGTTTAAAAAGTGGTTATTCAACATGAGGCCCGATCCAAATGACATTTTGAATCATTTTTGGTAGAGTCCAAAAAATCAATTTTCTGATGAAAAACGATGACCCCGGACCAGTCGACCGTTGAAAAAATGGTCAATATTGATGAAATTTTAACATTTAATCTTTTGACTTTAAATAACGGTTGGATGTGAATTATTACTTTTTCAACTAAAATAAGTGTGTTTAAAGTCATTTCTGTGCCTGAAATTGGTCAAAATTGAAGATTTTGAGTAAGCAAAACTCTGTAAAAATGGCAATTTTGGTCACTGTGAGGGTTTAAAAAGTGGTTATTCAACATGAGACCCGATCCAAAAAACATTTGGAATCTTTTTTGGTAGAGTCCAAAAAATCCATTTTCTGATGAAAAACGATGACCCCGGACCAGTCGAACGTTGAAAAAATGGTCAATATTGATGAAATTTTAACATTTAATCTTTTGACTTTAAATGACGGTTGGATGTGAATTATTACTTTTTCAACTAAAATAAGTGTGTTTAAAGTCATTTCTGTGCCTGAAATTGGTCAAAATGTAAGATTTTGAGTAAGCAAAACTCTGTAAAAATGGCAATTTTGGTCACTGTGAGGGTTTAAAAAGTGGTTATTCAACATGAGGCCCGATCCAAATGACATTTTGAATCATTTTTGGTAGAGTCCAAAAAAATCAATTTTCTGATGAAAAACGATGACCCCGGACGAGTCGAACGTTGAAAAAATGGTCAATATTGATGAAATGTTAACATTTAATCTTTTGACTTTAAATGACGGTTGGATGTGAATTATTACTTTTTCAACTAAAATAAGTGTGTTTAAAGTCATTTCTGTGCCTGAAATTGGTCAAAATTTAAGATTTTGAGTAAGCAAAACTCTGTAAAAATGGCAATTTTGGTCACTGTGAGGGTTTAAAAAGTGGTTATTCAACATGAGGCCTGATCCAAATGACATTTTGAATCATTTTTGGTAGAGTCCAAAAAATCAATTTTCTGATGAAAAACGATGACCCCGGACCAGTCGAACGTTGAAAAAATGGTCAATATTGATGAAATTTTAACATTTAATCTTTTGACTTTAAATGACGGTTGGATGTGAATTATTACTTTTTCAACTAAAATAAGTGTGTTTAAAGTCATTTCTGTGCCTGAAATTGGTCAAAATGTAAGATTTTGAGTAAGCAAAACTCTGTAAAAATGGCAATTTTGGTCACTGTGAGGGTTTAAAAAGTGGTTATTCAACATGAGACCCGATCCAAAAAACATTTTGAATCTTTTTTGGTAGAGTCCAAAAAATCCATTTTCTGATGAAAAACGATGACCCCGGACCAGTCGAACGTTGAAAAAATGGTCAATATTGATGAAATTTTAACATTTAATCTTTTGACTTTAAATGACGGTTGGATGTGAATTATTACTTTTTCAACTAAAATAAGTGTGTTTAAAGTCATTTCTGTGCCTGAAATTGGTCAAAATTGAAGATTTTGAGTAAGCAAAACTCTGTAAAAATGGCAATTTTGGTCACTGTGAGGGTTTAAAAAGTGGTTATTCAACATGAGGCCCGATCCAAATGACATTTTGAATCATTTTTGGTAGAGTCCAAAAAAATCAATTTTCTGATGAAAAACGATGACCCCGGACGAGTCGAACGTTGAAAAAATGGTCAATATTGATGAAATTTTAACATTTAATCTTTTGACTTTAAATGACGGTTGGATGTGAATTATTACTTTTTCAACTAAAATAAGTGTGTTTAAAGTCATTTCTGTGCCTGAAATTGGTCAAAATTTAAGATTTTGAGTAAGCAAAACTCTGTAAAAATGGCAATTTTGGTCACTGTGAGGGTTTAAAAAGTGGTTATTCAACATGAGGCCCGATCCAAATGACATTTTGAATCATTTTTGGTAGAGTCCAAAAAATCAATTTTCTGATGAAAAACGATGACCCCGGACCAGTCGACCGTTGAAAAAATGGTCAATATTGATGAAATTTTAACATTTAATCTTTTGACTTTAAATAACGGTTGGATGTGAATTATTACTTTTTCAACTAAAATAAGTGTGTTTAAAGTCATTTCTGTGCCTGAAATTGGTCAAAATTGAAGATTTTGAGTAAGCAAAACTCTGTAAAAATGGCAATTTTGGTCACTGTGAGGGTTTAAAAAGTGGTTATTCAACATGAGACCCGATCCAAAAAACATTTTGAATCTTTTTTGGTAGAGTCCAAAAAATCCATTTTCTGATGAAAAACGATGACCCCGGACCAGTCGAACGTTGAAAAAATGGTCAATATTGATGAAATTTTAACATTTAATCTTTTGACTTTAAATGACGGTTGGATGTGAATTATTACTTTTTCAACTAAAATAAGTGTGTTTAAAGTCATTTCTGTGCCTGAAATTGGTCAAAATGTAAGATTTTGAGTAAGCAAAACTCTGTAAAAATGGCAATTTTGGTCACTGTGAGGGTTTAAAAAGTGGTTATTCAACATGAGGCCCGATCCAAATGACATTTTGAATCATTTTTGGTAGAGTCCCAAAAAATCAATTTTCTGATGAAAAACGATGACCCCGGACCAGTCGAACGTTGAAAAAATGGTCAATATTGATGAAATGTTTACATTTAATCTTTTGACTTTAAATGACAGTTGGATGTGAATTATTACTTTTTCAACTAAAATAAGTGTGTTTAAAGTCATTTCTGTGCCTGAAAGTGGTCAAAATTGAAGATTTTGAGTAAGCAAAACTCTGTAAAAATGGCAATTTTGGTCACTGTGAGGGTTTAAAAAGTGGTTATTCAACATGAGGCCCGATCCAAATGACATTTTGAATCATTTTTGGTAGAGTCCAAAAAATCAATTTTCTGATGAAAAACGATGACCCCGGACCAGTCGACCGTTGAAAAAATGGTCAATATTGATGAAATGTTTACATTTAATCTTTTGACTTTAAATGACAGTTGGATGTGAATTATTACTTTTTCAACTAAAATAAGTGTGTTTAAAGTCATTTCTGTGCCTGAAAGTGGTCAAAATTGAAGATTTTGAGTAAGCAAAACTCTGTAAAAATGGCAATTTTGGTCACTGTGAGGGTTTAAAAAGTGGTTATTCAACATGAGACCCGATCCAAAAGACATTTTGAATCATTTTTGGTAGAGTCCAAAAAATCAATTTTCTGATGAAAAACGATGACCCCGGACCAGTCGAACGTTGAAAAAATGGTCAATATTGATGAAATTTTAACATTTAATCTTTTGACTTTAAATGACGGTTGGATGTGAATTATTACTTTTTCAACTAAAATAAGTGTGTTTAAAGTCATTTCTGTGCCTGAAATTGGTCAAAATGTAAGATTTTGAGTAAGCAAAACTCTGTAAAAATGGCAATTTTGGTCACTGTGAGGGTTTAAAAAGTGGTTATTCAACATGAGGCCCGATCCAAATGACATTTTGAATCATTTTTGGTAGAGTCCCAAAAAATCAATTTTCTGATGAAAAACGATGACCCCGGACCAGTCGAACGTTGAAAAAATGGTCAATATTGATGAAATGTTTACATTTAATCTTTTGACTTTAAATGACAGTTGGATGTGAATTATTACTTTTTCAACTAAAATAAGTGTGTTTAAAGTCATTTCTGTGCCTGAAAGTGGTCAAAATTGAAGATTTTGAGTAAGCAAAACTCTGTAAAAATGGCAATTTTGGTCACTGTGAGGGTTTAAAAAGTGGTTATTCAACATGAGACCCGATCCAAAAGACATTTTGAATCATTTTTGGTAGAGTCCAAAAAATCAATTTTCTGATGAAAAACGATGACCCCGGACCAGTCGAACGTTGAAAAAATGGTCAATATTGATGAAATTTTAACATTTAATCTTTTGACTTTAAATGACGGTTGGATGTGAATTATTACTTTTTCAACTAAAATAAGTGTGTTTAAAGTCATTTCTGTGCCTGAAATTGGTCAAAATGTAAGATTTTGAGTAAGCAAAACTCTGTAAAAATGGCAATTTTGGTCACTGTGAGGGTTTAAAAAGTGGTTATTCAACATGAGGCCCGATCCAAATGACATTTTGAATCATTTTTGGTAGAGTCCAAAAAATCAATTTTCTGATGAAAAACGATGACCCCGGACCAGTCGAACGTTGAAAAAATGGTCAATATTGATGAAATTTTAACATTTAATCTTTTGACTTTAAATGACGGTTGGATGTGAATTATTACTTTTTCAACTAAAATAAGTGTGTTTAAAGTCATTTCTGTGCCTGAAATTGGTCAAAATGTAAGATTTTGAGTAAGCAAAACTCTGTAAAAATGGCAATTTTGGTCACTGTGAGGGTTTAAAAAGTGGTTATTCAACATGAGACCCGATCCAAAAAACATTTTGAATCTTTTTTGGTAGAGTCCAAAAAATCCATTTTCTGATGAAAAACGATGACCCCGGACCAGTCGAACGTTGAAAAAATGGTCAATATTGATGAAATTTTAACATTTAATCTTTTGACTTTAAATGACGGTTGGATGTGAATTATTACTTTTTCAACTAAAATAAGTGTGTTTAAAGTCATTTCTGTGCCTGAAATTGGTCAAAATTGAAGATTTTGAGTAAGCAAAACTCTGTAAAAATGGCAATTTTGGTCACTGTGAGGGTTTAAAAAGTGGTTATTCAACATGAGGCCCGATCCAAATGACATTTTGAATCATTTTTGGTAGAGTCCAAAAAAATCAATTTTCTGATGAAAAACGATGACCCCGGACGAGTCGAACGTTGAAAAAATGGTCAATATTGATGAAATTTTAACATTTAATCTTTTGACTTTAAATGACGGTTGGATGTGAATTATTACTTTTTCAACTAAAATAAGTGTGTTTAAAGTCATTTCTGTGCCTGAAATTGGTCAAAATTTAAGATTTTGAGTAAGCAAAACTCTGTAAAAATGGCAATTTTGGTCACTGTGAGGGTTTAAAAAGTGGTTATTCAACATGAGGCCCGATCCAAATGACATTTTGAATCATTTTTGGTAGAGTCCAAAAAATCAATTTTCTGATGAAAAACGATGACCCCGGACCAGTCGACCGTTGAAAAAATGGTCAATATTGATGAAATTTTAACATTTAATCTTTTGACTTTAAATAACGGTTGGATGTGAATTATTACTTTTTCAACTAAAATAAGTGTGTTTAAAGTCATTTCTGTGCCTGAAATTGGTCAAAATTGAAGATTTTGAGTAAGCAAAACTCTGTAAAAATGGCAATTTTGGTCACTGTGAGGGTTTAAAAAGTGGTTATTCAACATGAGACCCGATCCAAAAAACATTTTGAATCTTTTTTGGTAGAGTCCAAAAAATCCATTTTCTGATGAAAAACGATGACCCCGGACCAGTCGAACGTTGAAAAAATGGTCAATATTGATGAAATTTTAACATTTAATCTTTTGACTTTAAATGACGGTTGGATGTGAATTATTACTTTTTCAACTAAAATAAGTGTGTTTAAAGTCATTTCTGTGCCTGAAATTGGTCAAAATGTAAGATTTTGAGTAAGCAAAACTCTGTAAAAATGGCAATTTTGGTCACTGTGAGGGTTTAAAAAGTGGTTATTCAACATGAGGCCCGATCCAAATGACATTTTGAATCATTTTTGGTAGAGTCCCAAAAAATCAATTTTCTGATGAAAAACGATGACCCCGGACCAGTCGAACGTTGAAAAAATGGTCAATATTGATGAAATGTTTACATTTAATCTTTTGACTTTAAATGACAGTTGGATGTGAATTATTACTTTTTCAACTAAAATAAGTGTGTTTAAAGTCATTTCTGTGCCTGAAAGTGGTCAAAATTGAAGATTTTGAGTAAGCAAAACTCTGTAAAAATGGCAATTTTGGTCACTGTGAGGGTTTAAAAAGTGGTTATTCAACATGAGACCCGATCCAAAAGACATTTTGAATCATTTTTGGTAGAGTCCAAAAAATCAATTTTCTGATGAAAAACGATGACCCCGGACCAGTCGAACGTTGAAAAAATGGTCAATATTGATGAAATTTTAACATTTAATCTTTTGACTTTAAATGACGGTTGGATGTGAATTATTACTTTTTCAACTAAAATAAGTGTGTTTAAAGTCATTTCTGTGCCTGAAATTGGTCAAAATGTAAGATTTTGAGTAAGCAAAACTCTGTAAAAATGGCAATTTTGGTCACTGTGAGGGTTTAAAAAGTGGTTATTCAACATGAGGCCCGATCCAAATGACATTTTGAATCATTTTTGGTAGAGTCCAAAAAATCAATTTTCTGATGAAAAACGATGACCCCGGACCAGTCGAACGTTGAAAAAATGGTCAATATTGATGAAATTTTAACATTTAATCTTTTGACTTTAAATGACGGTTGGATGTGAATTATTACTTTTTCAACTAAAATAAGTGTGTTTAAAGTCATTTCTGTGCCTGAAATTGGTCAAAATTGAAGATTTTGAGTAAGCAAAACTCTGTAAAAATGGCAATTTTGGTCACTGTGAGGGTTTAAAAAGTGGTTATTCAACATGAGGCCCGATCCAAAAGACATTTTGAATCTTTTTTGGTAGAGTCCAAAAAATCCATTTTCTGATGAAAAACGATGACCCCGGACCAGTCGAACGTTGAAAAAATGGTCAATATTGATGAAATTTTAACATTTAATCTTTTGACTTTAAATGACGGTTGGATGTGAATTATTACTTTTTCAACTAAAATAAGTGTGTTTAAAGTCATTTCTGTGCCTGAAATTGGTCAAAATTTAAGATTTTGAGTAAGCAAAACTCTGTAAAAATGGCAATTTTGGTCACTGTGAGGGTTTAAAAAGTGGTTATTCAACATGAGGCCCGATCCAAATGACATTTTGAATCATTTTTGGTAGAGTCCAAAAAATCAATTTTCTGATGAAAAACGATGACCCCGGACCAGTCGACCGTTGAAAAAATGGTCAATATTGATGAAATTTTAACATTTAATCTTTTGACTTTAAATAACGGTTGGATGTGAATTATTACTTTTTCAACTAAAATAAGTGTGTTTAAAGTCATTTCTGTGCCTGAAATTGGTCAAAATTGAAGATTTTGAGTAAGCAAAACTCTGTAAAAATGGCAATTTTGGTCACTGTGAGGGTTTAAAAAGTGGTTATTCAACATGAGACCCGATCCAAAAAACATTTTGAATCTTTTTTGGTAGAGTCCAAAAAATCCATTTTCTGATGAAAAACGATGACCCCGGACCAGTCGAACGTTGAAAAAATGGTCAATATTGATGAAATTTTAACATTTAATCTTTTGACTTTAAATGACGGTTGGATGTGAATTATTACTTTTTCAACTAAAATAAGTGTGTTTAAAGTCATTTCTGTGCCTGAAATTGGTCAAAATGTAAGATTTTGAGTAAGCAAAACTCTGTAAAAATGGCAATTTTGGTCACTGTGAGGGTTTAAAAAGTGGTTATTCAACATGAGGCCCGATCCAAATGACATTTTGAATCATTTTTGGTAGAGTCCCAAAAAATCAATTTTCTGATGAAAAACGATGACCCCGGACCAGTCGAACGTTGAAAAAATGGTCAATATTGATGAAATGTTTACATTTAATCTTTTGACTTTAAATGACAGTTGGATGTGAATTATTACTTTTTCAACTAAAATAAGTGTGTTTAAAGTCATTTCTGTGCCTGAAAGTGGTCAAAATTGAAGATTTTGAGTAAGCAAAACTCTGTAAAAATGGCAATTTTGGTCACTGTGAGGGTTTAAAAAGTGGTTATTCAACATGAGGCCCGATCCAAATGACATTTTGAATCATTTTTGGTAGAGTCCAAAAAATCAATTTTCTGATGAAAAACGATGACCCCGGACCAGTCGACCGTTGAAAAAATGGTCAATATTGATGAAATGTTTACATTTAATCTTTTGACTTTAAATGACAGTTGGATGTGAATTATTACTTTTTCAACTAAAATAAGTGTGTTTAAAGTCATTTCTGTGCCTGAAAGTGGTCAAAATTGAAGATTTTGAGTAAGCAAAACTCTGTAAAAATGGCAATTTTGGTCACTGTGAGGGTTTAAAAAGTGGTTATTCAACATGAGACCCGATCCAAAAGACATTTTGAATCATTTTTGGTAGAGTCCAAAAAATCAATTTTCTGATGAAAAACGATGACCCCGGACCAGTCGAACGTTGAAAAAATGGTCAATATTGATGAAATTTTAACATTTAATCTTTTGACTTTAAATGACGGTTGGATGTGAATTATTACTTTTTCAACTAAAATAAGTGTGTTTAAAGTCATTTCTGTGCCTGAAATTGGTCAAAATGTAAGATTTTGAGTAAGCAAAACTCTGTAAAAATGGCAATTTTTGTCACTGTGAGGGTTTAAAAAGTGGTTATTCAACATGAGGCCCGATCCAAATGACATTTTGAATCATTTTTGGTAGAGTCCCAAAAAATCAATTTTCTGATGAAAAACGATGACCCCGGACCAGTCGAACGTTGAAAAAATGGTCAATATTGATGAAATGTTTACATTTAATCTTTTGACTTTAAATGACAGTTGGATGTGAATTATTACTTTTTCAACTAAAATATGTGTGTTTAAAGTCATTTCTGTGCCTGAAAGTGGTCAAAATTGAAGATTTTGAGTAAGCAAAACTCTGTAAAAATGGCAATTTTGGTCACTGTGAGGGTTTAAAAAGTGGTTATTCAACATGAGACCCGATCCAAAAAACATTTTGAATCTTTTTTGGTAGAGTCCAAAAAATCCATTTTCTGATGAAAAACGATGACCCCGGACCAGTCGAACGTTGAAAAAATGGTCAATATTGATGAAATTTTAACATTTAATCTTTTGACTTTAAATGACGGTTGGATGTGAATTATTACTTTTTCAACTAAAATAAGTGTGTTTAAAGTCATTTCTGTGCCTGAAATTGGTCAAAATTTAAGATTTTGAGTAAGCAAAACTCTGTAAAAATGGCAATTTTGGTCACTGTGAGGGTTTAAAAAGTGGTTATTCAACATGAGGCCCGATCCAAATGACATTTTGAATCATTTTTGGTAGAGTCCAAAAAAATCAATTTTCTGATGAAAAACGATGACCCCGGACCAGTCGAACGTTGAAAAAATGGTCAATATTGATGAAATGTTTACATTTAATCTTTTGACTTTAAATGACAGTTGGATGTGAATTATTACTTTTTCAACTAAAATAAGTGTGTTTAAAGTCATTTCTGTGCCTGAAAGTGGTCAAAATTGAAGATTTTGAGTAAGCAAAACTCTGTAAAAATGGCAATTTTGGTCACTGTGAGGGTTTAAAAAGTGGTTATTCAACATGAGACCCGATCCAAAAGACATTTTGAATCATTTTTGGTAGAGTCCAAAAAATCAATTTTCTGATGAAAAACGATGACCCCGGACCAGTCGAACGTTGAAAAAATGGTCAATATTGATGAAATTTTAACATTTAATCTTTTGACTTTAAATAACGGTTGGATGTGAATTATTACTTTTTCAACTAAAATAAGTGTGTTTAAAGTCATTTCTGTGCCTGAAAGTGGTCAAAATTGAAGATTTTGAGTAAGCAAAACTCTGTAAAAATGGCAATTTTGGTCACTGTGAGGGTTTAAAAAGTGGTTATTCAACATGAGGCCCGATCCAAATGACATTTTGAATCATTTTTGGTAGAGTCCAAAAAAATCAATTTTCTGATGAAAAACGATGACCCCGGACCAGTTGAACGTTGAAAAAATGGTCAATATTGATGAAATTTTAACATTTAATCTTTTGACTTTAAATAACGGTTGGATGTGAATTATTACTTTTTCAACTAAAATAAGTGTGTTTAAAGTCATTTCTGTGCCTGAAATTGGTCAAAATGTAAGATTTTGAGTAAGCAAAACTCTGTAAAAATGGCAATTTTGGTCACTGTGAGGGTTTAAAAAGTGGTTATTCAACATGAGGCCCGATCCAAATGACATTTTGAATCATTTTTGGTAGAGTCCAAAAAAATCAATTTTCTGATGAAAAACGATGACCCCGGACCAGTCGAACGTTGAAAAAATGGTCAATATTGATGAAATGTTTACATTTAATCTTTTGACTTTAAATGACAGTTGGATGTGAATTATTACTTTTTCAACTAAAATAAGTGTGTTTAAAGTCATTTCTGTGCCTGAAAGTGGTCAAAATTGAAGATTTTGAGTAAGCAAAACTCTGTAAAAATGGCAATTTTGGTCACTGTGAGGGTTTAAAAAGTGGTTATTCAACATGAGACCCGATCCAAAAGACATTTTGAATCATTTTTGGTAGAGTCCAAAAAATCAATTTTCTGATGAAAAACGATGACCCCGGACCAGTCGAACGTTGAAAAAATGGTCAATATTGATGAAATGTTTACATTTAATCTTTTGACTTTAAATGACAGTTGGATGTGAATTATTACTTTTTCAACTAAAATAAGTGTGTTTAAAGTCATTTCTGTGCCTGAAAGTGGTCAAAATTGAAGATTTTGAGTAAGCAAAACTCTGTAAAAATGGCAATTTTGGTCACTGTGAGGGTTTAAAAAGTGGTTATTCAACATGAGACCCGATCCAAAAGACATTTTGAATCTTTTTTGGTAGAGTCCAAAAAATCCATTTTCTGATGAAAAACGATGACCCCGGACCAGTCGAACGTTGAAAAAATGGTCAATATTGATGAAATTTTAACATTTAATCTTTTGACTTTAAATGACGGTTGGATGTGAATTATTACTTTTTCAACTAAAATAAGTGTGTTTAAAGTCATTTCTGTGCCTGAAATTGGTCAAAATTGAAGATTCTGAGTAAGCAAAACTCTGTAAAAATGGCAATTTTGGTCACTGTGAGGGTTTAAAAAGTGGTTATTCAACATGAGGCCCGATCCAAATGACATTTTGAATCATTTTTGGTAGAGTCCAAAAAAATCAATTTTCTGATGAAAAACGATGACCCCGGACCAGTCGAACGTTGAAAAAATGGTCAATATTGATGAAATGTTTACATTTAATCTTTTGACTTTAAATGACGGTTGGATGTGAATTATTACTTTTTCAACTAAAATAAGTGTGTTTAAAGTCATTTCTGTGCCTGAAATTGGTCAAAATTTAAGATTTTGAGTAAGCAAAACTCTGTAAAAATGGCAATTTTGGTCACTGTGAGGGTTTAAAAAGTGGTTATTCAACATGAGGCCCGATCCAAATGACATTTTGAATCATTTTTGGTAGAGTCCAAAAAATCAATTTTCTGATGAAAAACGATGACCCCGGACCAGTCGACCGTTGAAAAAATGGTCAATATTGATGAAATTTTAACATTTAATCTTTTGACTTTAAATAACGGTTGGATGTGAATTATTACTTTTTCAACTAAAATAAGTGTGTTTAAAGTCATTTCTGTGCCTGAAATTGGTCAAAATTGAAGATTTTGAGTAAGCAAAACTCTGTAAAAATGGCAATTTTGGTCACTGTGAGGGTTTAAAAAGTGGTTATTCAACATGAGACCCGATCCAAAAAACATTTTGAATCTTTTTTGGTAGAGTCCAAAAAATCCATTTTCTGATGAAAAACGATGACCCCGGACCAGTTGAACGTTGAAAAAATGGTCAATATTGATGAAATTTTAACATTTAATCTTTTGACTTTAAATGACGGTTGGATGTGAATTATTACTTTTTCAACTAAAATAAGTGTGTTTAAAGTCATTTCTGTGCCTGAAATTGGTCAAAATTTAAGATTTTGAGTAAGCAAAACTCTGTAAAAATGGCAATTTTGGTCACTGTGAGGGTTTAAAAAGTGGTTATTCAACATGAGGCCCGATCCAAATGACATTTTGAATCATTTTTGGTAGAGTCCAAAAAAATCCATTTTCTGATGAAAAACGATGACCCCGGACCAGTCGAACGTTGAAAAAATGGTCAATATTGATGAAATGTTTACATTTAATCTTTTGACTTTAAATGACAGTTGGATGTGAATTATTACTTTTTCAACTAAAATAAGTGTGTTTAAAGTCATTTCTGTGCCTGAAAGTGGTCATAATTGAAGATTTTGAGTAAGCAAAACTCTGTAAAAATGGCAATTTTGGTCACTGTGAGGGTTTAAAAAGTGGTTATTCAACATGAGACCCGATCCAAAAGACATTTTGAATCATTTTTGGTAGAGTCCAAAAAATCAATTTTCTGATGAAAAACGATGACCCCGGACCAGTCGAACGTTGAAAAAATGGTCAATATTGATGAAATTTTAACATTTAATCTTTTGACTTTAAATAACGGTTGGATGTGAATTATTACTTTTTCAACTAAAATAAGTGTGTTTAAAGTCATTTCTGTGCCTGAAAGTGGTCAAAATTGAAGATTTTGAGTAAGCAAAACTCTGTAAAAATGGCAATTTTGGTCACTGTGAGGGTTTAAAAAGTGGTTATTCAACATGAGACCCGATCCAAAAAACATTTTGAATCTTTTTTGGTAGAGTCCAAAAAATCCATTTTCTGATGAAAAACGATGACCCCGGACCAGTCGAACGTTGAAAAAATGGTCAATATTGATGAAATTTTAACATTTAATCTTTTGACTTTAAATGACGGTTGGATGTGAATTATTACTTTTTCAACTAAAATAAGTGTGTTTAAAGTCATTTCTGTGCCTGAAATTGGTCAAAATTGAAGATTTTGAGTAAGCAAAACTCTGTAAAAATGGCAATTTTGGTCACTGTGAGGGTTTAAAAAGTGGTTATTCGACATGAGGCCCGATCCAAATGACATTTTGAATCATTTTTGGTAGAGTCCAAAAAAATCAATTTTCTGATGAAAAACGATGACCCCGGACCAGTCGAACGTTGAAAAAATGGTCAATATTGATGAAATGTTTACATTTAATCTTTTGACTTTAAATGACAGTTGGATGTGAATTATTACTTTTTCAACTAAAATAAGTGTGTTTAAAGTCATTTCTGTGCCTGAAATTGGTCAAAATTGAAGATTTTGAGTAAGCAAAACTCTGTAAAAATGGCAATTTTGGTCACTGTGAGGGTTTAAAAAGTGGTTATTCAACATGAGGCCCGATCCAAATGACATTTTGAATCATTTTTGGTAGAGTCCAAAAAATCAATTTTCCGATGAAAAACGATGACCCCGGACCAGTCGAACGTTGAAAAAATGGTCAATATTGATGAAATTTTAACATTTAATCTTTTGACTTTAAATGACGGTTGGATGTGAATTATTACTTTTTCAACTAAAATAAGTGTGTTTAAAGTCATTTCTGTGCCTGAAATTGGTCAAAATGTAAGATTTTGAGTAAGCAAAACTCTGTAAAAATGGCAATTTTGGTCACTGTGAGGGTTTAAAAAGTGGTTATTCAACATGAGGCCCGATCCAAATGACATTTTGAATCATTTTTGGTAGAGTCCAAAAAATCAATTTTCTGATGAAAAACGATGACCCCGGACCAGTCGAACGTTGAAAAAATGGTCAATATTGATGAAATTTTAACATTTAATCTTTTGACTTTAAATGACGGTTGGATGTGAATTATTACTTTTTCAACTAAAATAAGTGTGTTTAAAGTCATTTCTGTGCCTGAAATTGGTCAAAATGTAAGATTTTGAGTAAGCAAAACTCTGTAAAAATGGCAATTTTGGTCACTGTGAGGGTTTAAAAAGTGGTTATTCAACATGAGGCCCGATCCAAAAGACATTTTGAATCTCTTTTGGTAGAGTCCAAAAAATCCATTTTCTGATGAAAAAAGATGACCCCGGACCAGTCGAACGTTGAAAAAATGGTCAATATTGATGAAATTTTAACATTTAATCTTTTGACTTTAAATGGCGGTTGGATGTGAAATATTACTTTTTCAACTAAAATAAGTGTGTTTAAAGTAATTTCTGTGCCTGAAAGTGGTCAAAATTGAAGATTTTGAGTAAGCAAAACTCTGTAAAAATGGCAATTTTGGTCACTGTGAGGGTTTAAAAAGTGGTTATTCAACATGAGGCCCGATCCAAATGACATTTTGAATCATTTTTGATAGAGTCCAAAAAATCAATTTTCTGATGAAAAACGATGACCCCGGACCAGTCGAACGTTGAAAAAATGGTCAATATTGATGAAATTTTTACATTTAATCTTTTGACTTTAAATGACGGTTGGATGTGAATTATTACTTTTTCAACTAAAATAAGTGTGTTTAAAGTCATTTCTGTGCCTGAAATTGGTCAAAATTTAAGATTTTGAGTAAGCAAAACTCTGTAAAAATTGCAATTTTGGTCACTGTGAGGGTTTAAAAAGTGGTTATTCAACATGAGACCCGATCCAAAAATCATTTTGAATCTTTTTTGGTAGAGTCCAAAAAATCAATTTTCTGATGAAAAACGATGACCCCGGACCAGTCGAACGTTGAAAAAATTGTCAATATTGATGAAATTTTAACATTTAATCTTTTGACTTTAAATGACGGTTGGATGTGAATTATTACTTTTTCAACTCAAATAAGTGTGTTTAAAGTCATTTCTGTGCCTGAAATTGGTCAAAATTGAAGATTTTGAGTAAGCAAAACTCTGTAAAAATGGCAATTTTGGTCACTGTGAGGGTTTAAAAAGTGATTATTCAACATGAGGCCCGATCCAAATGACATTTTGAATCATTTTTGGTAGAGTCCAAAAAAATCAATTTTCTGATGAAAAACGATGACCCCAGACCAGTCGAACGTTGAAAAAATGGTCAATATTGATGAAATTTTAACATTTAATCTTTTGACTTTAAATGACGTTTGGATGTGAATTATTACTTTTTCAACTAAAATAAGTGTGTTTAAAGTCATTTCTGTGCCTGAAATTGGTCAAAATTTAAGATTTTGAGTAAGCAAAACTCTGTAAAAATGGCAATTTTGGTCACTGTGAGGGTTTAAAAAGTGGTTATTCAACATGAGGCCCGATCCAAATGACATTTTGAATCATTTTTGGTAGAGTCCAAAAAATCAATTTTCTGATGAAAAACGATGACCCCGGACCAGTCGACCGTTGAAAAAATGGTCAATATTGATGAAATTTTAACATTTAATCTTTTGACTTTAAATAACGGTTGGATGTGAATTATTACTTTTTCAACTAAAATAAGTGTGTTTAAAGTCATTTCTGTGCCTGAAATTGGTCAAAATTGAAGATTTTGAGTAAGCAAAACTCTGTAAAAATGGCAATTTTGGTCACTGTGAGGGTTTAAAAAGTGGTTATTCAACATGAGACCCGATCCAAAAAACATTTTGAATCTTTTTTGGTAGAGTCCAAAAAATCCATTTTCTGATGAAAAACGATGACCCCGGACCAGTCGAACGTTGAAAAAATGGTCAATATTGATGAAATTTTAACATTTAATCTTTTGACTTTAAATGACGGTTGGATGTGAATTATTACTTTTTCAACTAAAATAAGTGTGTTTAAAGTCATTTCTGTGCCTGAAATTGGTCAAAATTGAAGATTTTGAGTAAGCAAAACTCTGTAAAAATGGCAATTTTGGTCACTGTGAGGGTTTAAAAAGTGGTTACTCAACATGAGGCCCGACCCAAATGACATTTTGAATCATTTTTGGTAGAGTCCAAAAAAATCAATTTTCTGATGAAAAACGATGACCCCGGACCAGTCGAACGTTGAAAAAATGGTCAATATTGATGAAATGTTTACATTTAATCTTTTGACTTTAAATGACAGTTGGATGTGAATTATTACTTTTTCAACTAAAATAAGTGTGTTTAAAGTCATTTCTGTGCCTGAAAGTGGTCAAAATTGAAGATTTTGAGTAAGCAAAACTCTGTAAAAATGGCAATTTTGGTCACTGTGAGGGTTTAAAAAGTGGTTATTCAACATGAGACCCGATCCAAAAGACATTTTGAATCATTTTTGGTAGAGTCCAAAAAATCAATTTTCTGATGAAAAACGATGACCCCGGACCAGTCGAACGTTGAAAAAATGGTCAATATTGATGAAATTTTAACATTTAATCTTTTGACTATAAATGACGGTTGGATGTGAATTATTACTTTTTCAACTAAAATAAGTGTGTTTAAAGTCATTTCTGTGCCTGAAATTGGTCAAAATGTAAGATTTTGAGTAAGCAAAACTCTGTAAAAATGGCAATTTTGGTCACTGTGAGGGTTTAAAAAGTGGTTATTCAACATGAGGCCCAATCCAAATGACATTTTGAATCATTTTTGGTAGAGTCCAAAAAATCAATTTTCTGATGAAAAACGATGACCCCGGACCAGTCGAACGTTGAAAAAATGGTCAATATTGATGAAATTTTAACATTTAATCTTTTGACTTTAAATGACGGTTGGATGTGAATTATTACTTTTTCAACTAAAATAAGTGTGTTTAAAGTCATTTCTGTGCCTGAAATTGGTCAAAATTGAAGATTTTGAGTAAGCAAAACTCTGTAAAAATGGCAATTTTGGTCACTGTGAGGGTTTAAAAAGTGGTTATTCAACATGAGGCCCGATCCAAATGACATTTTGAATCATTTTTGGTAGAGTCCAAAAAATCAATTTTCTGATGAAAAACGATGACCCCGGACCAGTCGAACGTTGAAAAAATGGTCAATATTGATGAAATTTTAACATTTATTCTTTTGACTTTAAATGACGGTTGGATGTGAATTATTACTTTTTCAACTAAAATAAGTGTGTTTAAAGTCGTTTCTGTGCCTGAAATTGGTCAAAATGTAAGATTTTGAGTAAGCAAAACTCTGTAAAAATGGCAATTTTGGTCACTGTGAGGGTTTAAAAAGTGGTTATTCAACATGAGGCCCGATCCAAAAGACATTTTGAATCTCTTTTGGTAGAGTCCAAAAAATCCATTTTCTGATGAAAAACGATGACCCCGGACCAGTCGAACGTTGAAAAAATGGTCAATATTGATGAAATTTTAACATTTAATCTTTTGACTTTAAATGACGGTTGGATGTGAATTATTACTTTTTCAACTAAAATAAGTGTGTTTAAAGTAATTTCTGTGCCTGAAAGTGGTCAAAATTGAAGATTTTGAGTAAGCAAAACTCTGTAAAAATGGCAATTTTGGTCACTGTGAGGGTGTAAAAAGTGGTTATTCAACATGAGGCCCGATCCAAATGACATTTTGAATCATTTTTGATAGAGTCCAAAAAATCAATTTTCTGATGAAAAACGATGACGATGACGATGACCAGTCGAACGTTGAAAAAATGGTCAATATTGATGACATTTTTACATTTAATCTTTTGACTTTAAATGACGGTTGGATGTGAATTATTACTTTTTCAACTAAAATAAGTGTGTTTAAAGTCATTTCTGTGCCTGAAATTGGTCAAAATTGAAGATTTTGAGTAAGCAAAACTCTGTAAAAATGGCAATTTTGGTCACTGTGAGGGTTTAAAAAGTGGTTATTCAACATGAGACCCGATCCAAAAAACATTTTGAATCTTTTTTGGTAGAGTCCAAAAAATCCATTTTCTGATGAAAAACGATGACCCCGGACCAGTCGAACGTTGAAAAAATGGTCAATATTGATGAAATTTTAACATTTAATCTTTTGACTTTAAATGACGGTTGGATGTGAATTATTACTTTTTCAACTAAAATAAGTGTGTTTAAAGTCATTTCTGTGCCTGAAATTGGTCAAAATGTAAGATTTTGAGTAAGCAAAACTCTGTAAAAATGGCAATTTTGGTCACTGTGAGGGTTTAAAAAGTGGTTATTCAACATGAGGCCCGATCCAAATGACATTTTGAATCATTTTTGGTAGAGTCCCAAAAAATCAATTTTCTGATGAAAAACGATGACCCCGGACCAGTCGAACGTTGAAAAAATGGTCAATATTGATGAAATGTTTACATTTAATCTTTTGACTTTAAATGACAGTTGGATGTGAATTATTACTTTTTCAACTAAAATAAGTGTGTTTAAAGTCATTTCTGTGCCTGAAAGTGGTCAAAATTGAAGATTTTGAGTAAGCAAAACTCTGTAAAAATGGCAATTTTGGTCACTGTGAGGGTTTAAAAAGTGGTTATTCAACATGAGACCCGATCCAAAAGACATTTTGAATCATTTTTGGTAGAGTCCAAAAAATCAATTTTCTGATGAAAAACGATGACCCCGGACCAGTCGAACGTTGAAAAAATGGTCAATATTGATGAAATTTTAACATTTAATCTTTTGACTTTAAATGACGGTTGGATGTGAATTATTACTTTTTCAACTAAAATAAGTGTGTTTAAAGTCATTTCTGTGCCTGAAATTGGTCAAAATGTAAGATTTTGAGTAAGCAAAACTCTGTAAAAATGGCAATTTTGGTCACTGTGAGGGTTTAAAAAGTGGTTATTCAACATGAGGCCCGATCCAAATGACATTTTGAATCATTTTTGGTAGAGTCCAAAAAATCAATTTTCTGATGAAAAACGATGACCCCGGACCAGTCGAACGTTGAAAAAATGGTCAATATTGATGAAATTTTAACATTTAATCTTTTGACTTTAAATGACGGTTGGATGTGAATTATTACTTTTTCAACTAAAATAAGTGTGTTTAAAGTCATTTCTGTGCCTGAAATTGGTCAAAATGTAAGATTTTGAGTAAGCAAAACTCTGTAAAAATGGCAATTTTGGTCACTGTGAGGGTTTAAAAAGTGGTTATTCAACATGAGACCCGATCCAAAAAACATTTTGAATCTTTTTTGGTAGAGTCCAAAAAATCCATTTTCTGATGAAAAACGATGACCCCGGACCAGTCGAACGTTGAAAAAATGGTCAATATTGATGAAATTTTAACATTTAATCTTTTGACTTTAAATGACGGTTGGATGTGAATTATTACTTTTTCAACTAAAATAAGTGTGTTTAAAGTCATTTCTGTGCCTGAAATTGGTCAAAATTGAAGATTTTGAGTAAGCAAAACTCTGTAAAAATGGCAATTTTGGTCACTGTGAGGGTTTAAAAAGTGGTTATTCAACATGAGGCCCGATCCAAATGACATTTTGAATCATTTTTGGTAGAGTCCAAAAAAATCAATTTTCTGATGAAAAACGATGACCCCGGACCAGTCGAACGTTGAAAAAATGGTCAATATTGATGAAATGTTAACATTTAATCTCTTGACTTTAAATGACGGTTGGATGTGAATTATTACTTTTTCAACTAAAATAAGTGTGTTTAAAGTCATTTCTGTGCCTGAAATTGGTCAAAATTTAAGATTTTGAGTAAGCAAAACTCTGTAAAAATGGCAATTTTGGTCACTGTGAGGGTTTAAAAAGTGGTTATTCAACATGAGGCCCGATCCAAATGACATTTTGAATCATTTTTGGTAGAGTCCAAAAAATCAATTTTCTGATGAAAAACGATGACCCCGGACCAGTCGACCGTTGAAAAAATGGTCAATATTGATGAAATTTTAACATTTAATCTTTTGACTTTAAATAACGGTTGGATGTGAATTATTACTTTTTCAACTAAAATAAGTGTGTTTAAAGTAATTTCTGTGCCTGAAATTGGTCAAAATTGAAGATTTTGAGTAAGCAAAACTCTGTAAAAATGGCAATTTTGGTCACTGTGAGGGTTTAAAAAGTGGTTATTCAACATGAGACCCGATCCAAAAAACATTTTGAATCTTTTTTGGTAGAGTCCAAAAAATCCATTTTCTGATGAAAAACGATGACCCCGGACCAGTCGAACGTTGAAAAAATGGTCAATATTGATGAAATTTTAACATTTAATCTTTTGACTTTAAATGACGGTTGGATGTGAATTATTACTTTTTCAACTAAAATAAGTGTGTTTAAAGTCATTTCTGTGCCTGTAAATTGGTCAAAATTTAAGATTTTGAGTAAGCAAAACTCTGTAAAAATGGCAATTTTGGTCACTGTGAGGGTTTAAAAAGTGGTTATTCAACATGAGGCCCGATCCAAATGACATTTTGAATCATTTTTGGTAGAGTCCAAAAAATCAATTTTCTGATGAAAAACGATGACCCCGGACCAGTCGACCGTTGAAAAAATGGTCAATATTGATGAAATTTTAACATTTAATCTTTTGACTTTAAATAACGGTTGGATGTGAATTATTACTTTTTCAACTAAAATAAGTGTGTTTAAAGTCATTTCTGGTCCTGAAATTGGTCAAAATTGAAGATTTTGAGTAAGCAAAACTCTGTAAAAATGGCAATTTTGGTCACTGTGAGGGTTTAAAAAGTGGTTATTCAACATGAGACCCGATCCAAAAAACATTTTGAATCTTTTTTGGTAGAGTCCAAAAAATCCATTTTCTGATGAAAAACGATGACCCCGGACCAGTCGAACGTTGAAAAAATGGTCAATATTGATGACATTTTAACATTTAATCTTTTGACTTTAAATGACGGTTGGATGTGAATTATTACTTTTTCAACTAAAATAAGTGTGTTTAAAGTCATTTCTGTGCCTGAAATTGGTCAAAATTTAAGATTTTGAGTAAGCAAAACTCTGTAAAAATGGCAATTTTGGTCACTGTGAGGGTTTAAATAGTGGTTATTCAACATGAGGCCCAATCCAAATGACATTTTGAATCATTTTTGGTAGAGTCCAAAAAAATCAATTTTCTGATGAAAAACGATGACCAGTCGAACGTTGAAAAAATGGTCAATATTGATGAAATGTTTACATTTAATCTTTTGACTTTAAATGACAGTTGGATGTGAATTATTACTTTTTCAACTAAAATAAGTGTGTTTAAAGTCATTTCTGTGCCTGAAAGTGGTCAAAATTGAAGATTTTGAGTAAGCAAAACTCTGTAAAAATGGCAATTTTGGTCACTGTGAGGGTTTAAAAAGTGGTTATTCAACATGAGACCCGATCCAAAAGACATTTTGAATCATTTTTGGTAGAGTCCAAAAAATCAATTTTCTGATGAAAAACGATGACCCCGGACCAGTCGAACATTGAAAAAATGGTCAATATTGATGAAATTTTAACATTTAATCTTTTGACTTTAAATAACGGTTGGATGTGAATTATTACTTTTTCAACTAAAATAAGTGTGTTTAAAGTCATTTCTGTGCCTGAAAGTGGTCAAAATTGAAGATTTTGAGTAAGCAAAACTCTGTAAAAATGGCAATTTTGGTCACTGTGAGGGTTTAAAAAGTGGTTATTCAACATGAGGCCCGATCCAAATGACATTTTGAATCATTTTTGGTAGAGTCCAAAAAAATCAATTTTCTGATGAAAAACGATGACCCCGGACCAGTCGAACGTTGAAAAAATGGTCAATATTGATGAAATTTTAACATTTAATCTTTTGACTTTAAATGACGGTTGGATGTGAATTATTACTTTTTCAACTAAAATAAGTGTGTTTAAAGTCATTTCTGTGCCTGAAATTGGTCAAAATTTAAGAATTTGAGTAAGTAAAACTCTGTAAAAATGGCAATTTTGGTCACTGTGAGGGTTTAAAAAGTGGTTATTCAACATGAGGCCCGATCCAAATGACATTTTGAATCATTTTTGGTAGAGTCCAAAAAAATCAATTTTCTGATGAAAAACGATGACCCCGGACCAGTCGAACGTTGAAAAAAATGGTCAATATTGATGAAATGTTTACATTTAATCTTTTGACTTTAAATGACAGTTGGATGTGAATTATTACTTTTTCAACTAAAATAAGTGTGTTTAAAGTCATTTCTGTGCCTGAAAGTGGTCAAAATTGAAGATTTTGAGTAAGCAAAACTCTGTAAAAATGGCAATTTTGGTCACTGTGAGGGTTTAAAAAGTGGTTATTCAACATGAGACCCGATCCAAAAGACATTTTGAATCATTTTTGGTAGAGTCCAAAAAATCAATTTTCTGATGAAAAACGATGACCCCGGACCAGTCGAACATTGAAAAAATGGTCAATATTGATGAAATTTTAACATTTAATCTTTTGACTTTAAATGACGGTTGGATGTGAATTATTACTTTTTCAACTAAAATAAGTGTGTTTAAAGTCATTTCTGTGCCTGAAATTGGTCAAAATTGAAGATTTTGAGTAAGCAAAACTCTGTAAAAATGGCAATTTTGGTCACTGTGAGGGTTTAAAAAGTGGTTATTCAACATGAGGCCCGATCCAAATGACATTTTGAATCATTTTTGGTAGAGTCCAAAAAATCAATTTTCTGATGAAAAACGATGACCCCGGACCAGTCGAACGTTGAAAAAATGGTCAATATTGATGAAATTTTAACATTTAATCTTTTGACTTTAAATGACGGTTGGATGTGAATTATTACTTTTTCAACTAAAATAAGTGTGTTTAAAGTCATTTCTGTGCCTGAAATTGGTCAAAATGTAAGATTTTGAGTAAGCAAAACTCTGTAAAAATGGCAATTTTGGTCACTGTGAGGGTTTAAAAAGTGGTTATTCAACATGAGGCCCGATCCAAAAGACATTTTGAATCTTTTTTGGTAGAGTCCAAAAAATCCATTTTCTGATGAAAAACGATGACCCCGGACCAGTCGAACGTTGAAAAAATGGTCAATATTGATGAAATTTTAACATTTAATCTTTTGACTTTAAATGACGGTTGGATGTGAATTATTACTTTTTCAACTAAAATAAGTGTGTTTAAAGTCATTTCTGTGCCTGAAATTGGTCAAAATTGAAGATTCTGAGTAAGCAAAACTCTGTAAAAATGGCAATTTTGGTCACTGTGAGGGTTTAAAAAGTGGTTATTCAACATGAGACCCGATCCAAAAAACATTTTGAATCTTTTTTGGTAGAGTCCAAAAAATCCATTTTCTGATGAAAAACGATGACCCCGGACCAGTCGAACGTTGAAAAAATGGTCAATATTGATGAAATTTTAACATTTAATCTTTTGACTTTAAATGACGGTTGGATGTGAATTATTACTTTTTCAACTAAAATAAGTGTGTTTAAAGTCATTTCTGTGCCTGAAATTGGTCAAAATTGAAGATTTTGAGTAAGCAAAACTCTGTAAAAATGGCAATTTTGGTCACTGTGAGGGTTTAAAAAGTGGTTATTCAACATGAGACCCGATCCAAAAGACATTTTGAATCTTTTTTGGTAGAGTCCAAAAAAAAATTTTCTGATGAAAAACGATGACCCCGGACCAGTCGAACGTTGAAAAAATGGTCAATATTGATGAAATTTTTACATTTAATCTTTTGACTTTAAATGACGGTTGCATATGAATTATTACTTTTTCAACTAAAATAAGTGTGTTTAAAGTCATTTCTGTGCCTGAAATTGGTCAAAATTTAAGATTTTGAGTAAGCAAAACTCTGTAAAAATGGCAATTTTGGTCACTGTGAGGGTTTAAAAAGTGGTTATTCAACATGAGGCCCGATCCAAAAGACATTTTGAATCTCTTTTGGTAGAGTCCAAAAAATCCATTTTCTGATGAAAAACGATGACCCCGGACCAGTCGAACGTTGAAAAAATGGTCAATATTGATGAAATTTTAACATTTAATCTTTTGATTTTAAATGACGGTTGGATGTGAATTATTACTTTTTCAACTAAAATAAGTGTGTTTAAAGTCATTTCTGTGCCTGAAATTGGTCAAAATTGAAGATTCTGAGTAAGCAAAACTCTGTAAAAATGGCAATTTTGGTCACTGTGAGGGTTTAAAAAGTGGTTATTCAACATGAGACCCGATCCAAAAAACATTTTGAATCTTTTTTGGTAGAGTCCAAAAAATCCATTTTCTGATGAAAAACGATGACCCCGGACCAGTCGAACGTTGAAAAAATGGTCAATATTGATGAAATTTTAACATTTAATCTTTTGACTTTAAATGACGGTTGGATGTGAATTATTACTTTTTCAACTAAAATAAGTGTGTTTAAAGTCATTTCTGTGCCTGAAATTGGTCAAAATTGAAGATTTTGAGTAAGCAAAACTCTGTAAAAATGGCAATTTTGGTCACTGTGAGGGTTTAAAAAGTGGTTATTCAACATGAGGCCCGATCCAAATGACATTTTGAATCATTTTTGGTAGAGTCCAAAAAAATCAATTTTCTGATGAAAAACGATGACCCCGGACGAGTCGAACGTTGAAAAAATGGTCAATATTGATGAAATTTTAACATTTAATCTTTTGACTTTAAATGACGGTTGGATGTGAATTATTACTTTTTCAACTAAAATAAGTGTGTTTAAAGTCATTTCTGTGCCTGAAATTGGTCAAAATTTAAGATTTTGAGTAAGCAAAACTCTGGAAAAATGGCAATTTTGGTCACTGTGAGGGTTTAAAAAGTGGTTATTCAACATGAGGCCCGATCCAAATGACATTTTGAATCATTTTTGGTAGAGTCCAAAAAATCAATTTTCTGATGAAAAACGATGACCCCGGACCAGTCGACCGTTGAAAAAATGGTCAATATTGATGAAATTTTAACATTTAATCTTTTGACTTTAAATAACGGTTGGATGTGAATTATTACTTTTTCAACTAAAATAAGTGTGTTTAAAGTCATTTCTGTGCCTGAAATTGGTCAAAATTGAAGATTTTGAGTAAGCAAAACTCTGTAAAAATGGCAATTTTGGTCACTGTGAGGGTTTAAAAAGTGGTTATTCAACATGAGACCCGATCCAAAAAACATTTGGAATCTTTTTTGGTAGAGTCCAAAAAATCCATTTTCTGATGAAAAACGATGACCCCGGACCAGTCGAACGTTGAAAAAATGGTCAATATTGATGAAATTTTAACATTTAATCTTTTGACTTTAAATGACGGTTGGATGTGAATTATTACTTTTTCAACTAAAATAAGTGTGTTTAAAGTCATTTCTGTGCCTGAAATTGGTCAAAATGTAAGATTTTGAGTAAGCAAAACTCTGTAAAAATGGCAATTTTGGTCACTGTGAGGGTTTAAAAAGTGGTTATTCAACATGAGGCCCGATCCAAATGACATTTTGAATCATTTTTGGTAGAGTCCAAAAAAATCAATTTTCTGATGAAAAACGATGACCCCGGACGAGTCGAACGTTGAAAAAATGGTCAATATTGATGAAATTTTAACATTTAATCTTTTGACTTTAAATGACGGTTGGATGTGAATTATTACTTTTTCAACTAAAATAAGTGTGTTTAAAGTCATTTCTGTGCCTGAAATTGGTCAAAATTTAAGATTTTGAGTAAGCAAAACTCTGTAAAAATGGCAATTTTGGTCACTGTGAGGGTTTAAAAAGTGGTTATTCAACATGAGGCCTGATCCAAATGACATTTTGAATCATTTTTGGTAGAGTCCAAAAAATCAATTTTCTGATGAAAAACGATGACCCCGGACCAGTCGAACGTTGAAAAAATGGTCAATATTGATGAAATTTTAACATTTAATCTTTTGACTTTAAATGACGGTTGGATGTGAATTATTACTTTTTCAACTAAAATAAGTGTGTTTAAAGTCATTTCTGTGCCTGAAATTGGTCAAAATGTAAGATTTTGAGTAAGCAAAACTCTGTAAAAATGGCAATTTTGGTCACTGTGAGGGTTTAAAAAGTGGTTATTCAACATGAGACCCGATCCAAAAAACATTTTGAATCTTTTTTGGTAGAGTCCAAAAAATCCATTTTCTGATGAAAAACGATGACCCCGGACCAGTCGAACGTTGAAAAAATGGTCAATATTGATGAAATTTTAACATTTAATCTTTTGACTTTAAATGACGGTTGGATGTGAATTATTACTTTTTCAACTAAAATAAGTGTGTTTAAAGTCATTTCTGTGCCTGAAATTGGTCAAAATTGAAGATTTTGAGTAAGCAAAACTCTGTAAAAATGGCAATTTTGGTCACTGTGAGGGTTTAAAAAGTGGTTATTCAACATGAGGCCCGATCCAAATGACATTTTGAATCATTTTTGGTAGAGTCCAAAAAAATCAATTTTCTGATGAAAAACGATGACCCCGGACGAGTCGAACGTTGAAAAAATGGTCAATATTGATGAAATTTTAACATTTAATCTTTTGACTTTAAATGACGGTTGGATGTGAATTATTACTTTTTCAACTAAAATAAGTGTGTTTAAAGTCATTTCTGTGCCTGAAATTGGTCAAAATTTAAGATTTTGAGTAAGCAAAACTCTGTAAAAATGGCAATTTTGGTCACTGTGAGGGTTTAAAAAGTGGTTATTCAACATGAGGCCCGATCCAAATGACATTTTGAATCATTTTTGGTAGAGTCCAAAAAATCAATTTTCTGATGAAAAACGATGACCCCGGACCAGTCGACCGTTGAAAAAATGGTCAATATTGATGAAATTTTAACATTTAATCTTTTGACTTTAAATAACGGTTGGATGTGAATTATTACTTTTTCAACTAAAATAAGTGTGTTTAAAGTCATTTCTGTGCCTGAAATTGGTCAAAATTGAAGATTTTGAGTAAGCAAAACTCTGTAAAAATGGCAATTTTGGTCACTGTGAGGGTTTAAAAAGTGGTTATTCAACATGAGACCCGATCCAAAAAACATTTTGAATCTTTTTTGGTAGAGTCCAAAAAATCCATTTTCTGATGAAAAACGATGACCCCGGACCAGTCGAACGTTGAAAAAATGGTCAATATTGATGAAATTTTAACATTTAATCTTTTGACTTTAAATGACGGTTGGATGTGAATTATTACTTTTTCAACTAAAATAAGTGTGTTTAAAGTCATTTCTGTGCCTGAAATTGGTCAAAATGTAAGATTTTGAGTAAGCAAAACTCTGTAAAAATGGCAATTTTGGTCACTGTGAGGGTTTAAAAAGTGGTTATTCAACATGAGGCCCGATCCAAATGACATTTTGAATCATTTTTGGTAGAGTCCCAAAAAATCAATTTTCTGATGAAAAACGATGACCCCGGACCAGTCGAACGTTGAAAAAATGGTCAATATTGATGAAATGTTTACATTTAATCTTTTGACTTTAAATGACAGTTGGATGTGAATTATTACTTTTTCAACTAAAATAAGTGTGTTTAAAGTCATTTCTGTGCCTGAAAGTGGTCAAAATTGAAGATTTTGAGTAAGCAAAACTCTGTAAAAATGGCAATTTTGGTCACTGTGAGGGTTTAAAAAGTGGTTATTCAACATGAGGCCCGATCCAAATGACATTTTGAATCATTTTTGGTAGAGTCCAAAAAATCAATTTTCTGATGAAAAACGATGACCCCGGACCAGTCGACCGTTGAAAAAATGGTCAATATTGATGAAATGTTTACATTTAATCTTTTGACTTTAAATGACAGTTGGATGTGAATTATTACTTTTTCAACTAAAATAAGTGTGTTTAAAGTCATTTCTGTGCCTGAAAGTGGTCAAAATTGAAGATTTTGAGTAAGCAAAACTCTGTAAAAATGGCAATTTTGGTCACTGTGAGGGTTTAAAAAGTGGTTATTCAACATGAGACCCGATCCAAAAGACATTTTGAATCATTTTTGGTAGAGTCCAAAAAATCAATTTTCTGATGAAAAACGATGACCCCGGACCAGTCGAACGTTGAAAAAATGGTCAATATTGATGAAATTTTAACATTTAATCTTTTGACTTTAAATGACGGTTGGATGTGAATTATTACTTTTTCAACTAAAATAAGTGTGTTTAAAGTCATTTCTGTGCCTGAAATTGGTCAAAATGTAAGATTTTGAGTAAGCAAAACTCTGTAAAAATGGCAATTTTGGTCACTGTGAGGGTTTAAAAAGTGGTTATTCAACATGAGGCCCGATCCAAATGACATTTTGAATCATTTTTGGTAGAGTCCCAAAAAATCAATTTTCTGATGAAAAACGATGACCCCGGACCAGTCGAACGTTGAAAAAATGGTCAATATTGATGAAATGTTTACATTTAATCTTTTGACTTTAAATGACAGTTGGATGTGAATTATTACTTTTTCAACTAAAATAAGTGTGTTTAAAGTCATTTCTGTGCCTGAAAGTGGTCAAAATTGAAGATTTTGAGTAAGCAAAACTCTGTAAAAATGGCAATTTTGGTCACTGTGAGGGTTTAAAAAGTGGTTATTCAACATGAGACCCGATCCAAAAGACATTTTGAATCATTTTTGGTAGAGTCCAAAAAATCAATTTTCTGATGAAAAACGATGACCCCGGACCAGTCGAACGTTGAAAAAATGGTCAATATTGATGAAATTTTAACATTTAATCTTTTGACTTTAAATGACGGTTGGATGTGAATTATTACTTTTTCAACTAAAATAAGTGTGTTTAAAGTCATTTCTGTGCCTGAAATTGGTCAAAATGTAAGATTTTGAGTAAGCAAAACTCTGTAAAAATGGCAATTTTGGTCACTGTGAGGGTTTAAAAAGTGGTTATTCAACATGAGGCCCGATCCAAATGACATTTTGAATCATTTTTGGTAGAGTCCAAAAAATCAATTTTCTGATGAAAAACGATGACCCCGGACCAGTCGAACGTTGAAAAAATGGTCAATATTGATGAAATTTTAACATTTAATCTTTTGACTTTAAATGACGGTTGGATGTGAATTATTACTTTTTCAACTAAAATAAGTGTGTTTAAAGTCATTTCTGTGCCTGAAATTGGTCAAAATGTAAGATTTTGAGTAAGCAAAACTCTGTAAAAATGGCAATTTTGGTCACTGTGAGGGTTTAAAAAGTGGTTATTCAACATGAGACCCGATCCAAAAAACATTTTGAATCTTTTTTGGTAGAGTCCAAAAAATCCATTTTCTGATGAAAAACGATGACCCCGGACCAGTCGAACGTTGAAAAAATGGTCAATATTGATGAAATTTTAACATTTAATCTTTTGACTTTAAATGACGGTTGGATGTGAATTATTACTTTTTCAACTAAAATAAGTGTGTTTAAAGTCATTTCTGTGCCTGAAATTGGTCAAAATTGAAGATTTTGAGTAAGCAAAACTCTGTAAAAATGGCAATTTTGGTCACTGTGAGGGTTTAAAAAGTGGTTATTCAACATGAGGCCCGATCCAAATGACATTTTGAATCATTTTTGGTAGAGTCCAAAAAAATCAATTTTCTGATGAAAAACGATGACCCCGGACGAGTCGAACGTTGAAAAAATGGTCAATATTGATGAAATTTTAACATTTAATCTTTTGACTTTAAATGACGGTTGGATGTGAATTATTACTTTTTCAACTAAAATAAGTGTGTTTAAAGTCATTTCTGTGCCTGAAATTGGTCAAAATTTAAGATTTTGAGTAAGCAAAACTCTGTAAAAATGGCAATTTTGGTCACTGTGAGGGTTTAAAAAGTGGTTATTCAACATGAGGCCCGATCCAAATGACATTTTGAATCATTTTTGGTAGAGTCCAAAAAATCAATTTTCTGATGAAAAACGATGACCCCGGACCAGTCGACCGTTGAAAAAATGGTCAATATTGATGAAATTTTAACATTTAATCTTTTGACTTTAAATAACGGTTGGATGTGAATTATTACTTTTTCAACTAAAATAAGTGTGTTTAAAGTCATTTCTGTGCCTGAAATTGGTCAAAATTGAAGATTTTGAGTAAGCAAAACTCTGTAAAAATGGCAATTTTGGTCACTGTGAGGGTTTAAAAAGTGGTTATTCAACATGAGACCCGATCCAAAAAACATTTTGAATCTTTTTTGGTAGAGTCCAAAAAATCCATTTTCTGATGAAAAACGATGACCCCGGACCAGTCGAACGTTGAAAAAATGGTCAATATTGATGAAATTTTAACATTTAATCTTTTGACTTTAAATGACGGTTGGATGTGAATTATTACTTTTTCAACTAAAATAAGTGTGTTTAAAGTCATTTCTGTGCCTGAAATTGGTCAAAATGTAAGATTTTGAGTAAGCAAAACTCTGTAAAAATGGCAATTTTGGTCACTGTGAGGGTTTAAAAAGTGGTTATTCAACATGAGGCCCGATCCAAATGACATTTTGAATCATTTTTGGTAGAGTCCCAAAAAATCAATTTTCTGATGAAAAACGATGACCCCGGACCAGTCGAACGTTGAAAAAATGGTCAATATTGATGAAATGTTTACATTTAATCTTTTGACTTTAAATGACAGTTGGATGTGAATTATTACTTTTTCAACTAAAATAAGTGTGTTTAAAGTCATTTCTGTGCCTGAAAGTGGTCAAAATTGAAGATTTTGAGTAAGCAAAACTCTGTAAAAATGGCAATTTTGGTCACTGTGAGGGTTTAAAAAGTGGTTATTCAACATGAGACCCGATCCAAAAGACATTTTGAATCATTTTTGGTAGAGTCCAAAAAATCAATTTTCTGATGAAAAACGATGACCCCGGACCAGTCGAACGTTGAAAAAATGGTCAATATTGATGAAATTTTAACATTTAATCTTTTGACTTTAAATGACGGTTGGATGTGAATTATTACTTTTTCAACTAAAATAAGTGTGTTTAAAGTCATTTCTGTGCCTGAAATTGGTCAAAATGTAAGATTTTGAGTAAGCAAAACTCTGTAAAAATGGCAATTTTGGTCACTGTGAGGGTTTAAAAAGTGGTTATTCAACATGAGGCCCGATCCAAATGACATTTTGAATCATTTTTGGTAGAGTCCAAAAAATCAATTTTCTGATGAAAAACGATGACCCCGGACCAGTCGAACGTTGAAAAAATGGTCAATATTGATGAAATTTTAACATTTAATCTTTTGACTTTAAATGACGGTTGGATGTGAATTATTACTTTTTCAACTAAAATAAGTGTGTTTAAAGTCATTTCTGTGCCTGAAATTGGTCAAAATTGAAGATTTTGAGTAAGCAAAACTCTGTAAAAATGGCAATTTTGGTCACTGTGAGGGTTTAAAAAGTGGTTATTCAACATGAGGCCCGATCCAAAAGACATTTTGAATCTTTTTTGGTAGAGTCCAAAAAATCCATTTTCTGATGAAAAACGATGACCCCGGACCAGTCGAACGTTGAAAAAATGGTCAATATTGATGAAATTTTAACATTTAATCTTTTGACTTTAAATGACGGTTGGATGTGAATTATTACTTTTTCAACTAAAATAAGTGTGTTTAAAGTCATTTCTGTGCCTGAAATTGGTCAAAATTTAAGATTTTGAGTAAGCAAAACTCTGTAAAAATGGCAATTTTGGTCACTGTGAGGGTTTAAAAAGTGGTTATTCAACATGAGGCCCGATCCAAATGACATTTTGAATCATTTTTGGTAGAGTCCAAAAAATCAATTTTCTGATGAAAAACGATGACCCCGGACCAGTCGACCGTTGAAAAAATGGTCAATATTGATGAAATTTTAACATTTAATCTTTTGACTTTAAATAACGGTTGGATGTGAATTATTACTTTTTCAACTAAAATAAGTGTGTTTAAAGTCATTTCTGTGCCTGAAATTGGTCAAAATTGAAGATTTTGAGTAAGCAAAACTCTGTAAAAATGGCAATTTTGGTCACTGTGAGGGTTTAAAAAGTGGTTATTCAACATGAGACCCGATCCAAAAAACATTTTGAATCTTTTTTGGTAGAGTCCAAAAAATCCATTTTCTGATGAAAAACGATGACCCCGGACCAGTCGAACGTTGAAAAAATGGTCAATATTGATGAAATTTTAACATTTAATCTTTTGACTTTAAATGACGGTTGGATGTGAATTATTACTTTTTCAACTAAAATAAGTGTGTTTAAAGTCATTTCTGTGCCTGAAATTGGTCAAAATGTAAGATTTTGAGTAAGCAAAACTCTGTAAAAATGGCAATTTTGGTCACTGTGAGGGTTTAAAAAGTGGTTATTCAACATGAGGCCCGATCCAAATGACATTTTGAATCATTTTTGGTAGAGTCCCAAAAAATCAATTTTCTGATGAAAAACGATGACCCCGGACCAGTCGAACGTTGAAAAAATGGTCAATATTGATGAAATGTTTACATTTAATCTTTTGACTTTAAATGACAGTTGGATGTGAATTATTACTTTTTCAACTAAAATAAGTGTGTTTAAAGTCATTTCTGTGCCTGAAAGTGGTCAAAATTGAAGATTTTGAGTAAGCAAAACTCTGTAAAAATGGCAATTTTGGTCACTGTGAGGGTTTAAAAAGTGGTTATTCAACATGAGGCCCGATCCAAATGACATTTTGAATCATTTTTGGTAGAGTCCAAAAAATCAATTTTCTGATGAAAAACGATGACCCCGGACCAGTCGACCGTTGAAAAAATGGTCAATATTGATGAAATGTTTACATTTAATCTTTTGACTTTAAATGACAGTTGGATGTGAATTATTACTTTTTCAACTAAAATAAGTGTGTTTAAAGTCATTTCTGTGCCTGAAAGTGGTCAAAATTGAAGATTTTGAGTAAGCAAAACTCTGTAAAAATGGCAATTTTGGTCACTGTGAGGGTTTAAAAAGTGGTTATTCAACATGAGACCCGATCCAAAAGACATTTTGAATCATTTTTGGTAGAGTCCAAAAAATCAATTTTCTGATGAAAAACGATGACCCCGGACCAGTCGAACGTTGAAAAAATGGTCAATATTGATGAAATTTTAACATTTAATCTTTTGACTTTAAATGACGGTTGGATGTGAATTATTACTTTTTCAACTAAAATAAGTGTGTTTAAAGTCATTTCTGTGCCTGAAATTGGTCAAAATGTAAGATTTTGAGTAAGCAAAACTCTGTAAAAATGGCAATTTTTGTCACTGTGAGGGTTTAAAAAGTGGTTATTCAACATGAGGCCCGATCCAAATGACATTTTGAATCATTTTTGGTAGAGTCCCAAAAAATCAATTTTCTGATGAAAAACGATGACCCCGGACCAGTCGAACGTTGAAAAAATGGTCAATATTGATGAAATGTTTACATTTAATCTTTTGACTTTAAATGACAGTTGGATGTGAATTATTACTTTTTCAACTAAAATATGTGTGTTTAAAGTCATTTCTGTGCCTGAAAGTGGTCAAAATTGAAGATTTTGAGTAAGCAAAACTCTGTAAAAATGGCAATTTTGGTCACTGTGAGGGTTTAAAAAGTGGTTATTCAACATGAGACCCGATCCAAAAAACATTTTGAATCTTTTTTGGTAGAGTCCAAAAAATCCATTTTCTGATGAAAAACGATGACCCCGGACCAGTCGAACGTTGAAAAAATGGTCAATATTGATGAAATTTTAACATTTAATCTTTTGACTTTAAATGACGGTTGGATGTGAATTATTACTTTTTCAACTAAAATAAGTGTGTTTAAAGTCATTTCTGTGCCTGAAATTGGTCAAAATTTAAGATTTTGAGTAAGCAAAACTCTGTAAAAATGGCAATTTTGGTCACTGTGAGGGTTTAAAAAGTGGTTATTCAACATGAGGCCCGATCCAAATGACATTTTGAATCATTTTTGGTAGAGTCCAAAAAAATCAATTTTCTGATGAAAAACGATGACCCCGGACCAGTCGAACGTTGAAAAAATGGTCAATATTGATGAAATGTTTACATTTAATCTTTTGACTTTAAATGACAGTTGGATGTGAATTATTACTTTTTCAACTAAAATAAGTGTGTTTAAAGTCATTTCTGTGCCTGAAAGTGGTCAAAATTGAAGATTTTGAGTAAGCAAAACTCTGTAAAAATGGCAATTTTGGTCACTGTGAGGGTTTAAAAAGTGGTTATTCAACATGAGACCCGATCCAAAAGACATTTTGAATCATTTTTGGTAGAGTCCAAAAAATCAATTTTCTGATGAAAAACGATGACCCCGGACCAGTCGAACGTTGAAAAAATGGTCAATATTGATGAAATTTTAACATTTAATCTTTTGACTTTAAATAACGGTTGGATGTGAATTATTACTTTTTCAACTAAAATAAGTGTGTTTAAAGTCATTTCTGTGCCTGAAAGTGGTCAAAATTGAAGATTTTGAGTAAGCAAAACTCTGTAAAAATGGCAATTTTGGTCACTGTGAGGGTTTAAAAAGTGGTTATTCAACATGAGGCCCGATCCAAATGACATTTTGAATCATTTTTGGTAGAGTCCAAAAAAATCAATTTTCTGATGAAAAACGATGACCCCGGACCAGTTGAACGTTGAAAAAATGGTCAATATTGATGAAATTTTAACATTTAATCTTTTGACTTTAAATAACGGTTGGATGTGAATTATTACTTTTTCAACTAAAATAAGTGTGTTTAAAGTCATTTCTGTGCCTGAAATTGGTCAAAATGTAAGATTTTGAGTAAGCAAAACTCTGTAAAAATGGCAATTTTGGTCACTGTGAGGGTTTAAAAAGTGGTTATTCAACATGAGGCCCGATCCAAATGACATTTTGAATCATTTTTGGTAGAGTCCAAAAAAATCAATTTTCTGATGAAAAACGATGACCCCGGACCAGTCGAACGTTGAAAAAATGGTCAATATTGATGAAATGTTTACATTTAATCTTTTGACTTTAAATGACAGTTGGATGTGAATTATTACTTTTTCAACTAAAATAAGTGTGTTTAAAGTCATTTCTGTGCCTGAAAGTGGTCAAAATTGAAGATTTTGAGTAAGCAAAACTCTGTAAAAATGGCAATTTTGGTCACTGTGAGGGTTTAAAAAGTGGTTATTCAACATGAGACCCGATCCAAAAGACATTTTGAATCATTTTTGGTAGAGTCCAAAAAATCAATTTTCTGATGAAAAACGATGACCCCGGACCAGTCGAACGTTGAAAAAATGGTCAATATTGATGAAATGTTTACATTTAATCTTTTGACTTTAAATGACAGTTGGATGTGAATTATTACTTTTTCAACTAAAATAAGTGTGTTTAAAGTCATTTCTGTGCCTGAAAGTGGTCAAAATTGAAGATTTTGAGTAAGCAAAACTCTGTAAAAATGGCAATTTTGGTCACTGTGAGGGTTTAAAAAGTGGTTATTCAACATGAGACCCGATCCAAAAGACATTTTGAATCTTTTTTGGTAGAGTCCAAAAAATCCATTTTCTGATGAAAAACGATGACCCCGGACCAGTCGAACGTTGAAAAAATGGTCAATATTGATGAAATTTTAACATTTAATCTTTTGACTTTAAATGACGGTTGGATGTGAATTATTACTTTTTCAACTAAAATAAGTGTGTTTAAAGTCATTTCTGTGCCTGAAATTGGTCAAAATTGAAGATTCTGAGTAAGCAAAACTCTGTAAAAATGGCAATTTTGGTCACTGTGAGGGTTTAAAAAGTGGTTATTCAACATGAGACCCGATCCAAATGACATTTTGAATCATTTTTGGTAGAGTCCAAAAAATCAATTTTCTGATGAAAAACGATGACCCCGGACCAGTCGAACGTTGAAAAAATGGTCAATATTGATGAAATTTTAACATTTAATCTTTTGACTTTAAATGACGGTTGGATGTGAATTATTACTTTTTCAACTAAAATAAGTGTGTTTAAAGTCATTTCTGTGCCTGAAATTGGTCAAAATGTAAGATTTTGAGTAAGCAAAACTCTGTAAAAATGGCAATTTTGGTCACTGTGAGGGTTTAAAAAGTGGTTATTCAACATGAGGCCCGATCCAAAAGACATTTTGAATCTTTTTTGGTAGAGTCCAAAAAATCCATTTTCTGATGAAAAACGATGACCCCGGACCAGTCGAACGTTGAAAAAATGGTCAATATTGATGAAATTTTAACATTTAATCTTTTGACTTTAAATGACGGTTGGATGTGAATTATTACTTTTTCAACTAAAATAAGTGTGTTTAAAGTCATTTCTGTGCCTGAAATTGGTCAAAATTGAAGATTCTGAGTAAGCAAAACTCTGTAAAAATGGCAATTTTGGTCACTGTGAGGGTTTAAAAAGTGGTTATTCAACATGAGACCCGATCCAAAAAACATTTTGAATCTTTTTTGGTAGAGTCCAAAAAATCCATTTTCTGATGAAAAACGATGACCCCGGACCAGTCGAACGTTGAAAAAATGGTCAATATTGATGAAATTTTAACATTTAATCTTTTGACTTTAAATGACGGTTGGATGTGAATTATTACTTTTTCAACTAAAATAAGTGTGTTTAAAGTCATTTCTGTGCCTGAAATTGGTCAAAATTGAAGATTTTGAGTAAGCAAAACTCTGTAAAAATGGCAATTTTGGTCACTGTGAGGGTTTAAAAAGTGGTTATTCAACATGAGACCCGATCCAAAAGACATTTTGAATCTTTTTTGGTAGAGTCCAAAAAAAAATTTTCTGATGAAAAACGATGACCCCGGACCAGTCGAACGTTGAAAAAATGGTCAATATTGATGAAATTTTTACATTTAATCTTTTGACTTTAAATGACGGTTGAATGTGAATTATTACTTTTTCAACTAAAATAAGTGTGTTTAAAGTCATTTCTGTGCCTGAAATTGGTCAAAATTTAAGATTTTGAGTAAGCAAAACTCTGTAAAAATGGCAATTTTGGTCACTGTGAGGGTTTAAAAAGTGGTTATTCAACATGAGGCCCGATCCAAAAGACATTTTGAATCTCTTTTGGTAGAGTCCAAAAAATCCATTTTCTGATGAAAAACGATGACCCCGGACCAGTCGAACGTTGAAAAAATGGTCAATATTGATGAAATTTTAACATTTAATCTTTTGACTTTAAATGACGGTTGGATGTGAATTATTACTTTTTCAACTAAAATAAGTGTGTTTAAAGTCATTTCTGTGCCTGAAATTGGTCAAAATTGAAGATTTTGAGTAAGCAAAACTCTGTAAAAATGGCCATTTTGGTCACTGTGAGGGTTTAAAAAGTGGTTATTCAACATGAGACCCGATCCAAAAAACATTTTGAATCTTTTTTGGTAGAGTCCAAAAAATCCATTTTCTGATGAAAAACGATGACCCCGGACCAGTCGAACGTTGAAAAAATGGTCAATATTGATGAAATTTTAACATTTAATCTTTTGACTTTAAATGACGGTTGGATGTGAATTATTACTTTTTCAACTAAAATAAGTGTGTTTAAAGTCATTTCTGTGCCTGAAATTGGTCAAAATTGAAGATTTTGAGTAAGCAAAACTCTGTAAAAATGGCAATTTTGGTCACTGTGAGGGTTTAAAAAGTGGTTATTCAACATGAGGCCCGATCCAAATGACATTTTGAATCATTTTTGGTAGAGTCCAAAAAAATCAATTTTCTGATGAAAAACGATGACCCCGGACCAGTCGAACGTTGAAAAAATGGTCAATATTGATGAAATTTTAACATTTAATCTTTTGACTTTAAATGACGGTTGGATGTGAATTATTACTTTTTCAACTAAAATAAGTGTGTTTAAAGTCATTTCTGTGCCTGAAATTGGTCAAAATTGAAGATTTTGAGTAAGCAAAACTCTGTAAAAATGGCCATTTTGGTCACTGTGAGGGTTTAAAAAGTGGTTATTCAACATGAGACCCGATCCAAAAAACATTTTGAATCTTTTTTGGTAGAGTCCAAAAAATCCATTTTCTGATGAAAAACGATGACCCCGGACCAGTCGAACGTTGAAAAAATGGTCAATATTGATGAAATTTTAACATTTAATCTTTTGACTTTAAATGACGGTTGGATGTGAATTATTACTTTTTCAACTAAAATAAGTGTGTTTAAAGTCATTTCTGTGCCTGAAATTGGTCAAAATTGAAGATTTTGAGTAAGCAAAACTCTGTAAAAATGGCAATTTTGGTCACTGTGAGGGTTTAAAAAGTGGTTATTCAACATGAGGCCCGATCCAAATGACATTTTGAATCATTTTTGGTAGAGTCCAAAAAAATCAATTTTCTGATGAAAAACGATGACCCCGGACCAGTCGAACGTTGAAAAAATGGTCAATATTGATGAAATTTTAACATTTAATCTTTTGACTTTAAATGACGGTTGGATGTGAATTATTACTTTTTCAACTAAAATAAGTGTGTTTAAAGTCATTTCTGTGCCTGAAATTGGTCAAAATTTAAGATTTTGAGTAAGCAAAACTCTGTAAAAATGGCAATTTTGGTCACTGTGAGGGTTTAAAAAGTGGTTATTCAACATGAGGCCCGATCCAAATGACATTTTGAATCATTTTTGGTAGAGTCCAAAAAATCAATTTTCTGATGAAAAACGATGACCCCGGACCAGTCGACCGTTGAAAAAATGGTCAATATTGATGAAATTTTAACATTTAATCTTTTGACTTTAAATAACGGTTGGATGTGAATTATTACTTTTTCAACTAAAATAAGTGTGTTTAAAGTCATTTCTGTGCCTGAAATTGGTCAAAATTGAAGATTTTGAGTAAGCAAAACTCTGTAAAAATGGCAATTTTGGTCACTGTGAGGGTTTAAAAAGTGGTTATTCAACATGAGGCCCGATCCAAATGACATTTTGAATCATTTTTGGTAGAGTCCAAAAAAATCAATTTTCTGATGAAAAACGATGACCCCGGACCAGTCGAACGTTGAAAAAATGGTCAATATTGATGAAATGTTTACATTTAATCTTTTGACTTTAAATGACAGTTGGATGTGAATTATTACTTTTTCAACTAAAATAAGTGTGTTTAAAGTCATTTCTGTGCCTGAAAGTGGTCAAAATTGAAGATTTTGAGTAAGCAAAACTCTGTAAAAATGGCAATTTTGGTCACTGTGAGGGTTTAAAAAGTGGTTATTCAACATGAGACCCGATCCAAAAGACATTTTGAATCATTTTTGGTAGAGTCCAAAAAATCAATTTTCTGATGAAAAACGATGACCAGTCGAACGTTGAAAAAATGGTCAATATTGATGAAATTTTAACATTTAATCTTTTGACTTTAAATGACGGTTGGATGTGAATTATTACTTTTTCAACTAAAATAAGTGTGTTTAAAGTCATTTCTGTGCCTGAAATTGGTCAAAATGTAAGATTTTGAGTAAGCAAAACTCTGTAAAAATGGCAATTTTGGTCACTGTGAGGGTTTAAAAAGTGGTTATTCAACATGAGGCCCGATCCAAATGACATTTTGAATCATTTTTGGTAGAGTCCAAAAAATCAATTTTCTGATGAAAAACGATGACCCCGGACCAGTCGAACGTTGAAAAAATGGTCAATATTGATGAAATTTTAACATTTAATCTTTTGACTTTAAATGACGGTTGGATGTGAATTATTACTTTTTCAACTAAAATAAGTGTGTTTAAAGTCATTTCTGTGCCTGAAATTGGTCAAAATGTAAGATTTTGAGTAAGCAAAACTCTGTAAAAATGGCAATTTTGGTCACTGTGAGGGTTTAAAAAGTGGTTATTCAACATGAGGCCCGATCCAAAAGACATTTTGAATCTCTTTTGGTAGAGTCCAAAAAATCCATTTTCTGATGAAAAACGATGACCCCGGACCAGTCGAACGTTGAAAAAATGGTCAATATTGATGAAATTTTAACATTTAATCTTTTGACTTTAAATGACGGTTGGATGTGAATTATTACTTTTTCAACTAAAATAAGTGTGTTTAAAGTCATTTCTGTGCCTGAAATTGGTCAAAATTGAAGATTTTGAGTAAGCAAAACTCTGTAAAAATGGCAATTTTGGTCACTGTGAGGGTTTAAAAAGTGGTTATTCAACATGAGGCCCGATCCAAAAGACATTTTGAATCTTTTTTGGTAGAGTCCAAAAAATCCATTTTCTGATGAAAAACGATGACCCCGGACCAGTCGAACGTTGAAAAAATGGTCAATATTGATGAAATTTTAACATTTAATCTTTTGACTTTAAATGACGGTTGGATGTGAATTATTACTTTTTCAACTAAAATAAGTGTGTTTAAAGTCATTTCTGTGCCTGAAATTGGTCAAAATTGAAGATTCTGAGTAAGCAAAACTCTGTAAAAATGGCAATTTTGGTCACTGTGAGGGTTTAAAAAGTGGTTATTCAACATGAGACCCGATCCAAAAAACATTTTGAATCTTTTTTGGTAGAGTCCAAAAAATCCATTTTCTGATGAAAAACGATGACCCCGGACCAGTCGAACGTTGAAAAAATGGTCAATATTGATGAAATTTTAACATTTAATCTTTTGACTTTAAATGACGGTTGGATGTGAATTATTACTTTTTCAACTAAAATAAGTGTGTTTAAAGTCATTTCTGTGCCTGAAATTGGTCAAAATTGAAGATTTTGAGTAAGCAAAACTCTGTAAAAATGGCAATTTTGGTCACTGTGAGGGTTTAAAAAGTGGTTATTCAACATGAGGCCCGATCCAAATGACATTTTGAATCATTTTTGGTAGAGTCCAAAAAAATCAATTTTCTGATGAAAAACGATGACCCCGGACCAGTCGAACGTTGAAAAAATGGTCAATATTGATGAAATTTTAACATTTAATCTTTTGACTTTAAATGACGGTTGGATGTGAATTATTACTTTTTCAACTAAAATAAGTGTGTTTAAAGTCATTTCTGTGCCTGAAATTGGTCAAAATTGAAGATTTTGAGTAAGCAAAACTCTGTAAAAATGGCAATTTTGGTCACTGTGAGGGTTTAAAAAGTGGTTATTCAACATGAGGCCCGATCCAAATGACATTTTGAATCATTTTTGGTAGAGTCCAAAAAATCAATTTTCTGATGAAAAACGATGACCCCGGACCAGTCGACCGTTGAAAAAATGGTCAATATTGATGAAATTTTAACATTTAATCTTTTGACTTTAAATAACGGTTGGATGTGAATTATTACTTTTTCAACTAAAATAAGTGTGTTTAAAGTCATTTCTGTGCCTGAAATTGGTCAAAATTGAAGATTTTGAGTAAGCAAAACTCTGTAAAAATGGCAATTTTGGTCACTGTGAGGGTTTAAAAAGTGGTTATTCAACATGAGACCCGATCCAAAAAACATTTTGAATCTTTTTTGGTAGAGTCCAAAAAATCCATTTTCTGATGAAAAACGATGACCCCGGACCAGTCGAACGTTGAAAAAATGGTCAATATTGATGAAATTTTAACATTTAATCTTTTGACTTTAAATGACGGTTGGATGTGAATTATTACTTTTTCAACTAAAATAAGTGTGTTTAAAGTCATTTCTGTGCCTGAAATTGGTCAAAATTTAAGATTTTGAGTAAGCAAAACTCTGTAAAAATGGCAATTTTGGTCACTGTGAGGGTTTAAAAAGTGGTTATTCAACATGAGGCCCGATCCAAATGACATTTTGAATCATTTTTGGTAGAGTCCAAAAAAATCAATTTTCTGATGAAAAACGATGACCCCGGACCAGTCGAACGTTGAAAAAATGGTCAATATTGATGAAATGTTTACATTTAATCTTTTGACTTTAAATGACGGTTGGATGTGAATTATTACTTTTTCAACTAAAATAAGTGTGTTTAAAGTCATTTCTGTGCCTGAAATTGGTCAAAATTTAAGATTTTGAGTAAGCAAAACTCTGTAAAAATGGCAATTTTGGTCACTGTGAGGGTTTAAAAAGTGGTTATTCAACATGAGGCCCGATCCAAATGACATTTTGAATCATTTTTGGTAGAGTCCAAAAAATCAATTTTCTGATGAAAAACGATGACCCCGGACCAGTCGACCGTTGAAAAAATGGTCAATATTGATGAAATTTTAACATTTAATCTTTTGACTTTAAATAACGGTTGGATGTGAATTATTACTTTTTCAACTAAAATAAGTGTGTTTAAAGTCATTTCTGTGCCTGAAATTGGTCAAAATTGAAGATTTTGAGTAAGCAAAACTCTGTAAAAATGGCAATTTTGGTCACTGTGAGGGTTTAAAAAGTGGTTATTCAACATGAGACCCGATCCAAAAAACATTTTGAATCTTTTTTGGTAGAGTCCAAAAAATCCATTTTCTGATGAAAAACGATGACCCCGGACCAGTCGAACGTTGAAAAAATGGTCAATATTGATGAAATTTTAACATTTAATCTTTTGACTTTAAATGACGGTTGGATGTGAATTATTACTTTTTCAACTAAAATAAGTGTGTTTAAAGTCATTTCTGTGCCTGAAATTGGTCAAAATTTAAGATTTTGAGTAAGCAAAACTCTGTAAAAATGGCAATTTTGGTCACTGTGAGGGTTTAAAAAGTGGTTATTCAACATGAGGCCCGATCCAAATGACATTTTGAATCATTTTTGGTAGAGTCCAAAAAAATCCATTTTCTGATGAAAAACGATGACCCCGGACCAGTCGAACGTTGAAAAAATGGTCAATATTGATGAAATGTTTACATTTAATCTTTTGACTTTAAATGACAGTTGGATGTGAATTATTACTTTTTCAACTAAAATAAGTGTGTTTAAAGTCATTTCTGTGCCTGAAAGTGGTCATAATTGAAGATTTTGAGTAAGCAAAACTCTGTAAAAATGGCAATTTTGGTCACTGTGAGGGTTTAAAAAGTGGTTATTCAACATGAGACCCGATCCAAAAGACATTTTGAATCATTTTTGGTAGAGTCCAAAAAATCAATTTTCTGATGAAAAACGATGACCCCGGACCAGTCGAACGTTGAAAAAATGGTCAATATTGATGAAATTTTAACATTTAATCTTTTGACTTTAAATAACGGTTGGATGTGAATTATTACTTTTTCAACTAAAATAAGTGTGTTTAAAGTCATTTCTGTGCCTGAAAGTGGTCAAAATTGAAGATTTTGAGTAAGCAAAACTCTGTAAAAATGGCAATTTTGGTCACTGTGAGGGTTTAAAAAGTGGTTATTCAACATGAGACCCGATCCAAAAAACATTTTGAATCTTTTTTGGTAGAGTCTAAAAAATCCATTTTCTGATGAAAAACGATGACCCCGGACCAGTCGAACGTTGAAAAAATGGTCAATATTGATGAAATTTTAACATTTAATCTTTTGACTTTAAATGACGGTTGGATGTGAATTATTACTTTTTCAACTAAAATAAGTGTGTTTAAAGTCATTTCTGTGCCTGAAATTGGTCAAAATTGAAGATTTTGAGTAAGCAAAACTCTGTAAAAATGGCAATTTTGGTCACTGTGAGGGTTTAAAAAGTGGTTATTCGACATGAGGCCCGATCCAAATGACATTTTGAATCATTTTTGGTAGAGTCCAAAAAAATCAATTTTCTGATGAAAAACGATGACCCCGGACCAGTCGAACGTTGAAAAAATGGTCAATATTGATGAAATGTTTACATTTAATCTTTTGACTTTAAATGACAGTTGGATGTGAATTATTACTTTTTCAACTAAAATAAGTGTGTTTAAAGTCATTTCTGTGCCTGAAATTGGTCAAAATTGAAGATTTTGAGTAAGCAAAACTCTGTAAAAATGGCAATTTTGGTCACTGTGAGGGTTTAAAAAGTGGTTATTCAACATGAGGCCCGATCCAAATGACATTTTGAATCATTTTTGGTAGAGTCCAAAAAATCAATTTTCCGATGAAAAACGATGACCCCGGACCAGTCGAACGTTGAAAAAATGGTCAATATTGATGAAATTTTAACATTTAATCTTTTGACTTTAAATGACGGTTGGATGTGAATTATTACTTTTTCAACTAAAATAAGTGTGTTTAAAGTCATTTCTGTGCCTGAAATTGGTCAAAATGTAAGATTTTGAGTAAGCAAAACTCTGTAAAAATGGCAATTTTGGTCACTGTGAGGGTTTAAAAAGTGGTTATTCAACATGAGGCCCGATCCAAATGACATTTTGAATCATTTTTGGTAGAGTCCAAAAAATCAATTTTCTGATGAAAAACGATGACCCCGGACCAGTCGAACGTTGAAAAAATGGTCAATATTGATGAAATTTTAACATTTAATCTTTTGACTTTAAATGACGGTTGGATGTGAATTATTACTTTTTCAACTAAAATAAGTGTGTTTAAAGTCATTTCTGTGCCTGAAATTGGTCAAAATGTAAGATTTTGAGTAAGCAAAACTCTGTAAAAATGGCAATTTTGGTCACTGTGAGGGTTTAAAAAGTGGTTATTCAACATGAGGCCCGATCCAAAAGACATTTTGAATCTCTTTTGGTAGAGTCCAAAAAATCCATTTTCTGATGAAAAAAGATGACCCCGGACCAGTCGAACGTTGAAAAAATGGTCAATATTGATGAAATTTTAACATTTAATCTTTTGACTTTAAATGGCGGTTGGATGTGAAATATTACTTTTTCAACTAAAATAAGTGTGTTTAAAGTAATTTCTGTGCCTGAAAGTGGTCAAAATTGAAGATTTTGAGTAAGCAAAACTCTGTAAAAATGGCAATTTTGGTCACTGTGAGGGTTTAAAAAGTGGTTATTCAACATGAGGCCCGATCCAAATGACATTTTGAATCATTTTTGATAGAGTCCAAAAAATCAATTTTCTGATGAAAAACGATGACCCCGGACCAGTCGAACGTTGAAAAAATGGTCAATATTGATGAAATTTTTACATTTAATCTTTTGACTTTAAATGACGGTTGGATGTGAATTATTACTTTTTCAACTAAAATAAGTGTGTTTAAAGTCATTTCTGTGCCTGAAATTGGTCAAAATTTAAGATTTTGAGTAAGCAAAACTCTGTAAAAATTGCAATTTTGGTCACTGTGAGGGTTTAAAAAGTGGTTATTCAACATGAGACCCGATCCAAAAATCATTTTGAATCTTTTTTGGTAGAGTCCAAAAAATCAATTTTCTGATGAAAAACGATGACCCCGGACCAGTCGAACGTTGAAAAAATTGTCAATATTGATGAAATTTTAACATTTAATCTTTTGACTTTAAATGACGGTTGGATGTGAATTATTACTTTTTCAACTCAAATAAGTGTGTTTAAAGTCATTTCTGTGCCTGAAATTGGTCAAAATTGAAGATTTTGAGTAAGCAAAACTCTGTAAAAATGGCAATTTTGGTCACTGTGAGGGTTTAAAAAGTGATTATTCAACATGAGGCCCGATCCAAATGACATTTTGAATCATTTTTGGTAGAGTCCAAAAAAATCAATTTTCTGATGAAAAACGATGACCCCGGACCAGTCGAACGTTGAAAAAATGGTCAATATTGATGAAATTTTAACATTTAATCTTTTGACTTTAAATGACGTTTGGATGTGAATTATTACTTTTTCAACTAAAATAAGTGTGTTTAAAGTCATTTCTGTGCCTGAAATTGGTCAAAATTTAAGATTTTGAGTAAGCAAAACTCTGTAAAAATGGCAATTTTGGTCACTGTGAGGGTTTAAAAAGTGGTTATTCAACATGAGGCCCGATCCAAATGACATTTTGAATCATTTTTGGTAGAGTCCAAAAAATCAATTTTCTGATGAAAAACGATGACCCCGGACCAGTCGACCGTTGAAAAAATGGTCAATATTGATGAAATTTTAACATTTAATCTTTTGACTTTAAATAACGGTTGGATGTGAATTATTACTTTTTCAACTAAAATAAGTGTGTTTAAAGTCATTTCTGTGCCTGAAATTGGTCAAAATTGAAGATTTTGAGTAAGCAAAACTCTGTAAAAATGGCAATTTTGGTCACTGTGAGGGTTTAAAAAGTGGTTATTCAACATGAGACCCGATCCAAAAAACATTTTGAATCTTTTTTGGTAGAGTCCAAAAAATCCATTTTCTGATGAAAAACGATGACCCCGGACCAGTCGAACGTTGAAAAAATGGTCAATATTGATGAAATTTTAACATTTAATCTTTTGACTTTAAATGACGGTTGGATGTGAATTATTACTTTTTCAACTAAAATAAGTGTGTTTAAAGTCATTTCTGTGCCTGAAATTGGTCAAAATTGAAGATTTTGAGTAAGCAAAACTCTGTAAAAATGGCAATTTTGGTCACTGTGAGGGTTTAAAAAGTGGTTACTCAACATGAGGCCCGACCCAAATGACATTTTGAATCATTTTTGGTAGAGTCCAAAAAAATCAATTTTCTGATGAAAAACGATGACCCCGGACCAGTCGAACGTTGAAAAAATGGTCAATATTGATGAAATGTTTACATTTAATCTTTTGACTTTAAATGACAGTTGGATGTGAATTATTACTTTTTCAACTAAAATAAGTGTGTTTAAAGTCATTTCTGTGCCTGAAAGTGGTCAAAATTGAAGATTTTGAGTAAGCAAAACTCTGTAAAAATGGCAATTTTGGTCACTGTGAGGGTTTAAAAAGTGGTTATTCAACATGAGACCCGATCCAAAAGACATTTTGAATCATTTTTGGTAGAGTCCAAAAAATCAATTTTCTGATGAAAAACGATGACCCCGGACCAGTCGAACGTTGAAAAAATGGTCAATATTGATGAAATTTTAACATTTAATCTTTTGACTATAAATGACGGTTGGATGTGAATTATTACTTTTTCAACTAAAATAAGTGTGTTTAAAGTCATTTCTGTGCCTGAAATTGGTCAAAATGTAAGATTTTGAGTAAGCAAAACTCTGTAAAAATGGCAATTTTGGTCACTGTGAGGGTTTAAAAAGTGGTTATTCAACATGAGGCCCAATCCAAATGACATTTTGAATCATTTTTGGTAGAGTCCAAAAAATCAATTTTCTGATGAAAAACGATGACCCCGGACCAGTCGAACGTTGAAAAAATGGTCAATATTGATGAAATTTTAACATTTAATCTTTTGACTTTAAATGACGGTTGGATGTGAATTATTACTTTTTCAACTAAAATAAGTGTGTTTAAAGTCATTTCTGTGCCTGAAATTGGTCAAAATTGAAGATTTTGAGTAAGCAAAACTCTGTAAAAATGGCAATTTTGGTCACTGTGAGGGTTTAAAAAGTGGTTATTCAACATGAGGCCCGATCCAAATGACATTTTGAATCATTTTTGGTAGAGTCCAAAAAATCAATTTTCTGATGAAAAACGATGACCCCGGACCAGTCGAACGTTGAAAAAATGGTCAATATTGATGAAATTTTAACATTTATTCTTTTGACTTTAAATGACGGTTGGATGTGAATTATTACTTTTTCAACTAAAATAAGTGTGTTTAAAGTCGTTTCTGTGCCTGAAATTGGTCAAAATGTAAGATTTTGAGTAAGCAAAACTCTGTAAAAATGGCAATTTTGGTCACTGTGAGGGTTTAAAAAGTGGTTATTCAACATGAGGCCCGATCCAAAAGACATTTTGAATCTCTTTTGGTAGAGTCCAAAAAATCCATTTTCTGATGAAAAACGATGACCCCGGACCAGTCGAACGTTGAAAAAATGGTCAATATTGATGAAATTTTAACATTTAATCTTTTGACTTTAAATGACGGTTGGATGTGAATTATTACTTTTTCAACTAAAATAAGTGTGTTTAAAGTAATTTCTGTGCCTGAAAGTGGTCAAAATTGAAGATTTTGAGTAAGCAAAACTCTGTAAAAATGGCAATTTTGGTCACTGTGAGGGTGTAAAAAGTGGTTATTCAACATGAGGCCCGATCCAAATGACATTTTGAATCATTTTTGATAGAGTCCAAAAAATCAATTTTCTGATGAAAAACGATGACGATGACGATGACCAGTCGAACGTTGAAAAAATGGTCAATATTGATGACATTTTTACATTTAATCTTTTGACTTTAAATGACGGTTGGATGTGAATTATTACTTTTTCAACTAAAATAAGTGTGTTTAAAGTCATTTCTGTGCCTGAAATTGGTCAAAATTGAAGATTTTGAGTAAGCAAAACTCTGTAAAAATGGCAATTTTGGTCACTGTGAGGGTTTAAAAAGTGATTATTCAACATGAGGCCCGATCCAAATGACATTTTGAATCATTTTTGGTAGAGTCCAAAAAAATCAATTTTCTGATGAAAAACGATGACCCCGGACCAGTCGAACGTTGAAAAAATGGTCAATATTGATGAAATTTTAACATTTAATCTTTTGACTTTAAATGACGTTTGGATGTGAATTATTACTTTTTCAACTAAAATAAGTGTGTTTAAAGTCATTTCTGTGCCTGAAATTGGTCAAAATTTAAGATTTTGAGTAAGCAAAACTCTGTAAAAATGGCAATTTTGGTCACTGTGAGGGTTTAAAAAGTGGTTATTCAACATGAGGCCCGATCCAAATGACATTTTGAATCATTTTTGGTAGAGTCCAAAAAATCAATTTTCTGATGAAAAACGATGACCCCGGACCAGTCGACCGTTGAAAAAATGGTCAATATTGATGAAATTTTAACATTTAATCTTTTGACTTTAAATAACGGTTGGATGTGAATTATTACTTTTTCAACTAAAATAAGTGTGTTTAAAGTCATTTCTGTGCCTGAAATTGGTCAAAATTGAAGATTTTGAGTAAGCAAAACTCTGTAAAAATGGCAATTTTGGTCACTGTGAGGGTTTAAAAAGTGGTTATTCAACATGAGACCCGATCCAAAAAACATTTTGAATCTTTTTTGGTAGAGTCCAAAAAATCCATTTTCTGATGAAAAACGATGACCCCGGACCAGTCGAACGTTGAAAAAATGGTCAATATTGATGAAATTTTAACATTTAATCTTTTGACTTTAAATGACGGTTGGATGTGAATTATTACTTTTTCAACTAAAATAAGTGTGTTTAAAGTCATTTCTGTGCCTGAAATTGGTCAAAATTGAAGATTTTGAGTAAGCAAAACTCTGTAAAAATGGCAATTTTGGTCACTGTGAGGGTTTAAAAAGTGGTTACTCAACATGAGGCCCGACCCAAATGACATTTTGAATCATTTTTGGTAGAGTCCAAAAAAATCAATTTTCTGATGAAAAACGATGACCCCGGACCAGTCGAACGTTGAAAAAATGGTCAATATTGATGAAATGTTTACATTTAATCTTTTGACTTTAAATGACAGTTGGATGTGAATTATTACTTTTTCAACTAAAATAAGTGTGTTTAAAGTCATTTCTGTGCCTGAAAGTGGTCAAAATTGAAGATTTTGAGTAAGCAAAACTCTGTAAAAATGGCAATTTTGGTCACTGTGAGGGTTTAAAAAGTGGTTATTCAACATGAGACCCGATCCAAAAGACATTTTGAATCATTTTTGGTAGAGTCCAAAAAATCAATTTTCTGATGAAAAACGATGACCCCGGACCAGTCGAACGTTGAAAAAATGGTCAATATTGATGAAATTTTAACATTTAATCTTTTGACTATAAATGACGGTTGGATGTGAATTATTACTTTTTCAACTAAAATAAGTGTGTTTAAAGTCATTTCTGTGCCTGAAATTGGTCAAAATGTAAGATTTTGAGTAAGCAAAACTCTGTAAAAATGGCAATTTTGGTCACTGTGAGGGTTTAAAAAGTGGTTATTCAACATGAGGCCCAATCCAAATGACATTTTGAATCATTTTTGGTAGAGTCCAAAAAATCAATTTTCTGATGAAAAACGATGACCCCGGACCAGTCGAACGTTGAAAAAATGGTCAATATTGATGAAATTTTAACATTTAATCTTTTGACTTTAAATGACGGTTGGATGTGAATTATTACTTTTTCAACTAAAATAAGTGTGTTTAAAGTCATTTCTGTGCCTGAAATTGGTCAAAATTGAAGATTTTGAGTAAGCAAAACTCTGTAAAAATGGCAATTTTGGTCACTGTGAGGGTTTAAAAAGTGGTTATTCAACATGAGGCCCGATCCAAATGACATTTTGAATCATTTTTGGTAGAGTCCAAAAAATCAATTTTCTGATGAAAAACGATGACCCCGGACCAGTCGAACGTTGAAAAAATGGTCAATATTGATGAAATTTTAACATTTATTCTTTTGACTTTAAATGACGGTTGGATGTGAATTATTACTTTTTCAACTAAAATAAGTGTGTTTAAAGTCGTTTCTGTGCCTGAAATTGGTCAAAATGTAAGATTTTGAGTAAGCAAAACTCTGTAAAAATGGCAATTTTGGTCACTGTGAGGGTTTAAAAAGTGGTTATTCAACATGAGGCCCGATCCAAAAGACATTTTGAATCTCTTTTGGTAGAGTCCAAAAAATCCATTTTCTGATGAAAAACGATGACCCCGGACCAGTCGAACGTTGAAAAAATGGTCAATATTGATGAAATTTTAACATTTAATCTTTTGACTTTAAATGACGGTTGGATGTGAATTATTACTTTTTCAACTAAAATAAGTGTGTTTAAAGTAATTTCTGTGCCTGAAAGTGGTCAAAATTGAAGATTTTGAGTAAGCAAAACTCTGTAAAAATGGCAATTTTGGTCACTGTGAGGGTGTAAAAAGTGGTTATTCAACATGAGGCCCGATCCAAATGACATTTTGAATCATTTTTGATAGAGTCCAAAAAATCAATTTTCTGATGAAAAACGATGACGATGACGATGACCAGTCGAACGTTGAAAAAATGGTCAATATTGATGACATTTTTACATTTAATCTTTTGACTTTAAATGACGGTTGGATGTGAATTATTACTTTTTCAACTAAAATAAGTGTGTTTAAAGTCATTTCTGTGCCTGAAATTGGTCAAAATTGAAGATTTTGAGTAAGCAAAACTCTGTAAAAATGGCAATTTTGGTCACTGTGAGGGTTTAAAAAGTGGTTATTCAACATGAGACCCGATCCAAAAAACATTTTGAATCTTTTTTGGTAGAGTCCAAAAAATCCATTTTCTGATGAAAAACGATGACCCCGGACCAGTCGAACGTTGAAAAAATGGTCAATATTGATGAAATTTTAACATTTAATCTTTTGACTTTAAATGACGGTTGGATGTGAATTATTACTTTTTCAACTAAAATAAGTGTGTTTAAAGTCATTTCTGTGCCTGAAATTGGTCAAAATTGAAGATTTTGAGTAAGCAAAACTCTGTAAAAATGGCAATTTTGGTCACTGTGAGGGTTTAAAAAGTGGTTATTCAACATGAGGCCCGATCCAAATGACATTTTGAATCATTTTTGGTAGAGTCCAAAAAATCAATTTTCCGATGAAAAACGATGACCCCGGACCAGTCGAACGTTGAAAAAATGGTCAATATTGATGAAATTTTAACATTTAATCTTTTGACTTTAAATGACGGTTGGATGTGAATTATTACTTTTTCAACTAAAATAAGTGTGTTTAAAGTCATTTCTGTGCCTGAAATTGGTCAAAATGTAAGATTTTGAGTAAGCAAAACTCTGTAAAAATGGCAATTTTGGTCACTGTGAGGGTTTAAAAAGTGGTTATTCAACATGAGGCCCGATCCAAATGACATTTTGAATCATTTTTGGTAGAGTCCAAAAAATCAATTTTCTGATGAAAAACGATGACCCCGGACCAGTCGAACGTTGAAAAAATGGTCAATATTGATGAAATTTTAACATTTAATCTTTTGACTTTAAATGACGGTTGGATGTGAATTATTACTTTTTCAACTAAAATAAGTGTGTTTAAAGTCATTTCTGTGCCTGAAATTGGTCAAAATGTAAGATTTTGAGTAAGCAAAACTCTGTAAAAATGGCAATTTTGGTCACTGTGAGGGTTTAAAAAGTGGTTATTCAACATGAGGCCCGATCCAAAAGACATTTTGAATCTCTTTTGGTAGAGTCCAAAAAATCCATTTTCTGATGAAAAACGATGACCCCGGACCAGTCGAACGTTGAAAAAATGGTCAATATTGATGAAATTTTAACATTTAATCTTTTGACTTTAAATGACGGTTGGATGTGAAATATTACTTTTTCAACTAAAATAAGTGTGTTTAAAGTAATTTCTGTGCCTGAAAGTGGTCAAAATTGAAGATTTTGAGTAAGCAAAACTCTGTAAAAATGGCAATTTTGGTCACTGTGAGGGTTTAAAAAGTGGTTATTCAACATGAGGCCCGATCCAAATGACATTTTGAATCATTTTTGATAGAGTCCAAAAAATCAATTTTCTGATGAAAAACGATGACCCCGGACCAGTCGAACGTTGAAAAAATGGTCAATATTGATGAAATTTTTACATTTAATCTTTTGACTTTAAATGACGGTTGGATGTGAATTATTACTTTTTCAACTAAAATAAGTGTGTTTAAAGTCATTTCTGTGCCTGAAATTGGTCAAAATTTAAGATTTTCAGTAAGCAAAACTCTGTAAAAATTGCAATTTTGGTCACTGTGAGGGTTTAAAAAGTGGTTATTCAACATGAGACCCGATCCAAAAATCATTTTGAATCTTTTTTGGTAGAGTCCAAAAAATCAATTTTCTGATGAAAAACGATGACCCCGGACCAGTCGAACGTTGAAAAAATTGTCAATATTGATGAAATTTTAACATTTAATCTTTTGACTTTAAATGATGGTTGGATGTGAATTATTACTTTTTCAACTAAAATAAGTGTGTTTAAAGTCATTTCTGTGCCTGAAATTGGTCAAAATTGAAGATTTTGAGTAAGCAAAACTCTGTAAAAATGGCAATTTTGGTCACTGTGAGGGTTTAAAAAGTGGTTATTCAACATGAGGCCCGATCCAAATGACATTTTGAATCATTTTTGGTAGAGTCCAAAAAAATCAATTTTCTGATGAAAAACGATGACCCCGGACCAGTCGAACGTTGAAAAAATGGTCAATATTGATGAAATTTTAACATTTAATCTTTTGACTTTAAATGACGGTTGGATGTGAATTATTACTTTTTCAACTAAAATAAGTGTGTTTAAAGTCATTTCTGTGCCTGAAATTGGTCAAAATTTAAGATTTTGAGTAAGCAAAACTCTGTAAAAATGGCAATTTTGGTCACTGTGAGGGTTTAAAAAGTGGTTATTCAACATGAGGCCCGATCCAAATGACATTTTGAATCATTTTTGGTAGAGTCCAAAAAATCAATTTTCTGATGAAAAACGATGACCCCGGACCAGTCGACCGTTGAAAAAATGGTCAATATTGATGAAATTTTAACATTTAATCTTTTGACTTTAAATAACGGTTGGATGTGAATTATTACTTTTTCAACTAAAATAAGTGTGTTTAAAGTCATTTCTGTGCCTGAAATTGGTCAAAATTGAAGATTTTGAGTAAGCAAAACTCTGTAAAAATGGCAATTTTGGTCACTGTGAGGGTTTAAAAAGTGGTTATTCAACATGAGACCCGATCCAAAAAACATTTTGAATCTTTTTTGGTAGAGTCCAAAAAATCAATTTTCTGATGAAAAACGATGACCCCGGACCAGTCGAACGTTGAAAAAATGGTCAATATTGATGAAATTTTAACATTTAATCTTTTGACTTTAAATGACGGTTGGATGTGAATTATTACTTTTTCAACTAAAATAAGTGTGTTTAAAGTCATTTCTGTGCCTGAAATTGGTCAAAATTGAAGATTTTGAGTAAGCAAAACTCTGTAAAAATGGCAATTTTGGTCACTGTGAGGGTTTAAAAAGTGGTTATTCAACATGAGGCCCGATCCAAATGACATTTTGAATCATTTTTGGTAGAGTCCAAAAAAATCAATTTTCTGATGAAAAACGATGACCCCGGACCAGTCGAACGTTGAAAAAATGGTCAATATTGATGAAATTTTAACATTTAATCTTTTGACTTTAAATGACGGTTGGATGTGAATTATTACTTTTTCAACTAAAATAAGTGTGTTTAAAGTCATTTCTGTGCCTGAAATTGGTCAAAATTTAAGATTTTGAGTAAGCAAAACTCTGTAAAAATGGCAATTTTGGTCACTGTGAGGGTTTAAAAAGTGGTTATTCAACATGAGGCCCGATCCAAATGACATTTTGAATCATTTTTGGTAGAGTCCAAAAAAATCAATTTTCTGATGAAAAACGATGACCCCGGACCAGTCGAACGTTGAAAAAATGGTCAATATTGATGAAATGTTTACATTTAATCTTTTGACTTTAAATGACAGTTGGATGTGAATTATTACTTTTTCAACTAAAATAAGTGTGTTTAAAGTCATTTCTGTGCCTGAAAGTGGTCAAAATTGAAGATTTTGAGTAAGCAAAACTCTGTAAAAATGGCAATTTTGGTCACTGTGAGGGTTTAAAAAGTGGTTATTCAACATGAGACCCGATCCAAAAGACATTTTGAATCATTTTTGGTAGAGTCCAAAAAATCAATTTTCTGATGAAAAACGATGACCCCGGACCAGTCGAACGTTGAAAAAATGGTCAATATTGATGAAATTTTAACATTTAATCTTTTGACTTTAAATGACGGTTGGATGTGAATTATTACTTTTTCAACTAAAATAAGTGTGTTTAAAGTCATTTCTGTGCCTGAAATTGGTCAAAATTGAAGATTTTGAGTAAGCAAAACTCTGTAAAAATGGCAATTTTGGTCACTGTGAGGGTTTAAAAAGTGGTTATTCAACATGAGGCCCGATCCAAATGACATTTTGAATCATTTTTGGTAGAGTCCAAAAAATCAATTTTCTGATGAAAAACGATGACCCCGGACCAGTCGAACGTTGAAAAAATGGTCAATATTGATGAAATTTTAACATTTAATCTTTTGACTTTAAATGACGGTTGGATGTGAATTATTACTTTTTCAACTAAAATAAGTGTGTTTAAAGTCATTTCTGTGCCTGAAATTGGTCAAAATGTAAGATTTTGAGTAAGCAAAACTCTGTAAAAATGGCAATTTTGGTCACTGTGAGGGTTTAAAAAGTGGTTATTCAACATGAGGCCCAATCCAAATGACATTTTGAATCATTTTTGGTAGAGTCCAAAAAATCAATTTTCTGATGAAAAACGATGACCCCGGACCAGTCGAACGTTGAAAAAATGGTCAATATTGATGAAATTTTAAACATTTAATCTTTTGACTTTAAATGACGGTTGGATGTGAATTATTACTTTTTCAACTAAAATAAGTGTGTTTAAAGTCATTTCTGTGCCTGAAATTGGTCAAAATGTAAGATTTTGAGTAAGCAAAACTCTGTAAAAATGGCAATTTTGGTCACTGTGAGGGTTTAAAAAGTGGTTATTCAACATGAGGCCCGATCCAAATGACATTTTGAATCATTTTTGGTAGAGTCCAAAAAATCAATTTTCTGATGAAAAACGATGACCCCGGACCAGTCGAACGTTGAAAAAATGGTCAATATTGATGAAATTTTAACATTTATTCTTTTGACTTTAAATGACGGTTGGATGTGAATTATTACTTTTTCAACTAAAATAAGTGTGTTTAAAGTCATTTCTGTGCCTGAAATTGGTCAAAATGTAAGATTTTGAGTAAGCAAAACTCTGTAAAAATGGCAATTTTGGTCACTGTGAGGGTTTAAAAAGTGGTTATTCAACATGAGGCCCGATCCAAATGACATTTTGAATCATTTTTGGTAGAGTCCAAAAAAATCAATTTTCTGATGAAAAACGATGACCCCGGACCAGTCGAACGTTGAAAAAATGGTCAATATTGATGAAATGTTTACATTTAATCTTTTGACTTTAAATGACAGTTGGATGTGAATTATTACTTTTTCAACTAAAATAAGTGTGTTTAAAGTCATTTCTGTGCCTGAAAGTGGTCAAAATTGAAGATTTTGAGTAAGCAAAACTCTGTAAAAATGGCAATTTTGGTCACTGTGAGGGTTTAAAAAGTGGTTATTCAACATGAGACCCGATCCAAAAGACATTTTGAATCATTTTTGGTAGAGTCCAAAAAATCAATTTTCTGATGAAAAACGATGACCCCGGACCAGTCGAACGTTGAAAAAATGGTCAATATTGATGAAATTTTAACATTTAATCTTTTGACTTTAAATAACGGTTGGATGTGAATTATTACTTTTTCAACTAAAATAAGTGTGTTTAAAGTCATTTCTGTGCCTGAAATTGGTCAAAATTGAAGATTTTGAGTAAGCAAAACTCTGTAAAAATGGCAATTTTGGTCACTGTGAGGGTTTAAAAAGTGGTTATTCAACATGAGGCCCGATCCAAATGACATTTTGAATCATTTTTGGTAGAGTCCAAAAAAATCAATTTTCTGATGAAAAACGATGACCCCGGACCAGTCGAACGTTGAAAAAATGGTCAATATTGATGAAATTTTAACATTTAATCTTTTGACTTTAAATGACGGTTGGATGTGAATTATTACTTTTTCAACTAAAATAAGTGTGTTTAAAGTCATTTCTGTGCCTGAAATTGGTCAAAATTTAAGATTTTGAGTAAGCAAAACTCTGTAAAAATGGCAATTTTGGTCACTGTGAGGGTTTAAAAAGTGGTTATTCAACATGAGGCCCGATCCAAATGACATTTTGAATCATTTTTGGTAGAGTCCAAAAAAATCAATTTTCTGATGAAAAACGATGACCCCGGACCAGTCGAACGTTGAAAAAATGGTCAATATTGATGAAATGTTTACATTTAATCTTTTGACTTTAAATGACAGTTGGATGTGAATTATTACTTTTTCAACTAAAATAAGTGTGTTTAAAGTCATTTCTGTGCCTGAAAGTGGTCAAAATTGAAGATTTTGAGTAAGCAAAACTCTGTAAAAATGGCAATTTTGGTCACTGTGAGGGTTTAAAAAGTGGTTATTCAACATGAGACCCGATCCAAAAGACATTTTGAATCATTTTTGGTAGAGTCCAAAAAATCAATTTTCTGATGAAAAACGATGACCCCGGACCAGTCGAACGTTGAAAAAATGGTCAATATTGATGAAATTTTAACATTTAATCTTTTGACTTTAAATGACGGTTGGATGTGAATTATTACTTTTTCAACTAAAATAAGTGTGTTTAAAGTCATTTCTGTGCCTGAAATTGGTCAAAATTGAAGATTTTGAGTAAGCAAAACTCTGTAAAAATGGCAATTTTGGTCACTGTGAGGGTTTAAAAAGTGGTTATTCAACATGAGGCCCGATCCAAATGACATTTTGAATCATTTTTGGTAGAGTCCAAAAAATCCATTTTCTGATGAAAAACGATGACCCCGGACCAGTCGAACGTTGAAAAAATGGTCAATATTGATGAAATTTTAACATTTAATCTTTTGACTTTAAATGACGGTTGGATGTGAATTATTACTTTTTCAACTAAAATAAGTGTGTTTAAAGTCATTTCTGTGCCTGAAATTGGTCAAAATGTAAGATTTTGAGTAAGCAAAACTCTGTAAAAATGGCAATTTTGGTCACTGTGAGGTTTTAAAAAGTGGTTATTCAACATGAGGCCCGATCCAAAAGACATTTTGAATCTTTTTTGGTAGAGTCCAAAAAATCCATTTTCTGATGAAAAACGATGACCCCGGACCAGTCGAACGTTGAAAAAATGGTCAATATTGATGAAATTTTAACATTTAATCTTTTGACTTTAAATGACGGTTGGATGTGAATTATTACTTTTTCAACTAAAATAAGTGTGTTTAAAGTCATTTCTGTGCCTGAAATTGGTCAAAATTGAAGATTCTGAGTAAGCAAAACTCTGTAAAAATGGCAATTTTGGTCACTGTGAGGGTTTAAAAAGTGGTTATTCAACATGAGACCCGATCCAAAAAACATTTTGAATCTTTTTTGGTAGAGTCCAAAAAATCCATTTTCTGATGAAAAACGATGACCCCGGACCAGTCGAACGTTGAAAAAATGGTCAATATTGATGAAATTTTAACATTTAATCTTTTGACTTTAAATGACGGTTGGATGTGAATTATTACTTTTTCAACTAAAATAAGTGTGTTTAAAGTCATTTCTGTGCCTGAAATTGGTCAAAATTGAAGATTTTGAGTAAGCAAAACTCTGTAAAAATGGCAATTTTGGTCACTGTGAGGGTTTAAAAAGTGGTTATTCAACATGAGACCCGATCCAAAAGACATTTTGAATCTTTTTTGGTAGAGTCCAAAAAAAAATTTTCTGATGAAAAACGATGACCCCGGACCAGTCGAACGTTGAAAAAATGGTCAATATTGATGAAATTTTTACATTTAATCTTTTGACTTTAAATGACGGTTGAATGTGAATTATTACTTTTTCAACTAAAATAAGTGTGTTTAAAGTCATTTCTGTGCCTGAAATTGGTCAAAATTTAAGATTTTGAGTAAGCAAAACTCTGTAAAAATGGCAATTTTGGTCACTGTGAGGGTTTAAAAAGTGGTTATTCAACATGAGGCCCGATCCAAAAGACATTTTGAATCTCTTTTGGTAGAGTCCAAAAAATCCATTTTCTGATGAAAAACGATGACCCCGGACCAGTCGAACGTTGAAAAAATGGTCAATATTGATGAAATTTTAACATTTAATCTTTTGACTTTAAATGACGGTTGGATGTGAATTATTACTTTTTCAACTAAAATAAGTGTGTTTAAAGTCATTTCTGTGCCTGAAATTGGTCAAAATTGAAGATTTTGAGTAAGCAAAACTCTGTAAAAATGGCAATTTTGGTCACTGTGAGGGTTTAAAAAGTGGTTATTCAACATGAGGCCCGATCCAAAAGACATTTTGAATCTTTTTTGGTAGAGTCCAAAAAATCAATTTTCTGATGAAAAACGATGACCCCGGACCAGTCGAACGTTGAAAAAATGGTCAATATTGATGAAATTTTAACATTTAATCTTTTGATTTTAAATGACGGTTGGATGTGAATTATTACTTTTTCAACTAAAATAAGTGCGTTTAAAGTCATTTCTGTGCCTGAAATTGGTCAAAATTTAAGATTTTGAGTAAGCAAAACTCTGTAAAAATGGCAATTTTGGTCACTGTGAGGGTTTAAAAAGTGGTTATTCAACATGAGGCCCGATCCAAATGACATTTTGAATCATTTTTGGTAGAGTCCAAAAAATCAATTTTCTGATGAAAAACGATGACCCCGGACCAGTCGACCGTTGAAAAAATGGTCAATATTGATGAAATTTTAAAATTTAATCTTTTGACTTTAAATAACGGTTGGATGTGAATTATTACTTTTTCAACTAAAATAAGTGTGTTTAAAGTCATTTCTGTGCCTGAAATTGGTCAAAATTGAAGATTTTGAGTAAGCAAAACTCTGTAAAAATGGCAATTTTGGTCACTGCGAGGGTTTAAAAAGTGGTTATTCAACATGAGACCCGATCCAAAAAACATTTTGAATCTTTTTTGGTAGAGTCCAAAAAATCCATTTTCTGATGAAAAACGATGACCCCGGACCAGTCGAACGTTGAAAAAATGGTCAATATTGATGAAATTTTAACATTTAATCTTTTGACTTTAAATGACGGTTGGATGTGAATTTTTACTTTTTCAACTAAAATAAGTGTGTTTAAAGTCATTTCTGTGCCTGAAATTGGTCAAAATTGAAGATTTTGAGTAAGCAAAACTCTGTAAAAATGGCAATTTTGGTCACTTTGAGGGTTTAAAAAGTGGTTATTCAACATGAGGCCCGATCCAAATGACATTTTGAATCATTTTTGGTAGAGTCCAAAAAAATCAATTTTCTGATGAAAAACGATGACCCTGGACCAGTCGAACGTTGAAAAAATGGTCAATATTGATGAAATTTTAACATTTAATCTTTTGACTTTAAATGACGGTTGGATGTGAATTATTACTTTTTCAACTAAAATAAGTGTGTTTAAAGTCATTTCTGTGCCTGAAATTGGTCAAAATTTAAGATTTTGAGTAAGCAAAACTCTGTAAAAATGGCAATTTTGGTCACTGTGAGGGTTTAAAAAGTGGTTATTCAACATGAGGCCCGATCCAAATGACATTTTGAATCATTTTTGGTAGAGTCCAAAAAATCAATTTTCTGATGAAAAACGATGACCCCGGACCAGTCGACCGTTGAAAAAATGGTCAATATTGATGAAATTTTAACATTTAATCTTTTGACTTTAAATAACGGTTGGATGTGAATTATTACTTTTTCAACTAAAATAAGTGTGTTTAAAGTCATTTCTGTGCCTGAAATTGGTCAAAATTGAAGATTTTGAGTAAGCAAAACTCTGTAAAAATGGCAATTTTGGTCACTGTGAGGGTTTAAAAAGTGGTTATTCAACATGAGACCCGATCCCAAAAACATTTTGAATCTTTTTTGGTAGAGTCCAAAAAATCCATTTTCTGATGAAAAACGATGACCCTGGACCAGTCGAACGTTGAAAAAATGGTCAATATTGATGAAATTTTAACATTTAATCTTTTGACTTTAAATGACGGTTGGATGTGAATTATTACTTTTTCAACTAAAATAAGTGTGTTTAAAGTCATTTCTGTGCCTGAAATTGGTCAAAATTTAAGATTTTGAGTAAGCAAAACTCTGTAAAAATGGCAATGTTGGTCACTGTGAGGGTTTAAAAAGTGGTTATTCAACATGAGGCCCGATCCAAATGACATTTTGAATCATTTTTGGTAGAGTCCAAAAAAATCAATTTTCTGATGAAAAACGATGACCCCGGACCAGTCGAGCGTTGAAAAAATGGTCAATATTGATGAAATGTTTACATTTAATCTTTTGACTTTAAATGACAGTTGGATGTGAATTATTACTTTTTCAACTAAAATAAGTGTGTTTAAAGTCATTTCTGTGCCTGAAAGTGGTCAAAATTGAAGATTTTGAGTAAGCAAAACTCTGTAAAAATGGCAATTTTGGTCACTGTGAGGGTTTAAAAAGTGGTTATTCAACATGAGACCCGATCCAAAAGACATTTTGAATCATTTTTGGTAGAGTCCAAAAAATCAATTTTCTGATGAAAAACGATGACCCCGGACCAGTCGAACGTTGAAAAAATGGTCAATATTGATGAAATTTTAACATTTAATCTTTTGACTTTAAATGACGGTTGGATGTGAATTATTACTTTTTCAACTAAAATAAGTGTGTTTAAAGTCATTTCTGTGCCTGAAATTGGTCAAAATGTAAGATTTTGAGTAAGCAAAACTCTGTAAAAATGGCAATTTTGGTCACTGTGAGGGTTTAAAAAGTGGTTATTCAACATGAGGCCCGATCCAAATGACATTTTGAATCATTTTTGGTAGAGTCCAAAAAATCAATTTTCTGATGAAAAACGATGACCCCGGACCAGTCGAACGTTGAAAAAATGGTCAATATTGATGAAATTTTAACATTTAATCTTTTGACTTTAAATGACGGTTGGATGTGAATTATTACTTTTTCAACTAAAATAAGTGTGTTTAAAGTCATTTCTGTGCCTGAAATTGGTCAAAATGTAAGATTTTGAGTAAGCAAAACTCTGTAAAAATGGCAATTTTGGTCACTGTGAGGGTTTAAAAAGTGGTTATTCAACATGAGGCCCGATCCAAATGACATTTTGAATCATTTTTGGTAGAGTCCAAAAAATCAATTTTCTGATGAAAAACGATGACCCCGGACCAGTCGAACGTTGAAAAAATGGTCAATATTGATGAAATTTTAACATTTAATCTTTTGACTTTAAATGACGGTTGGATGTGAATTATTACTTTTTCAACTAAAATAAGTGTGTTTAAAGTCATTTCTGTGCCTGAAATTGGTCAAAATGTAAGATTTTGAGTAAGCAAAACTCTGTAAAAATGGCAATTTTGGTCACTGTGAGGGTTTAAAAAGTGGTTATTCAACATGAGGCCCAATCCAAATGACATTTTGAATCATTTTTGGTAGAGTCCAAAAAATCAATTTTCTGATGAAAAACGATGACCCCGGACCAGTCGAACGTTGAAAAAATGGTCAATATTGATGAAATTTTAACATTTAACCTTTTGACTTTAAATGACGGTTGGATGTGAATTATTACTTTTTCAACTAAAATAAGTGTGTTTAAAGTAATTTCTGTGCCTGAAAGTGGTCAAAATTGAAGATTTTGAGTAAGCAAAACTCTGTAAAAATGGCAATTTTGGTCACTGTGAGGGTGTAAAAAGTGGTTATTCAACATGAGGCCCGATCCAAATGACATTTTGAATCATTTTTGATAGAGTCCAAAAAATCAATTTTCTGATGAAAAACGATGACCCCGGACCAGTCGAACGTTGAAAAAATGGTCAATATTGATGAAATTTTTACATTTAATCTTTTGACTTTAAATGACGGTTGGATGTGAATTATTACTTTTTCAACTAAAATAAGTGTGTTTAAAGTCATTTCTGTGCCTGAAATTGGTCAAAATTTAAGATTTTGAGTAAGCAAAACTCTGTAAAAATTGCAATTTTGGTCACTGTGAGGGTTTAAAAAGTGGTTATTCAACATGAGACCCGATCCAAAAATCATTTTGAATCTTTTTTGGTAGAGTCCAAAAAATCAATTTTCTGATGAAAAACGATGACCCCGGACCAGTCGAACGTTGAAAAAATTGTCAATATTGATGAAATTTTAACATTTAATCTTTTGACTTTAAATGACGGTTGGATGTGAATTATTACTTTTTCAACTAAAATAAGTGTGTTTAAAGTCATTTCTGTGCCTGAAATTGGTCAAAATTGAAGATTTTGAGTAAGCAAAACTCTGTAAAAATTGGCAATTTTGGTCACTGTGAGGGTTTAAAAAGTGGTTATTCAACATGAGACCCGATCCAAAAGACATTTTGAATCTTTTTTGGTAGAGTCCAAAAAATCCATTTTCTGATGAAAAACGATGACCCCGGACCAGTCGAAAGTTGAAAAAATGGTCAATATTGATGAAATTTTAACATTTAATCTTTTGATTTTAAATGACGGTTGGATGTGAATTATTACTTTTTCAACTAAAATAAGTGTGTTTAAAGTCATTTCTGTGCCTGAAATTGGTCAAAATTGAAGATTTTGAGTAAGCAAAACTCTGTAAAAATGGCAATTTTGGTCACTGTGAGGGTTTAAAAAGTGGTTATTCAACATGAGGCCCGATCCAAATGACATTTTGAATCATTTTTGGTAGAGTCCAAAAAATTAATTTTCTGATGAAAAACGATGACCCCGGACCAGTCGAACGTTGAAAAAATGGTCAATATTGATGAAATTTTAAGATTTAATCTTTTGACTTTAAATGACGGTTGGATGTGAATTATTACTTTTTCAACTAAAATAAGTGTGTTTAAAGTCATTTCTGTGCCTGAAATTGGTCAAAATTGAAGATTTTGAGTAAGCAAAACTCTGTAAAAATGGCAATTTTGGTCACTGTGAGGGTTTAAAAAGTGGTTATTCAACATGAGACCCGATCCAAAAGACATTTTGAATCTTTTTTGGTAGAGTCCAGAAAATCAATTTTCTGATGAAAAACGATGACCCCGGACCAGTCGAACGTTGAAAAAATGGTCAATATTGATGAAATTTTAACATTTAATCTTTTGACTTTAAATGACAGTTGGATGTGAATTATTACTTTTTCAACTAAAATAGGTGTGTTTAAAGTCATTTCTGTGCCTGAAATTGGTCAAAATTTAAGATTTTGAGTAAGCAAAACTCTGTAAAAATGGCAATTTTGGTCACTGTGAGGGTTTAAAAAGTGGTTATTCAACATGAGGCCCGATCCAAATGACATTTTGAATCATTTTTGGTAGAGTCCAAAAAATCAATTTTCTGATGAAAAACGATGACCCCGGACCAGTCGAACGTTGAAAAAATGGTCAATATTGATGAAATTTTAACATTTAATCTTTTGACTTTAAATGACGGTTGGATGTGAATTATTACTTTTTCAACTAAAACAAGTGTGTTTAAAGTCATTTCTGTGCCTGAAATTGGTCAAAATTTAAGATTTTGAGTAAGCAAAACTCTGTAAAAATTGCAACTTTGGTCACTGTGAGGGTTTAAAAAGTGGTTATTCAACATGAGACCCGATCCAAAAAACATTTTGAATCTTTTTTGGTAGAGTCCAAAAAATCAATTTTCTGATGAAAAACGATGACCCTGGACCAGTCGAACGTTGAAAAAATTGTCAATATTGATGAAATTTTAACATTTAATCTTTTGACTTTAAATGACGGTTGGATGTGAATTATTACTTTTTCAACTAAAATAAGTGTGTTTAAAGTCCTTTCTGTGCCTGAAATTGGTCAAAATTGAAGATTTTGAGTAAGCAAAACTCTGTAAAAATGGCAATTTTGGTCACTGTGAGGGTTTAAAAAGTGGTTATTCAACATGAGGCCCGATCCAAATGACATTTTGAATAATTTTTGGTAGAGTCCAAAAAATCAATTTTCTGATGAAAAACGATGACCCCGGACCAGTCGAACGTTGAAAAAATGGTCAATATTGATGACATTTTTACATTTAATCTTTTGACTTGAAATGACGGTTGGATGTGAATTATTACTTTTTCAACTAAAATAAGTGTGTTTAAAGTCATTTCTGTGCCTGAAATTGGTCAAAATTTAAGATTTTGAGTAAGCAAAACTCTGTAAAAATGGCAATTTTGGTCACTGTGAGGGTTTAAAAAGTGGTTATTCAACATGAGGCCCGATCCAAATGACATTTTGAATCATTTTTGGTAGAGTCCAAAAAATCAATTTTCTGATGAAAAACGATGACCCCGGACCAGTCGAACGTTGAAAAAATGGTCAATATTGATGAAATTTTAACATTTAATCTTTTGACTTTAAATGACGGTTGGATGTGAATTATTACTTTTTCAACTAAAACAAGTGTGTTTAAAGTCATTTCTGTGCCTGAAATTGGTCAAAATTTAAAGATTTTGAGTAAGCAAAACTCTGTAAAAATTGCAATTTTGGTCACTGTGAGGGTTTAAAAAGTGGTTATTCAACATGAGGCCCGATCCAAATGACATTTTGAATCATTTTTGGTAGAGTCCAAAAAATCAATTTTCTGATGAAAAACGATGACCCCGGACCAGTCGAACGTTGAAAAAATTGTCAATATTGATGAAATTTTAACATTTAATCTTTTGACTTTAAATGACGGTTGGATGTGAATTATTACTTTTTCAACTAAAATAAGTGTGTTTAAAGTCATTTCTGTGCCTGAAATTGGTCAAAATTGAAGATTTTGAGTAAGCAAAACTCTGTAAAAATTGCAATTTTGGTCACTGTGAGGGTTTAAAAAGTGGTTATTCAACATGAGACCCGATCCAAAAGACATTTTGAATCTTTTTTGGTAGAGTCCAAAAAATCCATTTTCTGATGAAAAATGATGACCCCGGACCAGTCGAAAGTTGAAAAAATGGTCAATATTGATGACATTTTAACATTTAATCTTTTGACTTTAAATGACGGTTGGATGTGAATTATTACTTTTTCAACTAAAATAAGTGTGTTTAAAGTCATTTCTGTGCCTGAAATTGGTCAAAATTGAAGATTTTGAGTAAGCAAAACTCTGTAAAAATGGCAATTTTGGTCACTGTGAGGGTTTAAAAAGTGGTTATTCAACATGAGGCCCGATCCAAATGACATTTTGAATCATTTTTGGTAGAGTCCAAAAAATTAATTTTCTGATGAAAAACGATGACCCCGGACCAGTCGAACGTTGAAAAAATGGTCAATATTGATGAAATTTTAAGATTTAATCTTTTGACTTTAAATGACGGTTGGATGTGAATTATTACTTTTTCAACTAAAATAAGTGTGTTTAAAGTCATTTCTGTGCCTGAAATTGGTCAAAATTGAAGATTTTGAGTAAGCAAAACTCTGTAAAAATGGCAATTTTGGTCACTGTGAGGGTTTAAAAAGTGGTTATTCAACATGAGACCCGATCCAAAAGACATTTTGAATCTTTTTTGGTAGAGTCCAGAAAATCAATTTTCTGATGAAAAACGATGACCCCGGACCAGTCGAACGTTGAAAAAATGGTCAATATTGATGAAATTTTAACATTTAATCTTTTGACTTTAAATGACGGTTGGATGTGAATTATTACTTTTTCAACTAAAATAGGTGTGTTTAAAGTCATTTCTGTGCCTGAAATTGGTCAAAATTTAAGATTTTGAGTAAGCAAAACTCTGTAAAAATGGCAATTTTGGTCACTGTGAGGGTTTAAAAAGTGGTTATTCAACATGAGGCCCGATCCAAATGACATTTTGAATCATTTTTGGTAGAGTCCAAAAAATCAATTTTCTGATGAAAAACGATGACCCCGGACCAGTCGAACGTTGAAAAAATGGTCAATATTGATGAAATTTTAACATTTAATCTTTTGACTTTAAATGACGGTTGGATGTGAATTATTACTTTTTCAACTAAAACAAGTGTGTTTAAAGTCATTTCTGTGCCTGAAATTGGTCAAAATTTAAGATTTTGAGTAAGCAAAACTCTGTAAAAATTGCAATTTTGGTCACTGTGAGGGTTTAAAAAGTGGTTATTCAACATGAGACCCGATCCAAAAAACATTTTGAATCTTTTTTGGTAGAGTCCAAAAAATCAATTTTCTGATGAAAAACGATGACCCTGGACCAGTCGAACGTTGAAAAAATTGTCAATATTGATGAAATTTTAACATTTAATCTTTTGACTTTAAATGACGGTTGGATGTGAATTATTACTTTTTCAACTAAAATAAGTGTGTTTAAAGTCCTTTCTGTGCCTGAAATTGGTCAAAATTGAAGATTTTGAGTAAGCAAAACTCTGTAAAAATGGCAATTTTGGTCACTGTGAGGGTTTAAAAAGTGGTTATTCAACATGAGGCCCGATCCAAATGACATTTTGAATAATTTTTGGTAGAGTCCAAAAAATCAATTTTCTGATGAAAAACGATGACCCCGGACCAGTCGAACGTTGAAAAAATGGTCAATATTGATGAAATTTTTACATTTAATCTTTTGACTTGAAATGACGGTTGGATGTGAATTATTACTTTTTCAACTAAAATAAGTGTGTTTAAAGTCATTTCTGTGCCTGAAATTGGTCAAAATTTAAGATTTTGAGTAAGCAAAACTCTGTAAAAATGGCAATTTTGGTCACTGTGAGGGTTTAAAAAGTGGTTATTCAACATGAGGCCCGATCCAAATGACATTTTGAATCATTTTTGGTAGAGTCCAAAAAATCAATTTTCTGATGAAAAACGATGACCCCGGACCAGTCGAACGTTGAAAAAATGGTCAATATTGATGAAATTTTAACATTTAATCTTTTGACTTTAAATGACGGTTGGATGTGAATTATTACTTTTTCAACTAAAACAAGTGTGTTTAAAGTCATTTCTGTGCCTGAAATTGGTCAAAATTTAAGATTTTGAGTAAGCAAAACTCTGTAAAAATTGCAATTTTGGTCACTGTGAGGGTTTAAAAAGTGGTTATTCAACATGAGACCCGATCCAAAAAACATTTTGAATCTTTTTTGGTAGAGTCCAAAAAATCAATTTTCTGATGAAAAACGATGACCCCGGACCAGTCGAACGTTGAAAAAATTGTCAATATTGATGAAATTTTTACATTTAATCTTTTGACTTTAAATGACAGTTGGATGTGAATTATTACTTTTTCAACTAAAATAAGTGTGTTTAAAGTCCTTTCTGTGCCTGAAATTGGTCAAAATTGAAGATTTTGAGTAAGCAAAACTCTGTAAAAATGGCAATTTTGGTCACTGTGAGGGTTTAAAAAGTGGTTATTCAACATGAGGCCCGATCCAAATGACATTTTGAATCATTTTTGGTAGAGTCCAAAAAATCAATTTTCTGATGAAAAACGATGACCCCGGACCAGTCAAACGTTGAAAAAATGGTCAATATTGATGAAATTTTAACATTTAATCTTTTGACTTTAAATGACGGTTGGATGTGAATTATTACTTTTTCAACTAAAACAAGTGTGTTTAAAGTCATTTCTGTGCCTGAAATTGGTCAAAATTTAAAGATTTTGAGTAAGCAAAACTCTGTAAAAATTGCAATTTTGGTCACTGTGAGGGTTTAAAAAGTGGTTATTCAACATGAGACCCGATCCAAAAAACATTTTGAATCTTTTTTGGTAGAGTCCAAAAAATCAATTTTCTGATGAAAAACGATGACCCCGGACCAGTCGAACGTTGAAAAAATTGTCAATATTGATGAAATTTTAACATTTAATCTTTTGACTTTAAATGACGGTTGGATGTGAATTATTACTTTTTCAACTAAAATAAGTGTGTTTAAAGTCATTTCTGTGCCTGAAATTGGTCAAAATTAAAGATTTTGAGTAAGCAAAACTCTGTAAAAATGGCAATTTTGGTCACTGTGAGGGTTTAAAAAGTGGTTATTCAACATGAGACCCGATCCAAAAGACATTTTGAATCTTTTTTGGTAGAGTCCAAAAAATCCATTTTCTGATGAAAAACGATGACCCCGGACCAGTCGAACGTTGAAAAAATGGTCAATATTGATGAAATTTTAACATTTAATCTTTTGACTTTAAATGACGGTTGGATGTGAATTATTACTTTTTCAACTAAAATAAGTGTGTTTAAAGTCATTTCTGTGCCTGAAATTGGTCAAAATTGAAGATTTTGAGTAAGCAAAACTCTGTAAAAATGGCAATTTTGGTCACTGTGAGGGTTTAAAAAGTGGTTATTCAACATGAGACCCGATCCAAAAGACATTTTGAATCTTTTTTGGTAGAGTCCAAAAAATCAATTTTCTGATGAAAAACGATGACCCCGGACCAGTCGAACGTTGAAAAAATGGTCAATATTGATGACATTTTTACATTTAATCTTTTGACTTGAAATGACGGTTGGATGTGAATTATTACTTTTTCAACTAAAATAAGTGTGTTTAAAGTCATTTCTGTGCCTGAAATTGGTCAAAATTTTAGATTTTGAGTAAGCAAAACTCTGTAAAAATGGCAATTTTGGTCACTGTGAGGGTTTAAAAAGTGGTTATTCAACATGAGGCCCGATCCAAATGACATTTTGAATCATTTTTGGTAGAGTCCAAAAAATCAATTTTCTGATGAAAAACGATGACCCCGGACCAGTCGAACGTTGAAAAAATGGTCAATATTGATGAAATTTTAACATTTAATCTTTTGACTTTAAATGACGGTTGGATGTGAATTATTACTTTTTCAACTAAAATAAGTGTGTTTAAAGTCATTTCTGTGCCTGAAATTGGTCAAAATTTAAGATTTTGAGTAAGCAAAACTCTGTAAAAATTGCAATTTTGGTCACTGTGAGGGTTTAAAAAGTGGTTATTCAACATGAGACCCGATCCAAAAAACATTTTGAATCTTTTTTGGTAGAGTCCAAAAAAATCAATTTTCTGATGAAAAACGATGACCCCGGACCAGTCGAACGTTGAAAAAATTGTCAATATTGATGAAATTTTAACATTTAATCTTTTGACTTTAAATGACGGTTGGATGTGAATTATTACTTTTTCAACTAAAATAAGTGTGTTTAAAGTCCTTTCTGTGCCTGAAATTGGTCAAAATTGAAGATTTTGAGTAAGCAAAACTCTGTAAAAATGGCAATTTTGGTCACTGTGAGGGTTTAAAAAGTGGTTATTCAACATGAGGCCCGATCCAAATGACATTTTGAATAATTTTTGGTAGAGTCCAAAAAATCAATTTTCTGATGAAAAACGATGACCCCGGACCAGTCGAACGTTGAAAAAATGGTCAATATTGATGAAATTTTTACACTTAATCTTTTGACTTGAAATGACGGTTGGATGTGAATTATTACTTTTTCAACTAAAATAAGTGTTTTTAAAGTCATTTCTGTGCCTGAAATTGGTCAAAATTTAAGATTTTGAGTAAGCAAAACTCTGTAAAAATGGCAATTTTGGTCACTGTGAGGGTTTAAAAAGTGGTTATTCAACATGAGACCCGATCCAAAAGACATTTTGAATCTTTTTTGGTAGAGTCCAAAAAATCAATTTTCTGATGAAAAACGATGACCCCGGACCAGTCGAACGTTGAAAAAATGGTCAATATTGATGAAATTTTAACATTTAATCTTTTGACTTTAAATGACGGTTGGATGTGAATTATTACTTTTTCAACTAAAATAAGTGTGTTTAAAGTCATTTCTGTGCCTGAAATTGGTCAAAATTGAAGATTTTGAGTAAGCAAAACTCTGTAAAAATGGCAATTTTGGTCACTGTGAGGGTTTAAAAAGTGGTTATTCAACATGAGGCCCGATCCAAATGACATTTTGAAACATTTTTGGTAGAGTCCAAAAAATCAATTTTCTGATGAAAAACGATGACCCCGGACCAGTCGAACGTTGAAAAAATGGTCAATATTGATGAAATTTTTACATTTAATCTTTTGACTTTAAATGACGGTTGGATGTGAATTATTACTTTTTCAACTAAAATAAGTGTGTTTAAAGTCATTTCTGTGCCTGAAATTGGTCAAAATTTAAGATTTTGAGTAAGCAAAACTCTGTAAAAATGGCAATTTTGGTCACCCACTTGTGGGACACCCCCGCGCCGCACGGCCACCAGCTGCTGCGTGTGTTCCCCTCTGCCTGCCTTCTGCCTCGCCGCCGGCCTCGCTGACGCCGTGGTCGCTCCCCTCTGGTTTCCCAGTTGTTTTGCCCTAAATTTGTGCTTGTCTGTTTCTGCCGTCTGCTCGCGTATTTTGCTGTTTTTCCTTGTTTTGCCCTAAATTTGTGCTTGTCTGTTTCTGCCGTCTGCTCGCGTATTTTGCTGTTTTTCCTTGTTTTGCCCGTAATTTGTGCTTGTCTGTTTCTGCCGTCTGCTCGCGTATTTTGCTGTTTTTCCTTGTTTTGCCCGTAATTTGTGCTTGTCTGTTTCTGCCGTCTGCTCGCGTATTTTGCCGTTTTTATTTGTTTTGCCCTAAATTTGTGCCTGTTACTTTCATTGTATCCCCTGTGCCGTGTCCAGTTTCCTTCCTGATTGGCCGCCTACCTCGCCGCCCTCCGCTCTCGCTTCCCGCCACCGCCATTGGCCCCGCCCCTTTTTCTCTTCTGTTCCCTCCCCGCTCCCGCCTCCCAGCTGCTCCGCCCACCCGCGCACTTCGCCTTAAATGGCGACCGTGCGGACGCGCAGCGGTCACGCGCAGCGGGCGCGCCGATTGTGCGCCGAAGGCGCGCCAAAGGTAAGCCCGTCTGCGCCCGTCCGCGACCGGATCGCGACCAGTGCCAGGACCCCTGGCCCACGAAGACCCCGACCGACCCGCCTGACGTACTCCGCCGCCACCCTCACCGCTCTCAACACCGGCCGACTCCCAGAATGCCATCAAGCCTCTCCACGACGTACCCACGGACCCTTCAGCTGCCACGCCTGCAAGTTCACCTGCATCCGGACCTGCCTCGCACCAGCACCCACCAAGCCGAACACCAGCAGTACCCACCTCAAGTGCATCCTGCTCAACACCCGCTCCATCCACAGACATGCCATCGAACTCTGGAACCTCCTCGACACCACAGCTCCAGACGTTGCCTTCCTCACGGAGACCTGGATGAACCCCCTCGCGGCCATCGTACGCAAACACAACCTCAGCATAATCTCCTACGCCGACGACACCCAGCTGATCCTCTCCCTGACCAACAACCCCGCCGCCGCCAGAGCCAACCTGCACGAAGGGATGAAAGAGGTAGCCGAGTGGATGACGACCAGCCGCCTGAAACTGAACTCGGACAAGACGGAGGTCCTCATCCTGGGCTCCTCTCCCTCCGCCTGGGACGACTCCTGGTGGCCTCCCGCCCTGGGCACCGCACCCAAACCGACAGACCATGCACGCAACCTGGGCTTCATCCTGGACTCCTCCCTCTCCATGACCAGGCAAGTCAACAACGTCTCCTCGGCATGCTTCAACATCCTACGCATGCTACGGAAGATCTTCTGGTGGATCCCCACCGAGACCAGGAAGACCGTCACCCAGGCCCTCGTCACCAGCCGACTGGACTACGGCAACGCCCTCTACGCCGGGACCACCGCCAAGCTCCAGAAGAGACTCCAGCGGATCCAGAACGCCTCAGCCAGACTCATCCTCGACATCCCACGAACCAGCCACATCTCCGGACATCTGCGAGACCTTCACTGGCTCCCCGTCAACAAAAGAATCACCTTCCGCCTCCTCACCCACGCACACAAAGCCCTACACGACCAAGGCCCGAGCTACCTCAACAGCCGAGTCAACTTCTACGCTCCCAAACGCCACCTCCGATCAGCCAACCACGCCCTCGCCGCCGTCCCCCGCATCCGAAGAGCGACTACAGGAGGAAGGTCCTTCTCCCACCTGGCCGCCAAGACCTGGAACTCCCTCCCGACCGACCTGCGCCTGACCCAAGACCACCTCTCCTTCAGGAAGAAGCTGAAGACCTGGCTGTTCGAGCAGTAGCGGCTCCCCCCCCCCCCAGCGCCTTGAGACCCCACGGGTATGTAGCGCGCTTTATAAGTGTCACTGATTGATTGATTGATTGTGAGGGTTTAAAAAGTGGTTATTCAACATGAGGCCCGATCCAAAAGACATTTTGAATCTCTTTTGGTAGAGTCCAAAAAATCCATTTTCTGATGAAAAACGATGACCCCGGACCAGTCGAACGTTGAAAAAATGGTCAATATTGATGAAATTTTAACATTTAATCTTTTGACTTTAAATGACGGTTGGATGTGAATTATTACTTTTTCAACTAAAATAAGTGTGTTTAAAGTAATTTCTGTGCCTGAAAGTGGTCAAAATTGAAGTGTTTGAGTAAGCAAAACTCTGTAAAAATGGCAATTTTGGTCACTGTGAGGGTTTAAAAAGTGGTTATTCAACATGAGGCCCGATCCAAATGACATTTTGAATCATTTTTGATAGAGTCCAAAAAAATCAATTTTCTGATGAAAAACGATGACCCCGGACCAGTTGAACGTTGAAAAAATGGTCAATATTGATGAAATTTTTACATTTAATCTTTTGACTTTAAATGACGGTTGGATGTGAATTATTACTTTTTCAACTAAAATAAGTGTGTTTAAAGTCATTTCTGTGCCTGAAATTGGTCAAAATTGAAGATTTTGAGTAAGCAAAACTCTGTAAAAATGGCAATTTTGGTCACTGTGAGGGTTTAAAAAGTGGTTATTCAACATGAGACCCGATTCAAAAGACATTTTGAATCTTTTTTGGTAGAGTCCAAAAAATCAATTTTCTGATGAAAAACGATGACCCCGGACCAGTCGAACGTTGAAAAAATGGTCAATATTGATGAAATTTTAACATTTAATCTTTTGACTTTAAATGACGGTTGGATGTGAATTATTACTTTTTCAACTAAAATAGGTGTGTTTAAAGTCATTTCTGTGCCTGAAATTGGTCAAAATTGAAGATTTTGAGTAAGCAAAACTCTGTAAAAATGGCAATTTTGGTCACTGTGAGGGTTTAAAAAGTGGTTATTCAACATGAGGCCCGATCCAAATGACATTTTGAATCATTTTTGATAGAGTCCAAAAAATCAATTTTCTGATGAAAAACGATGACCCCGGACCAGTCGAACGTTGAAAAAATGGTCAATATTGATGAAATATTAACATTTAATCTTTTGACTTTAAATGACGGTTGGATGTGAATTATTACTTTTTCAACTAAAATAAGTGTGTTTAAAGTCATTTCTGTGCCTGAAATTGGTCAAAATGTAAGATTTTGAGTAAGCAAAACTCTGTAAAAATGGCAATTTTGGTCACTGTGAGGGTTTAAAAAGTGGTTATTCAACATGAGGCCCGATCCAAATGACATTTTGAATCATTTTTGGTAGAGTCCAAAAAATCAATTTTCTGATGAAAAACGATGACCCCGGACCAGTCGAACGTTGAAAAAATGGTCAATATTGATGAAATTTTTACATTTAATCTTTTGACTTTAAATGACGGTTGGATGTGAATTATTACTTCTTCAACTAAAATAAGTGTGTTTAAAGTCATTTCTTTGCCTGAAATTGGTCAAAATTGAAGATTTTGAGTAAGCAATACTCTGTAAAAATGGCAATTTTGGTCACTGTGAGGGTTTAAAAAGTGGTTATTCAACATGAGGCCCGATCCAAAAGACATTTTGAATCTTTTTTGGTAGAGTCCAAAAAATCCATTTTCTGATGAAAAACGATGACCCCGGACCAGTCGAACGTTGAAAAAATGGTCAATATTGATGAAATTTTAACATTTAATCTTTTGACTTTAAATGACGGTTGGATGTGAATTATTACTTTTTCAACTAAAATAAGTGTGTTTAAAGTCATTTCTGTGCCTGAAATTGGTCAAAATGTAAGATTTTGAGTAAGCAAAACTCTGTAAAAATGGCAATTTTGGTCACTGTGAGGGTTTAAAAAGTGGTTATTCAACATGAGGCCCGATCCAAATGACATTTTGAATCATTTTTGGTAGAGTCCAAAAAATCAATTTTCTGATGAAAAACGATGACCCCGGACCAGTCGAACGTTGAAAAAATGGTCAATATTGATGAAATTTTTACATTTAATCTTTTGACTTGAAATGACGGTTGGATGTGAATTATTACTTTTTCAACTAAAATAAGTGTGTTTAAAGTCATTTCTGTGCCTGAAATTGGTCAAAATTTAAGATTTTGAGTAAGCAAAACTCTGTAAAAATGGCAATTTTGGTCACTGTGAGGGTTTAAAAAGTGGTTATTCAACATGAGGCCTGATCCAAATGACATTTTGAATCATTTTTGGTAGAGTCCAAAAAATCAATTTTCTGATGAAAAACGATGACCCCGAACCAGTCGAACATTGAAAAAATGGTCAATATTGATGAAATTTTAACATTTAATCTTTTGACTTTAAATGACGGTTGGATGTGAATTATTACTTTTTCAACTAAAACAAGTGTGTTTAAAGTCATTTCTGTGCCTGAAATTGGTCAAAATGTAAGATTTTGAGTAAGCAAAACTCTGTAAAAATTGCAATTTTGGTCACTGTGAGGGTTTAAAAAGTGGTTATTCAACATAAGACCCGATCCAAAAAACATTTTGAATCTTTTTTGGTAGAGTCCAAAAAATCAATTTTCTGATGAAAAACGATGACCCCAGACCAGTCGAACGTTGAAAAAATTGTCAATATTGATGAAATTTTAACATTTAATCTTTTGACTTTAAATGACGGTTGGATGTGAATTATTACTTTTTCAACTAAAATAAGTGTGTTTAAAGTCCTTTCTGTGCCTGAAATTGGTCAAAATTGAAGATTTTGAGTAAGCAAAACTCTGTAAAAATGGCAATTTTGGTCACTGTGAGGGTTTAAAAAGTGGTTATTCAACATGAGGCCCGATCCAAATGACATTTTGAATAATTTTTGGTAGAGTCCAAAAAATCAATTTTCTGATGAAAAACGATGACCCCGGACCAGTCGAACGTTGAAAAAATGGTCAATATTGATGACATTTTTACATTTAATCTTTTGACTTGAAATGACGGTTGGATGTGAATTATTACTTTTTCAACTAAAATAAGTGTGTTTAAAGTCATTTCTGTGCCTGAAATTGGTCAAAATTGAAGATTTTGAGTAAGCAAAACTCTGTAAAAATGGCAATTTTGGTCACTGTGAGGGTTTAAAAAGTGGTTATTCAACATGAGGCCCGATCCAAATGACATTTTGAATCATTTTTGATAGAGTCCAAAAAATCAATTTTCTGATGAAAAACGATGACCCCGGACCAGTCGAACGTTGAAAAAATGGTCAATATTGATGAAATATTAACATTTAATCTTTTGACTTTAAATGACGGTTGGATGTGAATTATTACTTTTTCAACTAAAATAAGTGTGTTTAAAGTCATTTCTGTGCCTGAAATTGGTCAAAATGTAAGATTTTGAGTAAGCAAAACTCTGTAAAAATGGCAATTTTGGTCACTGTGAGGGTTTAAAAAGTGGTTATTCAACATGAGGCCCGATCCAAAAGACATTTTGAATCTTTTTTGGTAGAGTCCAAAAAATCCATTTTCTGATGAAAAACGATGACCCCGGACCAGTCGAACGTTGAAAAAATGGTCAATATTGATGAAATTTTAACATTTAATCTTTTGACTTTAAATGACGGTTGGATGTGAATTATTACTTTTTCAACTAAAATAAGTGTGTTTAAAGTCATTTCTGTGCCTGAAATTGGTCAAAATGTAAGATTTTGAGTAAGCAAAACTCTGTAAAAATGGCAATTTTGGTCACTGTGAGGGTTTAAAAAGTGGTTATTCAACATGAGGCCCGATCCAAATGACATTTTGAATCATTTTTGGTAGAGTCCAAAAAATCAATTTTCTGATGAAAAACGATGACCCCGGACCAGTCGAACGTTGAAAAAATGGTCAATATTGATGAAATTTTTACATTTAATCTTTTGACTTGAAATGACGGTTGGATGTGAATTATTACTTTTTCAACTAAAATAAGTGTGTTTAAAGTCATTTCTGTGCCTGAAATTGGTCAAAATTTAAGATTTTGAGTAAGCAAAACTCTGTAAAAATGGCAATTTTGGTCACTGTGAGGGTTTAAAAAGTGGTTATTCAACATGAGGCCCGATCCAAATGACATTTTGAATCATTTTTGGTAGAGTCCAAAAAATCAATTTTCTGATGAAAAACGATGACCCCGGACCAGTCGAACGTTGAAAAAATGGTCAATATTGATGAAATTTTAACATTTAATCTTTTGACTTTAAATGACGGTTGGATGTGAATTATTACTTTTTCAACTAAAATAAGTGTGTTTAAAGTCCTTTCTGTGCCTGAAATTGGTCAAAATTGAAGATTTTGAGTAAGCAAAACTCTGTAAAAATGGCAATTTTGGTCACTGTGAGGGTTTAAAAAGTGGTTATTCAACATGAGGCCCGATCCAAATGACATTTTGAATAATTTTTGGTAGAGTCCAAAAAATCAATTTTCTGATGAAAAACGATGACCCCGGACCAGTCGAACGTTGAAAAAATGGTCAATATTGATGACATTTTTACATTTAATCTTTTGACTTGAAATGACGGTTGGATGTGAATTATTACTTTTTCAACTAAAATAAGTGTGTTTAAAGTCATTTCTGTGCCTGAAATTGGTCAAAATTTAAGATTTTGAGTAAGCAAAACTCTGTAAAAATGGCAATTTTGGTCACTGTGAGGGTTTAAAAAGTGGTTATTCAACATGAGGCCCGATCCAAATGACATTTTGAATCATTTTTGGTAGAGTCCAAAAAATCAATTGTCTGATGAAAAACAATGACCCCGGACCAGTCGAACGTTGAAAAAATGGTCAATATTGATGAAATTTTAACATTTAATCTTTTGACTTTAAATGACGGTTGGATGTGAATTATTACTTTTTCAACTAAAATAAGTGTGTTTAAAGTCATTTCTGTGCCTGAAATTGGTCAAAATTGAAGATTTTGAGTAAGCAAAACTCTGTAAAAATGGCAATTTTGGTCACTGTGAGGGTTTAAAAAGTGGTTATTCAACATGAGGCCCGATCCAAATGACATTTTGAATAATTTTTGGTAGAGTCCAAAAAATCAATTTTCTGATGAAAAACGATGACCCCGGACCAGTCGAACGTTGAAAAAATGGTCAATATTGATGACATTTTTACATTTAATCTTTTGACTTGAAATGACGGTTGGATGTGAATTATTACTTTTTCAACTAAAATAAGTGTGTTTAAAGTCATTTCTGTGCCTGAAATTGGTCAAAATTGAAGATTTTGAGTAAGCAAAACTCTGTAAAAATGGCAATTTTGGTCACTGTGAGGGTTTAAAAAGTGGTTATTCAACATGAGGCCCGATCCAAATGACATTTTGAATCATTTTTGATAGAGTCCAAAAAATCAATTTTCTGATGAAAAACGATGACCCCGGACCAGTCGAACGTTGAAAAAATGGTCAATATTGATGAAATATTAACATTTAATCTTTTGACTTTAAATGACGGTTGGATGTGAATTATTACTTTTTCAACTAAAATAAGTGTGTTTAAAGTCATTTCTGTGCCTGAAATTGGTCAAAATGTAAGATTTTGAGTAAGCAAAACTCTGTAAAAATGGCAATTTTGGTCACTGTGAGGGTTTAAAAAGTGGTTATTCAACATGAGGCCCGATCCAAAAGACATTTTGAATCTTTTTTGGTAGAGTCCAAAAAATCCATTTTCTGATGAAAAACGATGACCCCGGACCAGTCGAACGTTGAAAAAATGGTCAATATTGATGAAATTTTAACATTTAATCTTTTGACTTTAAATGACGGTTGGATGTGAATTATTACTTTTTCAACTAAAATAAGTGTGTTTAAAGTCATTTCTGTGCCTGAAATTGGTCAAAATGTAAGATTTTGAGTAAGCAAAACTCTGTAAAAATGGCAATTTTGGTCACTGTGAGGGTTTAAAAAGTGGTTATTCAACATGAGGCCCGATCCAAATGACATTTTGAATCATTTTTGGTAGAGTCCAAAAAATCAATTTTCTGATGAAAAACGATGACCCCGGACCAGTCGAACGTTGAAAAAATGGTCAATATTGATGAAATTTTAACATTTAATCTTTTGACTTTAAATGACGGTTGGATGTGAATTATTACTTTTTCAACTAAAACAAGTGTGTTTAAAGTCATTTCTGTGCCTGAAATTGGTCAAAATGTAAGATTTTGAGTAAGCAAAACTCTGTAAAAATTGCAATTTTGGTCACTGTGAGGGTTTAAAAAGTGGTTATTCAACATGAGACCCGATCCAAAAAACATTTTGAATCTTTTTTGGTAGAGTCCAAAAAATCAATTTTCTGATGAAAAACGATGACCCCAGACCAGTCGAACGTTGAAAAAATTGTCAATATTGATGAAATTTTAACATTTAATCTTTTGACTTTAAATGACGGTTGGATGTGAATTATTACTTTTTCAACTAAAATAAGTGTGTTTAAAGTCCTTTCTGTGCCTGAAATTGGTCAAAATTGAAGATTTTGAGTAAGCAAAACTCTGTAAAAATGGCAATTTTGGTCACTGTGAGGGTTTAAAAAGTGGTTATTCAACATGAGGCCCGATCCAAATGACATTTTGAATAATTTTTGGTAGAGTCCAAAAAATCAATTTTCTGATGAAAAACGATGACCCCGGACCAGTCGAACGTTGAAAAAATGGTCAATATTGATGACATTTTTACATTTAATCTTTTGACTTGAAATGACGGTTGGATGTGAATTATTACTTTTTCAACTAAAATAAGTGTGTTTAAAGTCATTTCTGTGCCTGAAATTGGTCAAAATTTAAGATTTTGAGTAAGCAAAACTCTGTAAAAATGGCAATTTTGGTCACTGTGAAGGTTTAAAAAGTGGTTATTCAACATGAGGCCCGATCCAAATGACATTTTTAATCATTTTTGGTAGAGTCCAAAAAATCAATTGTCTGATGAAAAACAATGACCCCGGACCAGTCGAACGTTGAAAAAATGGTCAATATTGATGAAATTTTAACATTTAATCTTTTGACTTTAAATGACGGTTGGATGTGAATTATTACTTTTTCAACTAAAATAAGTGTGTTTAAAGTCATTTCTGTGCCTGAAATTGGTCAAAATTTAAGATTTTGAGTAAGCAAAACTCTGTAAAAATTGCAATTTTGGTCACTGTGAGGGTTTAAAAAGTGGTTATTCAACATGAGACCAGATCCAAAAGACATTTTGAATCTTTTTTGGTAGAGTCCAAAAAATCAATTTTCTGATGAAAAACGATGACCCCGGACCAGTCGAACGTTGAAAAAATGGTCAATATTGATGAAATTTTAACATTTAATCTTTTGACTTTAAATGACGGTTGGATGTGAATTATTACTTTTTCAACTAAAATAAGTGTGTTTAAAGTCATTTCTGTGCCTGAAATTGGTCAAAATTGAAGATTTTGAGTAAGCAAAACTCTGTAAAAATGGCAATTTTGGTCACTGTGAGGGTTTAAAAAGTGGTTATTCAACATGAGGCCCGATCCAAATGACATTTTGAAACATTTTTGGTAGAGTCCAAAAAATCAATTTTCTGATGAAAAACGATGACCCCGGACCAGTCGAACGTTGAAAAAGTGGTCAATATTGATGAAATTTTTACATTTAATCTTTTGACTTTAAATGACGGTTGGATGTGAATTATTACTTTTTCAACTAAAATAAGTGTGTTTAAAGTCATTTCTGTGCCTGAAATTGGTCAAAATTGAAGATTTTGAGTAAGCAAAACTCTGTAAAAATGGCAATTTTGGTCACTGTGAGGGTTTAAAAAGTGGTTATTCAACATGAGACCCGATCCAAAAGACATTTTGAATCTTTTTTGGTAGAGTCCAAAAAATCCATTTTCTGATGAAAAACGATGACCCCGGACCAGTCGAACGTTGAAAAAATGGTCAATATTGATGAAATTTTAACATTTAATCTTTTGACTTTAAATGACGGTTGGATGTGAATTATTACTTTTTCAACTAAAATAAGTGTGTTTAAAGTCATTTCTGTGCCTGAAATTGGTCAAAATGTAAGATTTTGAGTAAGCAAAACTCTGTAAAAATGGCAATTTTGGTCACTGTGAGGGTTTAAAAAGTGGTTATTCAACATGAGGCCCGATCCAAATGACATTTTGAATCATTTTTGGTAGAGTCCAAAAAATCAATTTTCTGATGAAAAACGATGACCCCGGACCAGTCGAACGTTGAAAAAATGGTCAATATTGATGAAATTTTTACATTTAATCTTTTGACTTGAAATGACGGTTGGATGTGAATTATTACTTTTTCAACTAAAATAAGTGTGTTTAAAGTCATTTCTGTGCCTGAAATTGGTCAAAATTTAAGATTTTGAGTAAGCAAAACTCTGTAAAAATGGCAATTTTGGTCACTGTGAGGGTTTAAAAAGTGGTTATTCAACATGAGGCCCGATCCAAATGACATTTTGAATCATTTTTGGTAGAGTCCAAAAAATCAATTTTCTGATGAAAAACGATGACCCCGGACCAGTCGAACGTTGAAAAAATGGTCAATATTGATGAAATTTTAACATTTAATCTTTTGACTTTAAATGACGGTTGGATGTGAATTATTACTTTTTCAACTAAAACAAGTGTGTTTAAAGTCATTTCTGTGCCTGAAATTGGTCAAAATGTAAGATTTTGAGTAAGCAAAACTCTGTAAAAATGGCAATTTTGGTCACTGTGAGGGTTTAAAAAGTGGTTATTCAACATGAGACCCGATCCAAAAGACATTTTGAATCTTTTTTGGTAGAGTCCAAAAAATCCATTTTCTGATGAAAAACGATGACCCCGGACCAGTCGAACGTTGAAAAAATGGTCAATATTGATGAAATTTTAACATTTAATCTTTTGACTTTAAATGACGGTTGGATGTGAATTATTACTTTTTCAACTAAAATAAGTGTGTTTAAAGTCCTTTCTGTGCCTGAAATTGGTCAAAATGTAAGATTTTGAGTAAGCAAAACTCTGTAAAAATGGCAATTTTGGTCACTGTGAGGGTTTAAAAAGTGGTTATTCAACATGAGGCCCGATCCAAATGACATTTTGAATCATTTTTGGTAGAGTCCAAAAAATCAATTTTCTGATGAAAAACGATGACCCCGGACCAGTCGAACGTTGAAAAAATGGTCAATATTGATGAAATTTTTACATTTATTCTTTTGACTTGAAATGACGGTTGGATGTGAATTATTACTTTTTCAACTAAAATAAGTGTGTTTAAAGTCATTTCTGTGCCTGAAATTGGTCAAAATTTAAGATTTTGAGTAAGCAAAACTCTGTAAAAATGGCAATTTTGGTCACTGTGAGGGTTTAAAAAGTGGTTATTCAAAATGAGGCCCGATCCAAATGACATTTTGAATCATTTTTGGTAGAGTCCAAAAAATCAATTTTCTGATGAAAAACGATGACCCCAGACCAGTCGAACGTTGAAAAAATTGTCAATATTGATGAAATTTTAACATTTAATCTTTTGACTTTAAATGACGGTTGGATGTGAATTATTACTTTTTCAACTAAAATAAGTGTGTTTAAAGTCCTTTCTGTGCCTGAAATTGGTCAAAATTGAAGATTTTGAGTAAGCAAAACTCTGTAAAAATGGCAATTTTGGTCACTGTGAGGGTTTAAAAAGTGGTTATTCAACATGAGGCCCGATCCAAATGACATTTTGAATAATTTTTGGTAGAGTCCAAAAAATCAATTTTCTGATGAAAAACGATGACCCCGGACCAGTCGAACGTTGAAAAAATGGTCAATATTGATGACATTTTTACATTTAATCTTTTGACTTTAAATGACGGTTGGATGTGAATTATTACTTTTTCAACTAAAACAAGTGTGTTTAAAGTCATTTCTGTGCCTGAAATTGGTCAAAATTTAAAGATTTTGAGTAAGCAAAACTCTGTAAAAATTGCAATTTTGGTCACTGTGAGGGTTTAAAAAGTGGTTATTCAACATGAGGCCCGATCCAAATGACATTTTGAATCATTTTTGGTAGAGTCCAAAAAATCAATTTTCTGATGAAAAACGATGACCCCGGACCAGTCGAACGTTGAAAAAATTGTCAATATTGATGAAATTTTAACATTTAATCTTTTGACTTTAAATGACGGTTGGATGTGAATTATTACTTTTTCAACTAAAATAAGTGTGTTTAAAGTCATTTCTGTGCCTGAAATTGGTCAAAATTGAAGATTTTGAGTAAGCAAAACTCTGTAAAAATGGCAATTTTGGTCACTGTGAGGGTTTAAAAAGTGGTTATTCAACATGAGACCCGATCCAAAAGACATTTTGAATCTTTTTTGGTAGAGTCCAAAAAATCCATTTTCTGATGAAAAACGATGACCCCGGACCAGTCGAAAGTTGAAAAAATGGTCAATATTGATGACATTTTAACATTTAATCTTTTGACTTTAAATGACGGTTGGATGTGAATTATTACTTTTTCAACTAAAATAAGTGTGTTTAAAGTCATTTCTGTGCCTGAAATTGGTCAAAATTGAAGATTTTGAGTAAGCAAAACTCTGTAAAAATGGCAATTTTGGTCACTGTGAGGGTTTAAAAAGTGGTTATTCAACATGAGGCCCGATCCAAATGACATTTTGAATCATTTTTGGTAGAGTCCAAAAAATTAATTTTCTGATGAAAAACGATGACCCCGGACCAGTCGAACGTTGAAAAAATGGTCAATATTGATGAAATTTTAAGATTTAATCTTTTGACTTTAAATGACAGTTGGATGTGAATTATTACTTTTTCAACTAAAATAAGTGTGTTTAAAGTCATTTCTGTGCCTGAAATTGGTCAAAATTGAAGATTTTGAGTAAGCAAAACTCTGTAAAAATGGCAATTTTGGTCACTGTGAGGGTTTAAAAAGTGGTTATTCAACATGAGACCCGATCCAAAAGACATTTTGAATCTTTTTTGGTAGAGTCCAGAAAATCAATTTTCTGATGAAAAACGATGACCCCGGACCAGTCGAACGTTGAAAAAATGGTCAATATTGATGAAATTTTAACATTTAATCTTTTGACTTTAAATGACGGTTGGATGTGAATTATTACTTTTTCAACTAAAATAGGTGTGTTTAAAGTCATTTCTGTGCCTGAAATTGGTCAAAATTTAAGATTTTGAGTAAGCAAAACTCTGTAAAAATGGCAATTTTGGTCACTGTGAGGGTTTAAAAAGTGGTTATTCAACATGAGGCCCGATCCAAATGACATTTTGAATCATTTTTGGTAGAGTCCAAAAAATCAATTTTCTGATGAAAAACGATGACCCCGGACCAGTCGAACGTTGAAAAAATGGTCAATATTGATGAAATTTTAACATTTAATCTTTTGACTTTAAATGACGGTTGGATGTGAATTATTACTTTTTCAACTAAAATAAGTGTGTTTAAAGTCCTTTCTGTGCCTGAAATTGGTCAAAATTGAAGATTTTGAGTAAGCAAAACTCTGTAAAAATGGCAATTTTGGTCACTGTGAGGGTTTAAAAAGTGGTTATTCAACATGAGGCCCGATCCAAATGACATTTTGAATAATTTTTGGTAGAGTCCAAAAAATCAATTTTCTGATGAAAAACGATGACCCCGGACCAGTCGAACGTTGAAAAAATGGTCAATATTGATGACATTTTAACATTTAATCTTTTGACTTTAAATGACGGTTGGATGTGAATTATTACTTTTTCAACTAAAACAAGTGTGTTTAAAGTCATTTCTGTGCCTGAAATTGGTCAAAATTTAAAGATTTTGAGTAAGCAAAACTCTGTAAAAATTGCAATTTTGGTCACTGTGAGGGTTTAAAAAGTGGTTATTCAACATGAGGCCCGATCCAAATGACATTTTGAATCATTTTTGGTAGAGTCCAAAAAATCAATTTTCTGATGAAAAACGATGACCCCGGACCAGTCGAACGTTGAAAAAATTGTCAATATTGATGAAATTTTAACATTTAATCTTTTGACTTTAAATGACGGTTGGATGTGAATTATTACTTTTTCAACTAAAATAAGTGTGTTTAAAGTCATTTCTGTGCCTGAAATTGGTCAAAATTGAAGATTTTGAGTAAGCAAAACTCTGTAAAAATTGCAATTTTGGTCACTGTGAGGGTTTAAAAAGTGGTTATTCAACATGAGACCCGATCCAAAAGACATTTTGAATCTTTTTTGGTAGAGTCCAAAAAATCCATTTTCTGATGAAAAACGATGACCCCGGACCAGTCGAAAGTTGAAAAAATGGTCAATATTGATGACATTTTAACATTTAATCTTTTGACTTTAAATGACGGTTGGATGTGAATTATTACTTTTTCAACTAAAATAAGTGTGTTTAAAGTCATTTCTGTGCCTGAAATTGGTCAAAATTGAAGATTTTGAGTAAGCAAAACTCTGTAAAAATGGCAATTTTGGTCACTGTGAGGGTTTAAAAAGTGGTTATTCAACATGAGGCCCGATCCAAATGACATTTTGAATCATTTTTGGTAGAGTCCAAAAAATTAATTTTCTGATGAAAAACGATGACCCCGGACCAGTCGAACGTTGAAAAAATGGTCAATATTGATGAAATTTTAAGATTTAATCTTTTGACTTTAAATGACAGTTGGATGTGAATTATTACTTTTTCAACTAAAATAAGTGTGTTTAAAGTCATTTCTGTGCCTGAAATTGGTCAAAATTTAAGATTTTGAGTAAGCAAAACTCTGTAAAAATGGCAATTTTGGTCACTGTGAGGGTTTAAAAAGTGGTTATTCAACATGAGGCCCGATCCGAAAGACATTTTGAATCTCTTTTGGTAGAGTCCAAAAAATCCATTTTCTGATGAAAAACGATGACCCCGGACCAGTCGAACGTTGAAAAAATGGTCAATATTGATGAAATTTTAACATTTAATCTTTTGACTTTAAATGACGGTTGGATGTGAATTATTACTTTTTCAACTAAAATAAGTGTGTTTAAAGTAATTTCTGTGCCTGAAAGTGGTCAAAATTGAAGTGTTTGAGTAAGCAAAACTCTGTAAAAATGGCAATTTTGGTCACTGTGAGCGTTTAAAAAGTGGTTATTCAACATGAGGCCCGATCCAAATGACATTTTGAATCATTTTTGATAGAGTCCAAAAAAATCAATTTTCTGATGAAAAACGATGACCCCGGACCAGTTGAACGTTGAAAAAATGGTCAATATTGATGAAATTTTTACATTTAATCTTTTGACTTTAAATGACGGTTGGATGTGAATTATTACTTTTTCAACTAAAATAAGTGTGTTTAAAGTCATTTCTGTGCCTGAAATTGGTCAAAATTGAAGATTTTGAGTAAGCAAAACTCTGTAAAAATGGCAATTTTGGTCACTGTGAGGGTTTAAAAAGTGGTTATTCAACATGAGACCCGATCCAAAAGACATTTTGAATCTTTTTTGGTAGAGTCCAAAAAATCAATTTTCTGATGAAAAACGATGACCCCGGACCAGTCGAACGTTGAAAAAATGGTCAATATTGATGAAATTTTAACATTTAATCTTTTGACTTTAAATGACGGTTGGATGTGAATTATTACTTTTTCAACTAAAATAAGTGTGTTTAAAGTCATTTCTGTGCCTGAAATTGGTCAAAATTGAAGATTTTGAGTAAGCAAAACTCTGTAAAAATGGCAATTTTGGTCACTGTGAGGGTTTAAAAAGTGGTTATTCAACATGAGGCCCGATCCAAATGACATTTTGAATCATTTTTGATAGAGTCCAAAAAATCAATTTTCTGATGAAAAACGATGACCCCGGACCAGTCGAACGTTGAAAAAATGGTCAATATTGATGAAATATTAACATTTAATCTTTTGACTTTAAATGACGGTTGGATGTGAATTATTACTTTTTCAACTAAAATAAGTGTGTTTAAAGTCATTTCTGTGCCTGAAATTGGTCAAAATGTAAGATTTTGAGTAAGCAAAACTCTGTAAAAATGGCAATTTTGGTCACTGTGAGGGTTTAAAAAGTGGTTATTCAACATGAGGCCCGATCCAAATGACATTTTGAATCATTTTTGGTAGAGTCCAAAAAATCAATTTTCTGATGAAAAACGATGACCCCGGACCAGTCGAACGTTGAAAAAATGGTCAATATTGATGAAATTTTTACATTTAATCTTTTGACTTTAAATGACGGTTGGATGTGAATTATTACTTCTTCAACTAAAATAAGTGTGTTTAAAGTCATTTCTTTGCCTGAAATTGGTCAAAATTGAAGATTTTGAGTAAGCAATACTCTGTAAAAATGGCAATTTTGGTCACTGTGAGGGTTTAAAAAGTGGTTATTCAACATGAGGCCCGATCCAAAAGACATTTTGAATCTTTTTTGGTAGAGTCCAAAAAATCCATTTTCTGATGAAAAACGATGACCCCGGACCAGTCGAACGTTGAAAAAATGGTCAATATTGATGAAATTTTAACATTTAATCTTTTGACTTTAAATGACGGTTGGATGTGAATTATTACTTTTTCAACTAAAATAAGTGTGTTTAAAGTCATTTCTGTGCCTGAAATTGGTCAAAATGTAAGATTTTGAGTAAGCAAAACTCTGTAAAAATGGCAATTTTGGTCACTGTGAGGGTTTAAAAAGTGGTTATTCAACATGAGGCCCGATCCAAATGACATTTTGAATCATTTTTGGTAGAGTCCAAAAAATCAATTTTCTGATGAAAAACGATGACCCCGGACCAGTCGAACGTTGAAAAAATGGTCAATATTGATGAAATTTTTACATTTAATCTTTTGACTTGAAATGACGGTTGGATGTGAATTATTACTTTTTCAACTAAAATAAGTGTGTTTAAAGTCATTTCTGTGCCTGAAATTGGTCAAAATTTAAGATTTTGAGTAAGCAAAACTCTGTAAAAATGGCAATTTTGGTCACTGTGAGGGTTTAAAAAGTGGTTATTCAACATGAGGCCCGATCCAAAAAACATTTTGAATCTTTTTTGGTAGAGTCCAAAAAATCAATTTTCTGATGAAAAACGATGACCCCGGACCAGTCGAACGTTGAAAAAATTGTCAATATTGATGAAATTTTAACATTTAATCTTTTGACTTTAAATGATGGTTGGATGTGAATTATTACTTTTTCAACTAAAATAAGTGTGTTTAAAGTCATTTCTGTGCCTGAAATTGGTCAAAATTGAAGATTTTGAGTAAGCAAAACTCTGTAAAAATGGCAATTTTGGTCACTGTGAGGGTTTAAAAAGTGGTTATTCAACATGAGACCCGATCCAAAAGACATTTTGAATGTTTTTTGGTAGAGTCCAAAAAATCCATTTTCTGATGAAAAACGATGACCCCGGACCAGTCGAAAGTTGAAAAAATGGTCAATATTGATGAAATTTTAACATTTAGTCTTTTGACTTTAAATGACGGTTGGATGTGAATTATTACTTTTTCAACTAAAATAAGTGTGTTTAAAGTCATTTCTGTGCCTGAAATTGGTCAAAATTGAAGATTTTGAGTAAGCAAAACTCTGTAAAAATGGCAATTTTGGTCACTGTGAGGGTTTAAAAAGTGGTTATTCAACATGAGGCCCGATCCAAATGACATTTTGAATCATTTTTGGTAGAGTCCAAAAAATTAATTTTCTGATGAAAAACGATGACCCCGGACCAGTCGAACGTTGAAAAAATGGTCAATATTGATGAAATTTTAACATTTAATCTTTTGACTTTAAATGACGGTTGGATGTGAATTATTACTTTTTCAACTAAAATAAGTGTGTTTAAAGTCATTTCTGTGCCTGAAATTGGTCAAAATTTAAGATTTTGAGTAAGCAAAACTCTGTAAAAATGGCAATTTTGGTCACTGTGAGGGTTTAAAAAGTGGTTATTCAACATGAGGCCAGATCCAAATGACATTTTGAATCATTTTTGGTAGAGTCCAAAAAATCAATTTTCTGATGAAAAACGATGACCCCGGACCAGTCGACCGTTGAAAAAATGGTCAATATTGATGAAATTTTAACATTTAATCTTTTGACTTTAAATAACGGTTGGATGTGAATTATTACTTTTTCAACTAAAATAAGTGTGTTTAAAGTCATTTCTGTGCCTGAAATTGGTCAAAATGTAAGATTTTGAGTAAGCAAAACTCTGTAAAAATTGCAATTTTGGTCACTGTGAGGGTTTAAAAAGTGGTTATTCAACATGAGACCCGATCCAAAAAACATTTTGAATCTTTTTTGGTAGAGTCCAAAAAATCAATTTTCTGATGAAAAACGATGACCCCCAGACCAGTCGAACGTTGAAAAAATTGTCAATATTGATGAAATTTTAACATTTAATCTTTTGACTTTAAATGACGGTTGGATGTGAATTATTACTTTTTCAACTAAAATAAGTGTGTTTAAAGTCCTTTCTGTGCCTGAAATTGGTCAAAATTGAAGATTTTGAGTAAGCAAAACTCTGTAAAAATGGCAATTTTGGTCACTGTGAGGGTTTAAAAAGTGGTTATTCAACATGAGGCCCGATCCAAATGACATTTTGAATAATTTTTGGTAGAGTCCAAAAAATCAATTTTCTGATGAAAAACGATGACCCCGGACCAGTCGAACGTTGAAAAAATGGTCAATATTGATGACATTTTTACATTTAATCTTTTGACTTGAAATGACGGTTGGATGTGAATTATTACTTTTTCAACTAAAATAAGTGTGTTTAAAGTCATTTCTGTGCCTGAAATTGGTCAAAATTGAAGATTTTGAGTAAGCAAAACTCTGTAAAAATGGCAATTTTGGTCACTGTGAGGGTTTAAAAAGTGGTTATTCAACATGAGGCCCGATCCAAATGACATTTTGAATCATTTTTGATAGAGTCCAAAAAATCAATTTTCTGATGAAAAACGATGACCCCGGACCAGTCGAACGTTGAAAAAATGGTCAATATTGATGAAATATTAACATTTAATCTTTTGACTTTAAATGACGGTTGGATGTGAATTATTACTTTTTCAACTAAAATAAGTGTGTTTAAAGTCATTTCTGTGCCTGAAATTGGTCAAAATGTAAGATTTTGAGTAAGCAAAACTCTGTAAAAATGGCAATTTTGGTCACTGTGAGGGTTTAAAAAGTGGTTATTCAACATGATGCCCGATCCAAAAGACATTTTGAATCTTTTTTGGTAGAGTCCAAAAAATCAATTTTCTGATGAAAAACGATGACCCCGGACCAGTCGAACGTTGAAAAAATGGTCAATATTGATGAAATTTTAACATTTAATCTTTTGACTTTAAATGACGGTTGGATGTGAATTATTACTTTTTCAACTAAAACAAGTGTGTTTAAAGTCATTTCTGTGCCTGAAATTGGTCAAAATGTAAGATTTTGAGTAAGCAAAACTCTGTAAAAATTGCAATTTTGGTCACTGTGAGGGTTTAAAAAGTGGTTATTCAACATGAGACCCGATCCAAAAAACATTTTGAATCTTTTTTGGTAGAGTCCAAAAAATCAATTTTCTGATGAAAAACGATGACCCCAGACCAGTCGAACGTTGAAAAAATTGTCAATATTGATGAAATTTTAACATTTAATCTTTTGACTTTAAATGACGGTTGGATGTGAATTATTACTTTTTCAACTAAAATAAGTGTGTTTAAAGTCCTTTCTGTGCCTGAAATTGGTCAAAATTGAAGATTTTGAGTAAGCAAAACTCTGTAAAAATGGCAATTTTGGTCACTGTGAGGGTTTAAAAAGTGGTTATTCAACATGAGGCCCGATCCAAATGACATTTTGAATAATTTTTGGTAGAGTCCAAAAAATCCATTTTCTGATGAAAAACGATGACCCCGGACCAGTCGAACGTTGAAAAAATGGTCAATATTGATGACATTTTTACATTTAATCTTTTGACTTGAAATGACGGTTGGATGTGAATTATTACTTTTTCAACTAAAATAAGTGTGTTTAAAGTCATTTCTGTGCCTGAAATTGGTCAAAATTTAAGATTTTGAGTAAGCAAAACTCTGTAAAAATGGCAATTTTGGTCACTGTGAGGGTTTAAAAAGTGGTTATTCAACATGAGGCCCGATCCAAATGACATTTTGAATCATTTTTGGTAGAGTCCAAAAAATCAATTTTCTGATGAAAAACGATGACCCCAGACCAGTCGAACGTTGAAAAAATTGTCAATATTGATGAAATTTTAACATTTAATCTTTTGACTTTAAATGACGGTTGGATGTGAATTATTACTTTTTCAACTAAAATAAGTGTGTTTAAAGTCCTTTCTGTGCCTGAAATTGGTCAAAATTGAAGATTTTGAGTAAGCAAAACTCTGTAAAAATGGCAATTTTGGTCACTGTGAGGGTTTAAAAAGTGGTTATTCAACATGAGGCCCGATCCAAATGACATTTTGAATCATTTTTGGTAGAGTCCAAAAAATCAATTTTCTGATGAAAAACGATGACCCCGGACCAGTCGAACGTTGAAAAAATGGTCAATATTGATGAAATTTTTACATTTAATCTTTTGACTTGAAATGACGGTTGGATGTGAATTATTACTTTTTCAACTAAAATAAGTGTGTTTAAAGTCATTTCTGTGCCTGAAATTGGTCAAAATTTAAGATTTTGAGTAAGCAAAACTCTGTAAAAATGGCAATTTTGGTCACTGTGAGGGTTTAAAAAGTGGTTATTCAACATGAGGCCCGATCCAAATGACATTTTGAATCATTTTTGGTAGAGTCCAAAAAATCAATTTTCTGATGAAAAACGATGACCCCAGACCAGTCGAACGTTGAAAAAATTGTCAATATTGATGAAATTTTAACATTTAATCTTTTGACTTTAAATGACGGTTGGATGTGAATTATTACTTTTTCAACTAAAATAAGTGTGTTTAAAGTCCTTTCTGTGCCTGAAATTGGTCAAAATTGAAGATTTTGAGTAAGCAAAACTCTGTAAAAATGGCAATTTTGGTCACTGTGAGGGTTTAAAAAGTGGTTATTCAACATGAGGCCCGATCCAAATGACATTTTGAATAATTTTTGGTAGAGTCCAAAAAATCAATTTTCTGATGAAAAACGATGACCCCGGACCAGTCGAACGTTGAAAAAATGGTCAATATTGATGACATTTTTACATTTAATCTTTTGACTTTAAATGACGGTTGGATGTGAATTATTACTTTTTCAACTAAAACAAGTGTGTTTAAAGTCATTTCTGTGCCTGAAATTGGTCAAAATTTAAAGATTTTGAGTAAGCAAAACTCTGTAAAAATTGCAATTTTGGTCACTGTGAGGGTTTAAAAAGTGGTTATTCAACATGAGGCCCGATCCAAATGACATTTTGAATCATTTTTGGTAGAGTCCAAAAAATCAATTTTCTGATGAAAAACGATGACCCCGGACCAGTCGAACGTTGAAAAAATTGTCAATATTGATGAAATTTTAACATTTAATCTTTTGACTTTAAATGACGGTTGGATGTGAATTATTACTTTTTCAACTAAAATAAGTGTGTTTAAAGTCATTTCTGTGCCTGAAATTGGTCAAAATTGAAGATTTTGAGTAAGCAAAACTCTGTAAAAATGGCAATTTTGGTCACTGTGAGGGTTTAAAAAGTGGTTATTCAACATGAGACCCGATCCAAAAGACATTTTGAATCTTTTTTGGTAGAGTCCAAAAAATCCATTTTCTGATGAAAAACGATGACCCCGGACCAGTCGAAAGTTGAAAAAATGGTCAATATTGATGACATTTTAACATTTAATCTTTTGACTTTAAATGACGGTTGGATGTGAATTATTACTTTTTCAACTAAAATAAGTGTGTTTAAAGTCCTTTCTGTGCCTGAAATTGGTCAAAATTGAAGATTTTGAGTAAGCAAAACTCTGTAAAAATGGCAATTTTGGTCACTGTGAGGGTTTAAAAAGTGGTTATTCAACATGAGGCCCGATCCAAATGACATTTTGAATCATTTTTGGTAGAGTCCAAAAAATCAATTTTCTGATGAAAAACGATGACCCCGGACCAGTCGAACGTTGAAAAAATGGTCAATATTGATGAAATTTTTACATTTAATCTTTTGACTTGAAATGACGGTTGGATGTGAATTATTACTTTTTCAACTAAAATAAGTGTGTTTAAAGTCATTTCTGTGCCTGAAATTGGTCAAAATTGAAGATTTTGAGTAAGCAAAACTCTGTAAAAATGGCAATTTTGGTCACTGTGAGGGTTTAAAAAGTGGTTATTCAACATGAGGCCCGATCCAAATGACATTTTGAATCATTTTTGATAGAGTCCAAAAAATCAATTTTCTGATGAAAAACGATGACCCCGGACCAGTCGAACGTTGAAAAAATGGTCAATATTGATGAAATATTAACATTTAATCTTTTGACTTTAAATGACGGTTGGATGTGAATTATTACTTTTTCAACTAAAATAAGTGTGTTTAAAGTCATTTCTGTGCCTGAAATTGGTCAAAATGTAAGATTTTGAGTAAGCAAAACTCTGTAAAAATGGCAATTTTGGTCACTGTGAGGGTTTAAAAAGTGGTTATTCAACATGATGCCCGATCCAAAAGACATTTTGAATCTTTTTTGGTAGAGTCCAAAAAATCAATTTTCTGATGAAAAACGATGACCCCGGACCAGTCGAACGTTGAAAAAATGGTCAATATTGATGAAATTTTAACATTTAATCTTTTGACTTTAAATGACGGTTGGATGTGAATTATTACTTTTTCAACTAAAACAAGTGTGTTTAAAGTCATTTCTGTGCCTGAAATTGGTCAAAATGTAAGATTTTGAGTAAGCAAAACTCTGTAAAAATTGCAATTTTGGTCACTGTGAGGGTTTAAAAAGTGGTTATTCAACATGAGACCCGATCCAAAAAACATTTTGAATCTTTTTTGGTAGAGTCCAAAAAATCAATTTTCTGATGAAAAACGATGACCCCAGACCAGTCGAACGTTGAAAAAATTGTCAATATTGATGAAATTTTAACATTTAATCTTTTGACTTTAAATGACGGTTGGATGTGAATTATTACTTTTTCAACTAAAATAAGTGTGTTTAAAGTCCTTTCTGTGCCTGAAATTGGTCAAAATTGAAGATTTTGAGTAAGCAAAACTCTGTAAAAATGGCAATTTTGGTCACTGTGAGGGTTTAAAAAGTGGTTATTCAACATGAGGCCCGATCCAAATGACATTTTGAATAATTTTTGGTAGAGTCCAAAAAATCCATTTTCTGATGAAAAACGATGACCCCGGACCAGTCGAACGTTGAAAAAATGGTCAATATTGATGACATTTTTACATTTAATCTTTTGACTTGAAATGACGGTTGGATGTGAATTATTACTTTTTCAACTAAAATAAGTGTGTTTAAAGTCATTTCTGTGCCTGAAATTGGTCAAAATTTAAGATTTTGAGTAAGCAAAACTCTGTAAAAATGGCAATTTTGGTCACTGTGAGGGTTTAAAAAGTGGTTATTCAACATGAGGCCCGATCCAAATGACATTTTGAATCATTTTTGGTAGAGTCCAAAAAATCAATTTTCTGATGAAAAACGATGACCCCAGACCAGTCGAACGTTGAAAAAATTGTCAATATTGATGAAATTTTAACATTTAATCTTTTGACTTTAAATGACGGTTGGATGTGAATTATTACTTTTTCAACTAAAATAAGTGTGTTTAAAGTCCTTTCTGTGCCTGAAATTGGTCAAAATTGAAGATTTTGAGTAAGCAAAACTCTGTAAAAATGGCAATTTTGGTCACTGTGAGGGTTTAAAAAGTGGTTATTCAACATGAGGCCCGATCCAAATGACATTTTGAATCATTTTTGGTAGAGTCCAAAAAATCAATTTTCTGATGAAAAACGATGACCCCGGACCAGTCGAACGTTGAAAAAATGGTCAATATTGATGAAATTTTTACATTTAATCTTTTGACTTGAAATGACGGTTGGATGTGAATTATTACTTTTTCAACTAAAATAAGTGTGTTTAAAGTCATTTCTGTGCCTGAAATTGGTCAAAATTTAAGATTTTGAGTAAGCAAAACTCTGTAAAAATGGCAATTTTGGTCACTGTGAGGGTTTAAAAAGTGGTTATTCAACATGAGGCCCGATCCAAATGACATTTTGAATCATTTTTGGTAGAGTCCAAAAAATCAATTTTCTGATGAAAAACGATGACCCCAGACCAGTCGAACGTTGAAAAAATTGTCAATATTGATGAAATTTTAACATTTAATCTTTTGACTTTAAATGACGGTTGGATGTGAATTATTACTTTTTCAACTAAAATAAGTGTGTTTAAAGTCCTTTCTGTGCCTGAAATTGGTCAAAATTGAAGATTTTGAGTAAGCAAAACTCTGTAAAAATGGCAATTTTGGTCACTGTGAGGGTTTAAAAAGTGGTTATTCAACATGAGGCCCGATCCAAATGACATTTTGAATAATTTTTGGTAGAGTCCAAAAAATCAATTTTCTGATGAAAAACGATGACCCCGGACCAGTCGAACGTTGAAAAAATGGTCAATATTGATGACATTTTTACATTTAATCTTTTGACTTTAAATGACGGTTGGATGTGAATTATTACTTTTTCAACTAAAACAAGTGTGTTTAAAGTCATTTCTGTGCCTGAAATTGGTCAAAATTTAAAGATTTTGAGTAAGCAAAACTCTGTAAAAATTGCAATTTTGGTCACTGTGAGGGTTTAAAAAGTGGTTATTCAACATGAGGCCCGATCCAAATGACATTTTGAATCATTTTTGGTAGAGTCCAAAAAATCAATTTTCTGATGAAAAACGATGACCCCGGACCAGTCGAACGTTGAAAAAATTGTCAATATTGATGAAATTTTAACATTTAATCTTTTGACTTTAAATGACGGTTGGATGTGAATTATTACTTTTTCAACTAAAATAAGTGTGTTTAAAGTCATTTCTGTGCCTGAAATTGGTCAAAATTGAAGATTTTGAGTAAGCAAAACTCTGTAAAAATGGCAATTTTGGTCACTGTGAGGGTTTAAAAAGTGGTTATTCAACATGAGACCCGATCCAAAAGACATTTTGAATCTTTTTTGGTAGAGTCCAAAAAATCCATTTTCTGATGAAAAACGATGACCCCGGACCAGTCGAAAGTTGAAAAAATGGTCAATATTGATGACATTTTAACATTTAATCTTTTGACTTTAAATGACGGTTGGATGTGAATTATTACTTTTTCAACTAAAATAAGTGTGTTTAAAGTCCTTTCTGTGCCTGAAATTGGTCAAAATTGAAGATTTTGAGTAAGCAAAACTCTGTAAAAATGGCAATTTTGGTCACTGTGAGGGTTTAAAAAGTGGTTATTCAACATGAGGCCCGATCCAAATGACATTTTGAATCATTTTTGGTAGAGTCCAAAAAATCAATTTTCTGATGAAAAACGATGACCCCGGACCAGTCGAACGTTGAAAAAATGGTCAATATTGATGAAATTTTTACATTTAATCTTTTGACTTGAAATGACGGTTGGATGTGAATTATTACTTTTTCAACTAAAATAAGTGTGTTTAAAGTCATTTCTGTGCCTGAAATTGGTCAAAATTTAAGATTTTGAGTAAGCAAAACTCTGTAAAAATGGCAATTTTGGTCACTGTGAGGGTTTAAAAAGTGGTTATTCAACATGAGGCCCGATCCAAATGACATTTTGAATCATTTTTGGTAGAGTCCAAAAAATCAATTTTCTGATGAAAAACGATGACCCCAGACCAGTCGAACGTTGAAAAAATTGTCAATATTGATGAAATTTTAACATTTAATCTTTTGACTTTAAATGACGGTTGGATGTGAATTATTACTTTTTCAACTAAAATAAGTGTGTTTAAAGTCCTTTCTGTGCCTGAAATTGGTCAAAATTGAAGATTTTGAGTAAGCAAAACTCTGTAAAAATGGCAATTTTGGTCACTGTGAGGGTTTAAAAAGTGGTTATTCAACATGAGGCCCGATCCAAATGACATTTTGAATAATTTTTGGTAGAGTCCAAAAAATCAATTTTCTGATGAAAAACGATGACCCCGGACCAGTCGAACGTTGAAAAAATGGTCAATATTGATGACATTTTTACATTTAATCTTTTGACTTTAAATGACGGTTGGATGTGAATTATTACTTTTTCAACTAAAACAAGTGTGTTTAAAGTCATTTCTGTGCCTGAAATTGGTCAAAATTTAAAGATTTTGAGTAAGCAAAACTCTGTAAAAATTGCAATTTTGGTCACTGTGAGGGTTTAAAAAGTGGTTATTCAACATGAGGCCCGATCCAAATGACATTTTGAATCATTTTTGGTAGAGTCCAAAAAATCAATTTTCTGATGAAAAACGATGACCCCGGACCAGTCGAACGTTGAAAAAATTGTCAATATTGATGAAATTTTAACATTTAATCTTTTGACTTTAAATGACGGTTGGATGTGAATTATTACTTTTTCAACTAAAATAAGTGTGTTTAAAGTCATTTCTGTGCCTGAAATTGGTCAAAATTGAAGATTTTGAGTAAGCAAAACTCTGTAAAAATGGCAATTTTGGTCACTGTGAGGGTTTAAAAAGTGGTTATTCAACATGAGACCCGATCCAAAAGACATTTTGAATCTTTTTTGGTAGAGTCCAAAAAATCCATTTTCTGATGAAAAACGATGACCCCGGACCAGTCGAAAGTTGAAAAAATGGTCAATATTGATGACATTTTAACATTTAATCTTTTGACTTTAAATGACGGTTGGATGTGAATTATTACTTTTTCAACTAAAATAAGTGTGTTTAAAGTCATTTCTGTGCCTGAAATTGGTCAAAATTGAAGATTTTGAGTAAGCAAAACTCTGTAAAAATGGCAATTTTGGTCACTGTGAGGGTTTAAAAAGTGGTTATTCAACATGAGGCCCGATCCAAATGACATTTTGAATCATTTTTGGTAGAGTCCAAAAAATTAATTTTCTGATGAAAAACGATGACCCCGGACCAGTCGAACGTTGAAAAAATGGTCAATATTGATGAAATTTTAAGATTTAATCTTTTGACTTTAAATGACAGTTGGATGTGAATTATTACTTTTTCAACTAAAATAAGTGTGTTTAAAGTCATTTCTGTGCCTGAAATTGGTCAAAATTGAAGATTTTGAGTAAGCAAAACTCTGTAAAAATGGCAATTTTGGTCACTGTGAGGGTTTAAAAAGTGGTTATTCAACATGAGACCCGATCCAAAAGACATTTTGAATCTTTTTTGGTAGAGTCCAAAAAATCAATTTTCTGATGAAAAACGATGACCCTGGACCAGTCGAACGTTGAAAAAATTGTCAATATTGATGAAATTTTAACATTTAATCTTTTGACTTTAAATGACGGTTGGATGTGAATTATTACTTTTTCAACTAAAATAAGTGTGTTTAAAGTCCTTTCTGTGCCTGAAATTGGTCAAAATTGAAGATTTTGAGTAAGCAAAACTCTGTAAAAATGGCAATTTTGGTCACTGTGAGGGTTTAAAAAGTGGTTATTCAACATGAGGCCCGATCCAAATGACATTTTGAATCATTTTTGGTAGAGTCCAAAAAATCAATTTTCTGATGAAAAACGATGACCCCGGACCAGTCGAACGTTGAAAAAATGGTCAATATTGATGAAATTTTTACATTTAATCTTTTGACTTTAAATGACGGTTGGATGTGAATTATTACTTTTTCAACTAAAATAAGTGTGTTTAAAGTCATTTCTGTGCCTGAAATTGGTCAAAATTTAAGATTTTGAGTAAGCAAAACTCTGTAAAAATGGCAATTTTGGTCACTGTGAGGGTTTAAAAAGTGGTTATTCAACATGAGGCCCGATCCGAAAGACATTTTGAATCTCTTTTGGTAGAGTCCAAAAAATCCATTTTCTGATGAAAAACGATGACCCCGGACCAGTCGAACGTTGAAAAAATGGTCAATATTGATGAAATTTTAACATTTAATCTTTTGACTTTAAATGACGGTTGGATGTGAATTATTACTTTTTCAACTAAAATAAGTGTGTTTAAAGTAATTTCTGTGCCTGAAAGTGGTCAAAATTGAAGTGTTTGAGTAAGCAAAACTCTGTAAAAATGGCAATTTTGGTCACTGTGAGCGTTTAAAAAGTGGTTATTCAACATGAGGCCCGATCCAAATGACATTTTGAATCATTTTTGATAGAGTCCAAAAAAATCAATTTTCTGATGAAAAACGATGACCCCGGACCAGTTGAACGTTGAAAAAATGGTCAATATTGATGAAATTTTTACATTTAATCTTTTGACTTTAAATGACGGTTGGATGTGAATTATTACTTTTTCAACTAAAATAAGTGTGTTTAAAGTCATTTCTGTGCCTGAAATTGGTCAAAATTGAAGATTTTGAGTAAGCAAAACTCTGTAAAAATGGCAATTTTGGTCACTGTGAGGGTTTAAAAAGTGGTTATTCAACATGAGACCCGATCCAAAAGACATTTTGAATCTTTTTTGGTAGAGTCCAAAAAATCAATTTTCTGATGAAAAACGATGACCCCGGACCAGTCGAACGTTGAAAAAATGGTCAATATTGATGAAATTTTAACATTTAATCTTTTGACTTTAAATGACGGTTGGATGTGAATTATTACTTTTTCAACTAAAATAGGTGTGTTTAAAGTCATTTCTGTGCCTGAAATTGGTCAAAATTGAAGATTTTGAGTAAGCAAAACTCTGTAAAAATGGCAATTTTGGTCACTGTGAGGGTTTAAAAAGTGGTTATTCAACATGAGGCCCGATCCAAATGACATTTTGAATCATTTTTGATAGAGTCCAAAAAATCAATTTTCTGATGAAAAACGATGACCCCGGACCAGTCGAACGTTGAAAAAATGGTCAATATTGATGAAATTTTAACATTTAATCTTTTGACTTTAAATGACGGTTGGATGTGAATTATTACTTTTTCAACTAAAACAAGTGTGTTTAAAGTCATTTCTGTGCCTGAAATTGGTCAAAATGTAAGATTTTGAGTAAGCAAAACTCTGTAAAAATTGCAATTTTGGTCACTGTGAGGGTTTAAAAAGTGGTTATTCAACATGAGACCCGATCCAAAAAACATTTTGAATCTTTTTTGGTAGAGTCCAAAAAATCAATTTTCTGATGAAAAACGATGACCCCCAGACCAGTCGAACGTTGAAAAAATTGTCAATATTGATGAAATTTTAACATTTAATCTTTTGACTTTAAATGACGGTTGGATGTGAATTATTACTTTTTCAACTAAAATAAGTGTGTTTAAAGTCCTTTCTGTGCCTGAAATTGGTCAAAATTGAAGATTTTGAGTAAGCAAAACTCTGTAAAAATGGCAATTTTGGTCACTGTGAGGGTTTAAAAAGTGGTTATTCAACATGAGGCCCGATCCAAATGACATTTTGAATAATTTTTGGTAGAGTCCAAAAAATCAATTTTCTGATGAAAAACGATGACCCCGGACCAGTCGAACGTTGAAAAAATGGTCAATATTGATGACATTTTTACATTTAATCTTTTGACTTGAAATGACGGTTGGATGTGAATTATTACTTTTTCAACTAAAATAAGTGTGTTTAAAGTCATTTCTGTGCCTGAAATTGGTCAAAATTGAAGATTTTGAGTAAGCAAAACTCTGTAAAAATGGCAATTTTGGTCACTGTGAGGGTTTAAAAAGTGGTTATTCAACATGAGGCCCGATCCAAATGACATTTTGAATCATTTTTGATAGAGTCCAAAAAATCAATTTTCTGATGAAAAACGATGACCCCGGACCAGTCGAACGTTGAAAAAATGGTCAATATTGATGAAATATTAACATTTAATCTTTTGACTTTAAATGACGGTTGGATGTGAATTATTACTTTTTCAACTAAAATAAGTGTGTTTAAAGTCATTTCTGTGCCTGAAATTGGTCAAAATGTAAGATTTTGAGTAAGCAAAACTCTGTAAAAATGGCAATTTTGGTCACTGTGAGGGTTTAAAAAGTGGTTATTCAACATGATGCCCGATCCAAAAGACATTTTGAATCTTTTTTGGTAGAGTCCAAAAAATCAATTTTCTGATGAAAAACGATGACCCCGGACCAGTCGAACGTTGAAAAAATGGTCAATATTGATGAAATTTTAACATTTAATCTTTTGACTTTAAATGACGGTTGGATGTGAATTATTACTTTTTCAACTAAAACAAGTGTGTTTAAAGTCATTTCTGTGCCTGAAATTGGTCAAAATGTAAGATTTTGAGTAAGCAAAACTCTGTAAAAATTGCAATTTTGGTCACTGTGAGGGTTTAAAAAGTGGTTATTCAACATGAGACCCGATCCAAAAAACATTTTGAATCTTTTTTGGTAGAGTCCAAAAAATCAATTTTCTGATGAAAAACGATGACCCCAGACCAGTCGAACGTTGAAAAAATTGTCAATATTGATGAAATTTTAACATTTAATCTTTTGACTTTAAATGACGGTTGGATGTGAATTATTACTTTTTCAACTAAAATAAGTGTGTTTAAAGTCCTTTCTGTGCCTGAAATTGGTCAAAATTGAAGATTTTGAGTAAGCAAAACTCTGTAAAAATGGCAATTTTGGTCACTGTGAGGGTTTAAAAAGTGGTTATTCAACATGAGGCCCGATCCAAATGACATTTTGAATAATTTTTGGTAGAGTCCAAAAAATCCATTTTCTGATGAAAAACGATGACCCCGGACCAGTCGAACGTTGAAAAAATGGTCAATATTGATGACATTTTTACATTTAATCTTTTGACTTGAAATGACGGTTGGATGTGAATTATTACTTTTTCAACTAAAATAAGTGTGTTTAAAGTCATTTCTGTGCCTGAAATTGGTCAAAATTTAAGATTTTGAGTAAGCAAAACTCTGTAAAAATGGCAATTTTGGTCACTGTGAGGGTTTAAAAAGTGGTTATTCAACATGAGGCCCGATCCAAATGACATTTTGAATCATTTTTGGTAGAGTCCAAAAAATCAATTGTCTGATGAAAAACAATGACCCCGGACCAGTCGAACGTTGAAAAAATGGTCAATATTGATGAAATTTTAACATTTAATCTTTTGACTTTAAATGACGGTTGGATGTGAATTATTACTTTTTCAACTAAAATAAGCGTGTTTAAAGTCATTTCTGTGCCTGAAATTGGTCAAAATTTAAGATTTCGAGTAAGCAAAACTCTGTAAAAATTGCAATTTTGGTCACTGTGAGGGTTTAAAAAGTGGTTATTCAACATGAGACCAGATCCAAAAGACATTTTGAATCTTTTTTGGTAGAGTCCAAAAAATCAATTTTCTGATGAAAAACGATGACCCCAGACCAGTCGAACGTTGAAAAAATTGTCAATATTGATGAAATTTTAACATTTAATCTTTTGACTTTAAATGACGGTTGGATGTGAATTATTACTTTTTCAACTAAAATAAGTGTGTTTAAAGTCCTTTCTGTGCCTGAAATTGGTCAAAATTGAAGATTTTGAGTAAGCAAAACTCTGTAAAAATGGCAATTTTGGTCACTGTGAGGGTTTAAAAAGTGGTTATTCAACATGAGGCCCGATCCAAATGACATTTTGAATCATTTTTGGTAGAGTCCAAAAAATCAATTTTCTGATGAAAAACGATGACCCCGGACCAGTCGAACGTTGAAAAAATGGTCAATATTGATGAAATTTTTACATTTAATCTTTTGACTTGAAATGACGGTTGGATGTGAATTATTACTTTTTCAACTAAAATAAGTGTGTTTAAAGTCATTTCTGTGCCTGAAATTGGTCAAAATTTAAGATTTTGAGTAAGCAAAACTCTGTAAAAATGGCAATTTTGGTCACTGTGAGGGTTTAAAAAGTGGTTATTCAACATGAGGCCCGATCCAAATGACATTTTGAATCATTTTTGGTAGAGTCCAAAAAATCAATTTTCTGATGAAAAACGATGACCCCAGACCAGTCGAACGTTGAAAAAATTGTCAATATTGATGAAATTTTAACATTTAATCTTTTGACTTTAAATGACGGTTGGATGTGAATTATTACTTTTTCAACTAAAATAAGTGTGTTTAAAGTCCTTTCTGTGCCTGAAATTGGTCAAAATTGAAGATTTTGAGTAAGCAAAACTCTGTAAAAATGGCAATTTTGGTCACTGTGAGGGTTTAAAAAGTGGTTATTCAACATGAGGCCCGATCCAAATGACATTTTGAATAATTTTTGGTAGAGTCCAAAAAATCAATTTTCTGATGAAAAACGATGACCCCGGACCAGTCGAACGTTGAAAAAATGGTCAATATTGATGACATTTTTACATTTAATCTTTTGACTTTAAATGACGGTTGGATGTGAATTATTACTTTTTCAACTAAAACAAGTGTGTTTAAAGTCATTTCTGTGCCTGAAATTGGTCAAAATTTAAAGATTTTGAGTAAGCAAAACTCTGTAAAAATTGCAATTTTGGTCACTGTGAGGGTTTAAAAAGTGGTTATTCAACATGAGGCCCGATCCAAATGACATTTTGAATCATTTTTGGTAGAGTCCAAAAAATCAATTTTCTGATGAAAAACGATGACCCCGGACCAGTCGAACGTTGAAAAAATTGTCAATATTGATGAAATTTTAACATTTAATCTTTTGACTTTAAATGACGGTTGGATGTGAATTATTACTTTTTCAACTAAAATAAGTGTGTTTAAAGTCATTTCTGTGCCTGAAATTGGTCAAAATTGAAGATTTTGAGTAAGCAAAACTCTGTAAAAATGGCAATTTTGGTCACTGTGAGGGTTTAAAAAGTGGTTATTCAACATGAGACCCGATCCAAAAGACATTTTGAATCTTTTTTGGTAGAGTCCAAAAAATCCATTTTCTGATGAAAAACGATGACCCCGGACCAGTCGAAAGTTGAAAAAATGGTCAATATTGATGACATTTTAACATTTAATCTTTTGACTTTAAATGACGGTTGGATGTGAATTATTACTTTTTCAACTAAAATAAGTGTGTTTAAAGTCATTTCTGTGCCTGAAATTGGTCAAAATTGAAGATTTTGAGTAAGCAAAACTCTGTAAAAATGGCAATTTTGGTCACTGTGAGGGTTTAAAAAGTGGTTATTCAACATGAGGCCCGATCCAAATGACATTTTGAATCATTTTTGGTAGAGTCCAAAAAATTAATTTTCTGATGAAAAACGATGACCCCGGACCAGTCGAACGTTGAAAAAATGGTCAATATTGATGAAATTTTAAGATTTAATCTTTTGACTTTAAATGACAGTTGGATGTGAATTATTACTTTTTCAACTAAAATAAGTGTGTTTAAAGTCATTTCTGTGCCTGAAATTGGTCAAAATTGAAGATTTTGAGTAAGCAAAACTCTGTAAAAATGGCAATTTTGGTCACTGTGAGGGTTTAAAAAGTGGTTATTCAACATGAGACCCGATCCAAAAGACATTTTGAATCTTTTTTGGTAGAGTCCAGAAAATCAATTTTCTGATGAAAAACGATGACCCCGGACCAGTCGAACGTTGAAAAAATGGTCAATATTGATGAAATTTTAACATTTAATCTTTTGACTTTAAATGACGGTTGGATGTGAATTATTACTTTTTCAACTAAAATAGGTGTGTTTAAAGTCATTTCTGTGCCTGAAATTGGTCAAAATTTAAGATTTTGAGTAAGCAAAACTCTGTAAAAATGGCAATTTTGGTCACTGTGAGGGTTTAAAAAGTGGTTATTCAACATGAGGCCCGATCCAAATGACATTTTGAATCATTTTTGTTAGAGTCCAAAAAATCAATTTTCTGATGAAAAACGCTGACCCCGGACCAGTCGAACGTTGAAAAAATGGTCAATATTGATGAAATTTTAACATTTAATCTTTTGACTTTAAATGACGGTTGGATGTGAATTATTACTTTTTCAACTAAAATAAGTGTGTTTAAAGTCCTTTCTGTGCCTGAAATTGGTCAAAATTGAAGATTTTGAGTAAGCAAAACTCTGTAAAAATGGCAATTTTGGTCACTGTGAGGGTTTAAAAAGTGGTTATTCAACATGAGGCCCGATCCAAATGACATTTTGAATAATTTTTGGTAGAGTCCAAAAAATCAATTTTCTGATGAAAAACGATGACCCCGGACCAGTCGAACGTTGAAAAAATGGTCAATATTGATGACATTTTAACATTTAATCTTTTGACTTTAAATGACGGTTGGATGTGAATTATTACTTTTTCAACTAAAACAAGTGTGTTTAAAGTCATTTCTGTGCCTGAAATTGGTCAAAATTTAAAGATTTTGAGTAAGCAAAACTCTGTAAAAATTGCAATTTTGGTCACTGTGAGGGTTTAAAAAGTGGTTATTCAACATGAGGCCCGATCCAAATGACATTTTGAATCATTTTTGGTAGAGTCCAAAAAATCAATTTTCTGATGAAAAACGATGACCCCGGACCAGTCGAACGTTGAAAAAATTGTCAATATTGATGAAATTTTAACATTTAATCTTTTGACTTTAAATGACGGTTGGATGTGAATTATTACTTTTTCAACTAAAATAAGTGTGTTTAAAGTCATTTCTGTGCCTGAAATTGGTCAAAATTGAAGATTTTGAGTAAGCAAAACTCTGTAAAAATTGCAATTTTGGTCACTGTGAGGGTTTAAAAAGTGGTTATTCAACATGAGACCCGATCCAAAAGACATTTTGAATCTTTTTTGGTAGAGTCCAAAAAATCCTTTTTCTGATGAAAAACGATGACCCCGGACCAGTCGAAAGTTGAAAAAATGGTCAATATTGATGACATTTTAACATTTAATCTTTTGACTTTAAATGACGGTTGGATGTGAATTATTACTTTTTCAACTAAAATAAGTGTGTTTAAAGTCATTTCTGTGCCTGAAATTGGTCAAAATTGAAGATTTTGAGTAAGCAAAACTCTGTAAAAATGGCAATTTTGGTCACTGTGAGGGTTTAAAAAGTGGTTATTCAACATGAGGCCCGATCCAAATGACATTTTGAATCATTTTTGGTAGAGTCCAAAAAATTAATTTTCTGATGAAAAACGATGACCCCGGACCAGTCGAACGTTGAAAAAATGGTCAATATTGATGAAATTTTAAGATTTAATCTTTTGACTTTAAATGACAGTTGGATGTGAATTATTACTTTTTCAACTAAAATAAGTGTGTTTAAAGTCATTTCTGTGCCTGAAATTGGTCAAAATTGAAGATTTTGAGTAAGCAAAACTCTGTAAAAATGGCAATTTTGGTCACTGTGAGGGTTTAAAAAGTGGTTATTCAACATGAGACCCGATCCAAAAGACATTTTGAATCTTTTTTGGTAGAGTCCAGAAAATCAATTTTCTGATGAAAAACGATGACCCCGGACCAGTCGAACGTTGAAAAAATGGTCAATATTGATGAAATTTTAACATTTAATCTTTTGACTTTAAATGACGGTTGGATGTGAATTATTACTTTTTCAACTAAAATAGGTGTGTTTAAAGTCATTTCTGTGCCTGAAATTGGTCAAAATGTAAGATTTTGAGTAAGCAAAACTCTGTAAAAATGGCAATTTTGGTCACTGTGAGGGTTTAAAAAGTGGTTATTCAACATGAGGCCCGATCCAAATGACATTTTGAATCATTTTTGGTAGAGTCCAAAAAATTAATTTTCTGATGAAAAACGATGACCCCGGACCAGTCGAACGTTGAAAAAATGGTCAATATTGATGAAATTTTAACATTTAATCTTTTGACTTTAAATGACGGTTGGATGTGAATTATTACTTTTTCAACTAAAACAAGTGTGCTTAAAGTCATTTCTGTGCCTGAAATTGGTCAAAATTTAAGATTTTGAGTAAGCAAAACTCTGTAAAAATTGCAATTTTGGTCACTGTGAGGGTTTAAAAAGTGGTTATTCAACATGAGACCCGATCCAAAAAACATTTTGAATCTTTTTTGGTAGAGTCCAAAAAATCAATTTTCTGATGAAAAACGATGACCCTGGACCAGTCGAACGTTGAAAAAATTGTCAATATTGATGAAATTTTAACATTTAATCTTTTGACTTTAAATGACGGTTGGATGTGAATTATTACTTTTTCAACTAAAATAAGTGTGTTTAAAGTCCTTTCTGTGCCTGAAATTGGTCAAAATTGAAGATTTTGAGTAAGCAAAACTCTGTAAAAATGGCAATTTTGGTCACTGTGAGGGTTTAAAAAGTGGTTATTCAACATGAGGCCCGATCCAAATGACATTTTGAATCATTTTTGGTAGAGTCCAAAAAATCAATTTTCTGATGAAAAACGATGACCCCGGACCAGTCGAACGTTGAAAAAAAGGTCAATATTGATGAAATTTTAACATTTAATCTTTTGACTTTAAATGACGGTTGGATGTGAATTATTACTTTTTCAACTAAAACAAGTGTGTTTAAAGTCCTTTCTGTGCCTGAAATTGGTCAAAATTTAAGATTTTGAGTAAGCAAAACTCTGTAAAAATGGCAATTTTGGTCACTGTGAGGGTTTAAAAAGTGGTTATTCAACATGAGGCCCGATCCAAATGACATTTTGAATCATTTTTGGTAGAGTCCAAAAAATCAATTTTCTGATGAAAAACGATGACCCCGGACCAGTCAAACGTTGAAAAAATGATCAATATTGATGAAATTTTAACATTTAATCTTTTGACTTTAAATGACGGTTGGATGTGAATTATTACTTTTTCAACTAAAACAAGTGTGTTTAAAGTCATTTCTGTGCCTGAAATTGGTCAAAATTTAAAGATTTTGAGTAAGCAAAACTCTGTAAAAATTGCAATTTTGGTCACTGTGAGGGTTTAAAAAGTGGTTATTCAACATGAGACCCGATCCAAAAAACATTTTGAATCTTTTTTGGTAGAGTCCAAAAAATCAATTTTCTGATGAAAAACGATGACCCCGGACCAGTCGAACGTTGAAAAAATTGTCAATATTGATGAAATTTTAACATTTAATCTTTTGACTTTAAATGACGGTTGGATGTGAATTATTACTTTTTCAACTAAAATAAGTGTGTTTAAAGTCATTTCTGTGCCTGAAATTGGTCAAAATTAAAGATTTTGAGTAAGCAAAACTCTGTAAAAATGGCAATTTTGGTCACTGTGAGGGTTTAAAAAGTGGTTATTCAACATGAGACCCGATCCAAAAGACATTTTGAATCTTTTTTGGTAGAGTCCAAAAAATCCATTTTCTGATGAAAAACGATGACCCCGGACCAGTCGAACGTTGAAAAAATGGTCAATATTGATGAAATTTTAACATTTAATCTTTTGACTTTAAATGACGGTTGGATGTGAATTATTACTTTTTCAACTAAAATAAGTGTGTTTAAAGTCATTTCTGTGCCTGAAATTGGTCAAAATTGAAGATTTTGAGTAAGCAAAACTCTGTAAAAATGGCAATTTTGGTCACTGTGAGGGTTTAAAAAGTGGTTATTCAACATGAGACCCGATCCAAAAGACATTTTGAATCTTTTTTGGTAGAGTCCAAAAAATCAATTTTCTGATGAAAAACGATGACCCCGGACCAGTCGAACGTTGAAAAAATGGTCAATATTGATGAAATTTTTACATTTAATCTTTTGACTTGAAATGACGGTTGGATGTGAATTATTACTTTTTCAACTAAAATAAGTGTGTTTAAAGTCATTTCTGTGCCTGAAATTGGTCAAAATTGAAGATTTTGAGTAAGCAAAACTCTGTAAAAATGGCAATTTTGGTCACTGTGAGGGTTTAAAAAGTGGTTATTCAACATGAGGCCCGATCCAAATGACATTTTGAAACATTTTTGGTAGAGTCCAAAAAATCAATTTTCTGATGAAAAACGATGACCCCGGACCAGTCGAACGTTGAAAAAATGGTCAATATTGATGAAATTTTTACATTTAATCTTTTGACTTTAAATGACGGTTGGATGTGAATTATTACTTTTTCAACTAAAATAAGTGTGTTTAAAGTCATTTCTGTGCCTGAAATTGGTCAAAATTTAAGATTTTGAGTAAGCAAAACTCTGTAAAAATGGCAATTTTGGTCACTGTGAGGGTTTAAAAAGTGGTTATTCAACATGAGGCCCGATCCAAAAGACATTTTGAATCTCTTTTGGTAGAGTCCAAAAAATCCATTTTCTGATGAAAAACGATGACCCCGGACCAGTCGAACGTTGAAAAAATGGTCAATATTGATGAAATTTTAACATTTAATCTTTTGACTTTAAATGACGGTTGGATGTGAATTATTACTTTTTCAACTAAAATAAGTGTGTTTAAAGTAATTTCTGTGCCTGAAAGTGGTCAAAATTGAAGTGTTTGAGTAAGCAAAACTCTGTAAAAATGGCAATTTTGGTCACTGTGAGCGTTTAAAAAGTGGTTATTCAACATGAGGCCCGATCCAAATGACATTTTGAATCATTTTTGATAGAGTCCAAAAAAATCAATTTTCTGATGAAAAACGATGACCCCGGACCAGTTGAACGTTGAAAAAATGGTCAATATTGATGAAATTTTTACATTTAATCTTTTGACTTTAAATGACGGTTGGATGTGAATTATTACTTTTTCAACTAAAATAAGTGTGTTTAAAGTCATTTCTGTGCCTGAAATTGGTCAAAATTGAAGATTTTGAGTAAGCAAAACTCTGTAAAAATGGCAATTTTGGTCACTGTGAGGGTTTAAAAAGTGGTTATTCAACATGAGACCCGATCCAAAAGACATTTTGAATCTTTTTTGGTAGAGTCCAAAAAATCAATTTTCTGATGAAAAACGATGACCCCGGACCAGTCGAACGTTGAAAAAATGGTCAATATTGATGAAATTTTAACATTTAATCTTTTGACTTTAAATGACGGTTGGATGTGAATTATTACTTTTTCAACTAAAATAGGTGTGTTTAAAGTCATTTCTGTGCCTGAAATTGGTCAAAATTGAAGATTTTGAGTAAGCAAAACTCTGTAAAAATGGCAATTTTGGTCACTGTGAGGGTTTAAAAAGTGGTTATTCAACATGAGGCCCGATCCAAATGACATTTTGAATCATTTTTGATAGAGTCCAAAAAATCAATTTTCTGATGAAAAACGATGACCCCGGACCAGTCGAACGTTGAAAAAATGGTCAATATTGATGAAATATTAACATTTAATCTTTTGACTTTAAATGATGGTTGGATGTGAATTATTACTTTTTCAACTAAAATAAGTGTGTTTAAAGTCATTTCTGTGCCTGAAATTGGTCAAAATGTAAGATTTTGAGTAAGCAAAACTCTGTAAAAATGGCAATTTTGGTCACTGTGAGGGTTTAAAAAGTGGTTATTCAACATGAGGCCCGATCCAAATGACATTTTGAATCATTTTTGGTAGAGTCCAAAAAATCAATTTTCTGATGAAAAACGATGACCCCGGACCAGTCGAACGTTGAAAAAATGGTCAATATTGATGAAATTTTTACATTTAATCTTTTGACTTTAAATGACGGTTGGATGTGAATTATTACTTCTTCAACTAAAATAAGTGTGTTTAAAGTCATTTCTTTGCCTGAAATTGGTCAAAATTGAAGATTTTGAGTAAGCAATACTCTGTAAAAATGGCAATTTTGGTCACTGTGAGGGTTTAAAAAGTGGTTATTCAACATGAGGCCCGATCCAAAAGACATTTTGAATCTTTTTTGGTAGAGTCCAAAAAATCCATTTTCTGATGAAAAACGATGACCCCGGACCAGTCGAACGTTGAAAAAATGGTCAATATTGATGAAATTTTAACATTTAATCTTTTGACTTTAAATGACGGTTGGATGTGAATTATTACTTTTTCAACTAAAATAAGTGTGTTTAAAGTCATTTCTGTGCCTGAAATTGGTCAAAATGTAAGATTTTGAGTAAGCAAAACTCTGTAAAAATGGCAATTTTGGTCACTGTGAGGGTTTAAAAAGTGGTTATTCAACATGAGGCCCGATCCAAATGACATTTTGAATCATTTTTGGTAGAGTCCAAAAAATCAATTTTCTGATGAAAAACGATGACCCCGGACCAGTCGAACGTTGAAAAAATGGTCAATATTGATGAAATTTTTACATTTAATCTTTTGACTTGAAATGACGGTTGGATGTGAATTATTACTTTTTCAACTAAAATAAGTGTGTTTAAAGTCATTTCTGTGCCTGAAATTGGTCAAAATTTAAGATTTTGAGTAAGCAAAACTCTGTAAAAAAGGCAATTTTGGTCACTGTGAGGGTTTAAAAAGTGGTTATTCAACATGAGGCCTGATCCAAATGACATTTTGAATCATTTTTGGTAGAGTCCAAAAAATCAATTTTCTGATGAAAAACGATGACCCCGAACCAGTCGAACGTTGAAAAAATGGTCAATATTGATGAAATTTTAACATTTAATCTTTTGACTTTAAATGACGGTTGGATGTGAATTATTACTTTTTCAACTAAAACAAGTGTGTTTAAAGTCATTTCTGTGCCTGAAATTGGTCAAAATGTAAGATTTTGAGTAAGCAAAACTCTGTAAAAATTGCAATTTTGGTCACTGTGAGGGTTTAAAAAGTGGTTATTCAACATGAGACCCGATCCAAAAAACATTTTGAATCTTTTTTGGTAGAGTCCAAAAAATCAATTTTCTGATGAAAAACGATGACCCCCAGACCAGTCGAACGTTGAAAAAATTGTCAATATTGATGAAATTTTAACATTTAATCTTTTGACTTTAAATGACGGTTGGATGTGAATTATTACTTTTTCAACTAAAATAAGTGTGTTTAAAGTCCTTTCTGTGCCTGAAATTGGTCAAAATTGAAGATTTTGAGTAAGCAAAACTCTGTAAAAATGGCAATTTTGGTCACTGTGAGGGTTTAAAAAGTGGTTATTCAACATGAGGCCCGATCCAAATGACATTTTGAATAATTTTTGGTAGAGTCCAAAAAATCAATTTTCTGATGAAAAACGATGACCCCGGACCAGTCGAACATTGAAAAAATGGTCAATATTGATGACATTTTTACATTTAATCTTTTGACTTGAAATGACGGTTGGATGTGAATTATTACTTTTTCAACTAAAATAAGTGTGTTTAAAGTCATTTCTGTGCCTGAAATTGGTCAAAATTGAAGATTTTGAGTAAGCAAAACTCTGTAAAAATGGCAATTTTGGTCACTGTGAGGGTTTAAAAAGTGGTTATTCAACATGAGGCCCGATCCAAATGACATTTTGAATCATTTTTGATAGAGTCCAAAAAATCAATTTTCTGATGAAAAACGATGACCCCGGACCAGTCGAACGTTGAAAAAATGGTCAATATTGATGAAATATTAACATTTAATCTTTTGACTTTAAATGACGGTTGGATGTGAATTATTACTTTTTCAACTAAAATAAGTGTGTTTAAAGTCATTTCTGTGCCTGAAATTGGTCAAAATGTAAGATTTTGAGTAAGCAAAACTCTGTAAAAATGGCAATTTTGGTCACTGTGAGGGTTTAAAAAGTGGTTATTCAACATGAGGCCCGATCCAAAAGACATTTTGAATCTTTTTTGGTAGAGTCCAAAAAATCAATTTTCTGATGAAAAACGATGACCCCGGACCAGTCGAACGTTGAAAAAATGGTCAATATTGATGAAATTTTAACATTTAATCTTTTGACTTTAAATGACGGTTGGATGTGAATTATTACTTTTTCAACTAAAACAAGTGTGTTTAAAGTCATTTCTGTGCCTGAAATTGGTCAAAATGTAAGATTTTGAGTAAGCAAAACTCTGTAAAAATTGCAATTTTGGTCACTGTGAGGGTTTAAAAAGTGGTTATTCAACATGAGACCCGATCCAAAAAACATTTTGAATCTTTTTTGGTAGAGTCCAAAAAATCAATTTTCTGATGAAAAACGATGACCCCAGACCAGTCGAACGTTGAAAAAATTGTCAATATTGATGAAATTTTAACATTTAATCTTTTGACTTTAAATGACGGTTGGATGTGAATTATTACTTTTTCAACTAAAATAAGTGTGTTTAAAGTCATTTCTGTGCCTGAAATTGGTCAAAATTTAAGATTTTGAGTAAGCAAAACTCTGTAAAAATGGCAATTTTGGTCACTGTGAGGGTTTAAAAAGTGGTTATTCAACATGAGGCCCGATCCAAATGACATTTTGAATCATTTTTGGTAGAGTCCAAAAAATCAATTGTCTGATGAAAAACAATGACCCCGGACCAGTCGAACGTTGAAAAAATGGTCAATATTGATGAAATTTTAACATTTAATCTTTTGACTTTAAATGACGGTTGGATGTGAATTATTACTTTTTCAACTAAAATAAGCGTGTTTAAAGTCATTTCTGTGCCTGAAATTGGTCAAAATTTAAGATTTCGAGTAAGCAAAACTCTGTAAAAATTGCAATTTTGGTCACTGTGAGGGTTTAAAAAGTGGTTATTCAACATGAGACCAGATCCAAAAGACATTTTGAATCTTTTTTGGTAGAGTCCAAAAAATCAATTTTCTGATGAAAAACGATGACCCCAGACCAGTCGAACGTTGAAAAAATTGTCAATATTGATGAAATTTTAACATTTAATCTTTTGACTTTAAATGACGGTTGGATGTGAATTATTACTTTTTCAACTAAAATAAGTGTGTTTAAAGTCCTTTCTGTGCCTGAAATTGGTCAAAATTGAAGATTTTGAGTAAGCAAAACTCTGTAAAAATGGCAATTTTGGTCACTGTGAGGGTTTAAAAAGTGGTTATTCAACATGAGGCCCGATCCAAATGACATTTTGAATAATTTTTGGTAGAGTCCAAAAAATCAATTTTCTGATGAAAAACGATGACCCCGGACCAGTCGAACGTTGAAAAAATGGTCAATATTGATGACATTTTTACATTTAATCTTTTGACTTGAAATGACGGTTGGATGTGAATTATTACTTTTTCAACTAAAATAAGTGTGTTTAAAGTCATTTCTGTGCCTGAAATTGGTCAAAATTGAAGATTTTGAGTAAGCAAAACTCTGTAAAAATGGCAATTTTGGTCACTGTGAGGGTTTAAAAAGTGGTTATTCAACATGAGGCCCGATCCAAATGACATTTTGAATCATTTTTGATAGAGTCCAAAAAATCAATTTTCTGATGAAAAACGATGACCCCGGACCAGTCGAACGTTGAAAAAATGGTCAATATTGATGAAATATTAACATTTAATCTTTTGACTTTAAATGACGGTTGGATGTGAATTATTACTTTTTCAACTAAAATAAGTGTGTTTAAAGTCATTTCTGTGCCTGAAATTGGTCAAAATGTAAGATTTTGAGTAAGCAAAACTCTGTAAAAATGGCAATTTTGGTCACTGTGAGGGTTTAAAAAGTGGTTATTCAACATGAGGCCCGATCCAAAAGACATTTTGAATCTTTTTTGGTAGAGTCCAAAAAATCCATTTTCTGATGAAAAACGATGACCCCGGACCAGTCGAACGTTGAAAAAATGGTCAATATTGATGAAATTTTAACATTTAATCTTTTGACTTTAAATGACGGTTGGATGTGAATTATTACTTTTTCAACTAAAATAAGTGTGTTTAAAGTCATTTCTGTGCCTGAAATTGGTCAAAATTTAAGATTTTGAGTAAGCAAAACTCTGTAAAAATGGCAATTTTGGTCACTGTGAGGGTTTAAAAAGTGGTTATTCAACATGAGGCCCGATCCAAATGACATTTTGAATCATTTTTGGTAGAGTCCAAAAAATCAATTTTCTGATGAAAAACGATGACCCCGGACCAGTCGAACGTTGAAAAAATGGTCAATATTGATGAAATTTTAACATTTAATCTTTTGACTTTAAATGACGGTTGGATGTGAATTATTACTTTTTCAACTAAAACAAGTGTGTTTAAAGTCATTTCTGTGCCTGAAATTGGTCAAAATGTAAGATTTTGAGTAAGCAAAACTCTGTAAAAATTGCAATTTTGGTCACTGTGAGGGTTTAAAAAGTGGTTATTCAACATGAGACCCGATCCAAAAAACATTTTGAATCTTTTTTGGTAGAGTCCAAAAAATCAATTTTCTGATGAAAAACGATGACCCCAGACCAGTCGAACGTTGAAAAAATTGTCAATATTGATGAAATTTTAACATTTAATCTTTTGACTTTAAATGACGGTTGGATGTGAATTATTACTTTTTCAACTAAAATAAGTGTGTTTAAAGTCCTTTCTGTGCCTGAAATTGGTCAAAATTGAAGATTTTGAGTAAGCAAAACTCTGTAAAAATGGCAATTTTGGTCACTGTGAGGGTTTAAAAAGTGGTTATTCAACATGAGGCCCGATCCAAATGACATTTTGAATAATTTTTGGTAGAGTCCAAAAAATCAATTTTCTGATGAAAAACGATGACCCCGGACCAGTCGAACGTTGAAAAAATGGTCAATATTGATGACATTTTTACATTTAATCTTTTGACTTGAAATGACGGTTGGATGTGAATTATTACTTTTTCAACTAAAATAAGTGTGTTTAAAGTCATTTCTGTGCCTGAAATTGGTCAAAATTTAAGATTTTGAGTAAGCAAAACTCTGTAAAAATGGCAATTTTGGTCACTGTGAGGGTTTAAAAAGTGGTTATTCAACATGAGGCCCGATCCAAATGACATTTTGAATCATTTTTGGTAGAGTCCAAAAAATCAATTGTCTGATGAAAAACAATGACCCCGGACCAGTCGAACGTTGAAAAAATGGTCAATATTGATGAAATTTTAACATTTAATCTTTTGACTTTAAATGACGGTTGGATGTGAATTATTACTTTTTCAACTAAAATAAGCGTGTTTAAAGTCATTTCTGTGCCTGAAATTGGTCAAAATTTAAGATTTTGAGTAAGCAAAACTCTGTAAAAATTGCAATTTTGGTCACTGTGAGGGTTTAAAAAGTGGTTATTCAACATGAGACCAGATCCAAAAGACATTTTGAATCTTTTTTGGTAGAGTCCAAAAAATCAATTTTCTGATGAAAAACGATGACCCCGGACCAGTCGAACGTTGAAAAAATGGTCAATATTGATGAAATTTTAACATTTAATCTTTTGACTTTAAATGACGGTTGGATGTGAATTATTACTTTTTCAACTAAAATAAGTGTGTTTAAAGTCATTTCTGTGCCTGAAATTGGTCAAAATTGAAGATTTTGAGTAAGCAAAACTCTGTAAAAATGGCAATTTTGGTCACTGTGAGGGTTTAAAAAGTGGTTATTCAACATGAGGCCCGATCCAAATGACATTTTGAAACATTTTTGGTAGAGTCCAAAAAATCAATTTTCTGATGAAAAACGATGACCCCGGACCAGTCGAACGTTGAAAAAATGGTCAATATTGATGAAATTTTTACATTTAATCTTTTGACTTTAAATGACGGTTGGATGTGAATTATTACTTTTTCAACTAAAATAAGTGTGTTTAAAGTCATTTCTGTGCCTGAAATTGGTCAAAATTGAAGATTTTGAGTGAGCAAAACTCTGTAAAAATGGCAATTTTGGTCACTGTGAGGGTTTAAAAAGTGGTTATTCAACATGAGACCCGATCCAAAAGACATTTTGAATCTTTTTTGGTAGAGTCCAAAAAATCCATTTTCTGATGAAAAACGATGACCCCGGACCAGTCGAACGTTGAAAAAATGGTCAATATTGATGAAATTTTAACATTTAATCTTTTGACTTTAAATGACGGTTGGATGTGAATTATTACTTTTTCAACTAAAATAAGTGTGTTTAAAGTCATTTCTGTGCCTGAAATTGGTCAAAATGTAAGATTTTGAGTAAGCAAAACTCTGTAAAAATGGCAATTTTGGTCACTGTGAGGGTTTAAAAAGTGGTTATTCAACATGAGGCCCAATCCAAATGACATTTTAAATCATTTTTGGTAGAGTCCAAAAAATCAATTTTCTGATGAAAAACGATGACCCCGGACCAGTCGAACGTTGAAAAAATGGTCAATATTGATGAAATTTTTACATTTAATCTTTTGACTTGAAATGACGGTTGGATGTGAATTATTACTTTTTCAACTAAATAAGTGTGTTTAAAGTCATTTCTGTGCCTGAAATTGGTCAAAATTTAAGATTTTGAGTAAGCAAAACTCTGTAAAAATGGCAATTTTGGTCACTGTGAGGGTTTAAAAAGTGGTTATTCAACATGAGGCCCGATCCAAATGACATTTTGAATCATTTTTGGTAGAGTCCAAAAAATCAATTTTCTGATGAAAAACGATGACCCCGGACCAGTCGAACGTTGAAAAAATGGTCAATATTGATGAAATTTTAACATTTAATCTTTTGACTTTAAATGACGGTTGGATGTGAATTATTACTTTTTCAACTAAAATAAGTGTGTTTAAAGTCCTTTCTGTGCCTGAAATTGGTCAAAATTGAAGATTTTGAGTAAGCAAAACTCTGTAAAAATGGCAATTTTGGTCACTGTGAGGGTTTAAAAAGTGGTTATTCAACATGAGGCCCGATCCAAATGACATTTTGAATAATTTTTGGTAGAGTCCAAAAAATCAATTTTCTGATGAAAAACGATGACCCCGGACCAGTCGAACGTTTGAAAAAATGGTCAATATTGATGACATTTTTACATTTAATCTTTTGACTTGAAATGACGGTTGGATGTGAATTATTACTTTTTCAACTAAAATAAGTGTGTTTAAAGTCATTTCTGTGCCTGAAATTGGTCAAAATTTAAGATTTTGAGTAAGCAAAACTCTGTAAAAATGGCAATTTTGGTCACTGTGAGGGTTTAAAAAGTGGTTATTCAACATGAGACCCGATCCAAATGACATTTTGAATCATTTTTGGTAGAGTCCAAAAAATCAATTGTCTGATGAAAAACAATGACCCCGGACCAGTCGAACGTTGAAAAAATGGTCAATATTGATGAAATTTTAACATTTAATCTTTTGACTTTAAATGACGGTTGGATGTGAATTATTACTTTTTCAACTAAAATAAGTGTGTTTAAAGTCATTTCTGTGCCTGAAATTGGTCAAAATTTAAGATTTTGAGTAAGCAAAAACTCTGTAAAAATTGCAATTTTGGTCACTGTGAGGTTTAAAAAGTGGTTATTCAACATGAGACCAGATCCAAAAGACATTTTGAATCTTTTTTGGTAGAGTCCAAAAAATCAATTTTCTGATGAAAAACGATGACCCCGGACCAGTCGAACGTTGAAAAAATGGTCAATATTGATGAAATTTTAACATTTAATCTTTTGACTTTAAATGACGGTTGGATGTGAATTATTACTTTTTCAACTAAAATAAGTGTGTTTAAAGTCATTTCTGTGCCTGAAATTGGTCAAAATTGAAGATTTTGAGTAAGCAAAACTCTGTAAAAATGGCAATTTTGGTCACTGTGAGGGTTTAAAAAGTGGTTATTCAACATGAGGCCCGATCCAAATGACATTTTGAAACATTTTTGGTAGAGTCCAAAAAATCAATTTTCTGATGAAAAACGATGACCCCGGACCAGTCGACCGTTGAAAAAATGGTCAATATTGATGAAATTTTTACATTTAATCTTTTGACTTTAAATGACGGTTGGATGTGAATTATTACTTTTTCAACTAAAATAAGTGTGTTTAAAGTCATTTCTGTGCCTGAAATTGGTCAAAATTGAAGATTTTGAGTAAGCAAAACTCTGTAAAAATGGCAATTTTGGTCACTGTGAGGGTTTAAAAAGTGGTTATTCAACATGAGACCCGATCCAAAAGACATTTTGAATCTTTTTTGGTAGAGTCCAAAAAATCCATTTTCTGATGAAAAACGATGACCCCGGACCAGTCGAACGTTGAAAAAATGGTCAATATTGATGAAATTTTAACATTTAATCTTTTGACTTTAAATGGGTTGGATGTGAATTATTACTTTTTCAAACTAAAATAAGTGTGTTTAAAGTCATTTCTGTGCCTGAAATTGGTCAAAATTGAAGATTTTGAGTAAGCAAAACTCTGTAAAAATGGCAATTTTGGTCACTGTGAGGGTTTAAAAAGTGGTTATTCAACATGAGGCCCGATCCAAATGACATTTTGAATCATTTTTGGTAGAGTCCAAAAAATTAATTTTCTGATGAAAAACGATGACCCCGGACCAGTCGAACGTTGAAAAAATGGTCAATATTGATGAAATTTTAACATTTAATCTTTTGACTTTAAATGACGGTTGGATGTGAATTATTACTTTTTCAACTAAAATAAGTGTGTTTAAAGTCATTTCTGTGCCTGAAATTGGTCAAAATGTAAGATTTTGAGTAAGCAAAACTCTGTAAAAATGGCAATTTTGGTCACTGTGAGGGTTTAAAAAGTGGTTATTCAACATGAGGCCCGATCCAAATGACATTTTGAATCATTTTTGGTAGAGTCCAAAAAATCAATTGTCTGATGAAAAACAATGACCCCGGACCAGTCGAACGTTGAAAAAATGGTCAATATTGATGAAATTTTAACATTTAATCTTTTGACTTTAAATGACGGTTGGATGTGAATTATTACTTTTTCAACTAAAATAAGTGTGTTTAAAGTCATTTCTGTGCCTGAAATTGGTCAAAATTTAAGATTTTGAGTAAGCAAAACTCTGTAAAAATTGCAATTTTGGTCACTGTGAGGGTTTAAAAAGTGGTTATTCAACATGAGACCAGATCCAAAAGACATTTTGAATCTTTTTTGGTAGAGTCCAAAAAATCAATTTTCTGATGAAAAACGATGACCCCGGACCAGTCGAACGTTGAAAAAATGGTCAATATTGATGAAATTTTAACATTTAATCTTTTGACTTTAAATGACGGTTGGATGTGAATTATTACTTTTTCAACTAAAATAAGTGTGTTTAAAGTCATTTCTGTGCCTGAAATTGGTCAAAATTGAAGATTTTGAGTAAGCAAAACTCTGTAAAAATGGCAATTTTGGTCACTGTGAGGGTTTAAAAGTGGTTATTCAACATGGAGGCCCGATCCAAATGACATTTTGAAACATTTTTGGTAGAGTCCAAAAAATCAATTTTCTGATGAAAAACGATGACCCCGGACCAGTCGAACGTTGAAAAAATGGTCAATATTGATGAAATTTTTACATTTAATCTTTTGACTTTAAATGACGGTTGGATGTGAATTATTACTTTTTCAACTAAAATAAGTGTGTTTAAAGTCATTTCTGTGCCTGAAATTGGTCAAAATTGAAGATTTTGAGTAAGCAAAACTCTGTAAAAATGGCAATTTTGGTCACTGTGAGGGTTTAAAAAGTGGTTATTCAACATGAGACCCGATCCAAAAGACATTTTGAATCTTTTTGGTAGAGTCCAAAAAATCCATTTTCTGATGAAAAACGATGACCCCGGACCAGTCGAACGTTGAAAAAATGGTCAATATTGATGAAATTTTAACATTTAATCTTTTGACTTTAAATGACGGTTGGATGTGAATTATTACTTTTTCAACTAAAATAAGTGTGTTTAAAGTCATTTCTGTGCCTGAAATTGGTCAAAATTGAAGATTTTGAGTAAGCAAAACTCTGTAAAAATGGCAATTTTGGTCACTGTGAGGGTTTAAAAAGTGGTTATTCAACATGAGGCCCGATCCAAATGACATTTTGAATCATTTTTGGTAGAGTCCAAAAAATCAATTTTCTGATGAAAAACGATGACCCCGGACCAGTCGAACGTTGAAAAAATGGTCAATATTGATGACATTTTTACATTTAATCTTTTGACTTGAAATGACGGTTGGATGTGAATTATTACTTTTTCAACTAAAATAAGTGTGTTTAAAGTCATTTCTGTGCCTGAAATTGGTCAAAATTTAAGATTTTGAGTAAGCAAAACTCTGTAAAAATGGCAATTTTGGTCACTGTGAGGGTTTAAAAAGTGGTTATTCAACATGAGACCCGATCCAAATGACATTTTGAATCATTTTTGGTAGAGTCCAAAAAATCAATTGTCTGATGAAAAACAATGACCCCGGACCAGTCGAACGTTGAAAAAATGGTCAATATTGATGAAATTTTAACATTTAATCTTTTGACTTTAAATGACGGTTGGATGTGAATTATTACTTTTCAACTAAAATAAGTGTGTTTAAAGTCATTTCTGTGCCTGAAATTGGTCAAAATTTAAGATTTTGAGTAAGCAAAACTCTGTAAAAATTGCAATTTTGGTCACTGTGAGGGTTTAAAAAGTGGTTATTCAACATGAGACCAGATCCAAAAGACATTTTGAATCTTTTTTGGTAGAGTCCAAAAAATCAATTTTCTGATGAAAAACGATGACCCCGGACCAGTCGAACGTTGAAAAAATGGTCAATATTGATGAAATTTTAACATTTAATCTTTTGACTTTAAATGACGGTTGGATGTGAATTATTACTTTTTCAACTAAAATAAGTGTGTTTAAAGTCATTTCTGTGCCTGAAATTGGTCAAAATTGAAGATTTTGAGTAAGCAAAACTCTGTAAAAATGGCAATTTTGGTCACTGTGAGGGTTTAAAAAGTGGTTATTCAACATGAGGCCCGATCCAAATGACATTTTGAAACATTTTTGGTAGAGTCCAAAAAATCAATTTTCTGATGAAAAACGATGACCCCGGACCAGTCGACCGTTGAAAAAATGGTCAATATTGATGAAATTTTTACATTTAATCTTTTGACTTTAAATGACGGTTGGATGTGAATTATTACTTTTTCAACTAAAATAAGTGTGTTTAAAGTCATTTCTGTGCCTGAAATTGGTCAAAATTGAAGATTTTGAGTAAGCAAAACTCTGTAAAAATGGCAATTTTGGTCACTGTGAGGGTTTAAAAAGTGGTTATTCAACATGAGACCCGATCCAAAAGACATTTTGAATCTTTTTTGGTAGAGTCCAAAAAATCCATTTTCTGATGAAAAACGATGACCCCGGACCAGTCGAACGTTGAAAAAATGGTCAATATTGATGAAATTTTAACATTTAATCTTTTGACTTTAAATGACGGTTGGATGTGAATTATTACTTTTTCAACTAAAATAAGTGTGTTTAAAGTCATTTCTGTGCCTGAAATTGGTCAAAATTGAAGATTTTGAGTAAGCAAAACTCTGTAAAAATGGCAATTTTGGTCACTGTGAGGGTTTAAAAAGTGGTTATTCAACATGAGGCCCGATCCAAATGACATTTTGAATCATTTTTGGTAGAGTCCAAAAAATTAATTTTCTGATGAAAAACGATGACCCCGGACCAGTCGAACGTTGAAAAAATGGTCAATATTGATGAAATTTTAACATTTAATCTTTTGACTTTAAATGACGGTTGGATGTGAATTATTACTTTTTCAACTAAAATAAGTGTGTTTAAAGTCATTTCTGTGCCTGAAATTGGTCAAAATGTAAGATTTTGAGTAAGCAAAACTCTGTAAAAATGGCAATTTTGGTCACTGTGAGGGTTTAAAAAGTGGTTATTCAACATGAGGCCCGATCCAAATGACATTTTGAATCATTTTTGGTAGAGTCCAAAAAATCAATTGTCTGATGAAAAACAATGACCCCGGACCAGTCGAACGTTGAAAAAATGGTCAATATTGATGAAATTTTAACATTTAATCTTTTGACTTTAAATGACGGTTGGATGTGAATTATTACTTTTTCAACTAAAATAAGTGTGTTTAAAGTCATTTCTGTGCCTGAAATTGGTCAAAATTTAAGATTTTGAGTAAGCAAAACTCTGTAAAAATTGCAATTTTGGTCACTGTGAGGGTTTAAAAAGTGGTTATTCAACATGAGACCAGATCCAAAAGACATTTTGAATCTTTTTTGGTAGAGTCCAAAAAATCAATTTTCTGATGAAAAACGATGACCCCGGACCAGTCGAACGTTGAAAAAATGGTCAATATTGATGAAATTTTAACATTTAATCTTTTGACTTTAAATGACGGTTGGATGTGAATTATTACTTTTTCAACTAAAATAAGTGTGTTTAAAGTCATTTCTGTGCCTGAAATTGGTCAAAATTGAAGATTTTGAGTAAGCAAAACTCTGTAAAAATGGCAATTTTGGTCACTGTGAGGGTTTAAAAAGTGGTTATTCAACATGAGGCCCGATCCAAATGACATTTTGAAACATTTTTGGTAGAGTCCAAAAAATCAATTTTCTGATGAAAAACGATGACCCCGGACCAGTCGAACGTTGAAAAAATGGTCAATATTGATGAAATTTTTACATTTAATCTTTTGACTTTAAATGACGGTTGGATGTGAATTATTACTTTTTCAACTAAAATAAGTGTGTTTAAAGTCATTTCTGTGCCTGAAATTGGTCAAAATTGAAGATTTTGAGTAAGCAAAACTCTGTAAAAATGGCAATTTTGGTCACTGTGAGGGTTTAAAAAGTGGTTATTCAACATGAGACCCGATCCAAAAGACATTTTGAATCTTTTTTGGTAGAGTCCAAAAAATCCATTTTCTGATGAAAAACGATGACCCCGGACCAGTCGAACGTTGAAAAAATGGTCAATATTGATGAAATTTTAACATTTAATCTTTTGACTTTAAATGACGGTTGGATGTGAATTATTACTTTTTCAACTAAAATAAGTGTGTTTAAAGTCATTTCTGTGCCTGAAATTGGTCAAAATTGAAGATTTTGAGTAAGCAAAACTCTGTAAAAATGGCAATTTTGGTCACTGTGAGGGTTTAAAAAGTGGTTATTCAACATGAGGCCCGATCCAAATGACATTTTGAATCATTTTTGGTAGAGTCCAAAAAATTAATTTTCTGATGAAAAACGATGACCCCGGACCAGTCGAACGTTGAAAAAATGGTCAATATTGATGAAATTTTAACATTTAATCTTTTGACTTTAAATGACGGTTGGATGTGAATTATTACTTTTTCAACTAAAATAAGTGTGTTTAAAGTCATTTCTGTGCCTGAAATTGGTCAAAATTGAAGATTTTGAGTAAGCAAAACTCTGTAAAAATGGCAATTTTGGTCACTGTGAGGGTTTAAAAAGTGGTTATTCAACATGAGACCAGATCCAAAAGACATTTTGAATCTTTTTTGGTAGAGTCCAAAAAATCAATTTTCTGATGAAAAACGATGACCCCGAACCAGTCGAACGTTGAAAAAATGGTCAATATTGATGAAATTTTAACATTTAATCTTTTGACTTTAAATGACGGTTGGATGTGAATTATTACTTTTTCAACTAAAATAAGTGTGTTTAAAGTCATTTCTGTGCCTGAAATTGGTCAAAATTGAAGATTTTGAGTAAGCAAAACTCTGTAAAAATGGCAATTTTGGTCACTGTGAGGGTTTAAAAAGTGGTTATTCAACATGAGGCCCGATCCAAATGACATTTTGAATCATTTTTGATAGAGTCCAAAAAATCAATTTTCTGATGAAAAACGATGACCCCGGACCAGTCGAACGTTGAAAAAATGGTCAATATTGATGAAATATTAACATTTAATCTTTTGACTTTAAATGACGGTTGGATGTGAATTATTACTTTTTCAACTAAAATAAGTGTGTTTAAAGTCATTTCTGTGCCTGAAATTGGTCAAAATGTAAGATTTTGAGTAAGCAAAACTCTGTAAAAATGGCAATTTTGGTCACTGTGAGGGTTTAAAAAGTGGTTATTCAACATGAGGCCCGATCCAAATGACATTTTGAATCATTTTTGGTAGAGTCCAAAAAATCAATTTTCTGATGAAAAACGATGACCCCGGACCAGTCGAACGTTGAAAAAATGGTCAATATTGATGAAATTTTTACATTTAATCTTTTGACTTTAAATCACGGTTGGATGTGAATTATTACTTCTTCAACTAAAATAAGTGTGTTTAAAGTCATTTCTTTGCCTGAAATTGGTCAAAATTGAAGATTTTGAGTAAGCAATACTCTGTAAAAATGGCAATTTTGGTCACTGTGAGGGTTTAAAAAGTGGTTATTCAACATGAGGCCCGATCCAAAAGACATTTTGAATCTTTTTTGGTAGAGTCCAAAAAATCCATTTTCTGATGAAAAACGATGACCCCGGACCAGTCGAACGTTGAAAAAATGGTCAATATTGATGAAATTTTAACATTTAATCTTTTGACTTTAAATGACGGTTGGATGTGAATTATTACTTTTTCAACTAAAATAAGTGTGTTTAAAGTCATTTCTGTGCCTGAAATTGGTCAAAATGTAAGATTTTGAGTAAGCAAAACTCTGTAAAAATTGCAATTTTGGTCACTGTGAGGGTTTAAAAAGTGGTTATTCAACATGAGACCCGATCCAAAAAACATTTTGAATCTTTTTTGGTAGAGTCCAAAAAATCAATTTTCTGATGAAAAACGATGACCCCAGACCAGTCGAACGTTGAAAAAATTGTCAATATTGATGAAATTTTAACATTTAATCTTTTGACTTTAAATGACGGTTGGATGTGAATTATTACTTTTTCAACTAAAATAAGTGTGTTTAAAGTCCTTTCTGTGCCTGAAATTGGTCAAAATTGAAGATTTTGAGTAAGCAAAACTCTGTAAAAATGGCAATTTTGGTCACTGTGAGGGTTTAAAAAGTGGTTATTCAACATGAGGCCCGATCCAAATGACATTTTGAATAATTTTTGGTAGAGTCCAAAAAATCCATTTTCTGATGAAAAACGATGACCCCGGACCAGTCGAACGTTGAAAAAATGGTCAATATTGATGACATTTTTACATTTAATCTTTTGACTTGAAATGACGGTTGGATGTGAATTATTACTTTTTCAACTAAAATAAGTGTGTTTAAAGTCATTTCTGTGCCTGAAATTGGTCAAAATTTAAGATTTTGAGTAAGCAAAACTCTGTAAAAATGGCAATTTTGGTCACTGTGAGGGTTTAAAAAGTGGTTATTCAACATGAGACCAGATCCAAAAGACATTTTGAATCTTTTTTGGTAGAGTCCAAAAAATCAATTTTCTGATGAAAAACGATGACCCCAGACCAGTCGAACGTTGAAAAAATTGTCAATATTGATGAAATTTTAACATTTAATCTTTTGACTTTAAATGACGGTTGGATGTGAATTATTACTTTTTCAACTAAAATAAGTGTGTTTAAAGTCCTTTCTGTGCCTGAAATTGGTCAAAATTGAAGATTTTGAGTAAGCAAAACTCTGTAAAAATGGCAATTTTGGTCACTGTGAGGGTTTAAAAAGTGGTTATTCAACATGAGGCCCCATCCAAATGACATTTTGAATAATTTTTGGTAGAGTCCAAAAAATCAATTTTCTGATGAAAAACGATGACCCCGGACCAGTCGAACGTTGAAAAAATGGTCAATATTGATGACATTTTTACATTTAATCTTTTGACTTGAAATGACGGTTGGATGTGAATTATTACTTTTTCAACTAAAATAAGTGTGTTTAAAGTCATTTCTGTGCCTGAAATTGGTCAAAATTGAAGATTTTGAGTAAGCAAAACTCTGTAAAAATGGCAATTTTGGTCACTGTGAGGGTTTAAAAAGTGGTTATTCAACATGAGGCCCGATCCAAATGACATTTTGAATCATTTTTGATAGAGTCCAAAAAATCAATTTTCTGATGAAAAACGATGACCCCGGACCAGTCGAACGTTGAAAAAATGGTCAATATTGATGAAATATTAACATTTAATCTTTTGACTTTAAATGACGGTTGGATGTGAATTATTACTTTTTCAACTAAAATAAGTGTGTTTAAAGTCATTTCTGTGCCTGAAATTGGTCAAAATGTAAGATTTTGAGTAAGCAAAACTCTGTAAAAATGGCAATTTTGGTCACTGTGAGGGTTTAAAAAGTGGTTATTCAACATGAGGCCCGATCCAAAAGACATTTTGAATCTTTTTTGGTAGAGTCCAAAAAATCCATTTTCTGATGAAAAACGATGACCCCGGACCAGTCGAACGTTGAAAAAATGGTCAATATTGATGAAATTTTAACATTTAATCTTTTGACTTTAAATGACGGTTGGATGTGAATTATTACTTTTTCAACTAAAATAAGTGTGTTTAAAGTCATTTCTGTGCCTGAAATTGGTCAAAATTTAAGATTTTGAGTAAGCAAAACTCTGTAAAAATGGCAATTTTGGTCACTGTGAGGGTTTAAAAAGTGGTTATTCAACATGAGGCCCGATCCAAATGACATTTTGAATCATTTTTGGTAGAGTCCAAAAAATCAATTTTCTGATGAAAAACGATGACCCCGGACCAGTCGAACGTTGAAAAAATGGTCAATATTGATGAAATTTTAACATTTAATCTTTTGACTTTAAATGACGGTTGGATGTGAATTATTACTTTTTCAACCACAACAAGTGTGTTTAAAGTCATTTCTGTGCCTGAAATTGGTCAAAATGTAAGATTTTGAGTAAGCAAAACTCTGTAAAAATTGCAATTTTGGTCACTGTGAGGGTTTAAAAAGTGGTTATTCAACATGAGACCCGATCCAAAAAACATTTTGAATCTTTTTTGGTAGAGTCCAAAAAATCAATTTTCTGATGAAAAACGATGACCCCAGACCAGTCGAACGTTGAAAAAATTGTCAATATTGATGAAATTTTAACATTTAATCTTTTGACTTTAAATGACGGTTGGATGTGAATTATTACTTTTTCAACTAAAATAAGTGTGTTTAAAGTCCTTTCTGTGCCTGAAATTGGTCAAAATTGAAGATTTTGAGTAAGCAAAACTCTGTAAAAATGGCAATTTTGGTCACTGTGAGGGTTTAAAAAGTGGTTATTCAACATGAGGCCCGATCCAAATGACATTTTGAATAATTTTTGGTAGAGTCCAAAAAATCAATTTTCTGATGAAAAACGATGACCCCGGACCAGTCGAACGTTGAAAAAATGGTCAATATTGATGACATTTTTACATTTAATCTTTTGACTTGAAATGACGGTTGGATGTGAATTATTACTTTTTCAACTAAAATAAGTGTGTTTAAAGTCATTTCTGTGCCTGAAATTGGTCAAAATTTAAGATTTTGAGTAAGCAAAACTCTGTAAAAATGGCAATTTTGGTCACTGTGAGGGTTTAAAAAGTGGTTATTCAACATGAGGCCCGATCCAAATGACATTTTGAATCATTTTTGGTAGAGTCCAAAAAATCAATTGTCTGATGAAAAACAATGACCCCGGACCAGTCGAACGTTGAAAAAATGGTCAATATTGATGAAATTTTAACATTTAATCTTTTGACTTTAAATGACGGTTGGATGTGAATTATTACTTTTTCAACTAAAATAAGCGTGTTTAAAGTCATTTCTGTGCCTGAAATTGGTCAAAATTTAAGATTTTGAGTAAGCAAAACTCTGTAAAAATTGCAATTTTGGTCACTGTGAGGGTTTAAAAAGTGGTTATTCAACATGAGACCAGATCCAAAAGACATTTTGAATCTTTTTTGGTAGAGTCCAAAAAATCAACTTTCTGATGAAAAACGATGACCCCGGACCAGTCGAACGTTGAAAAAATGGTCAATATTGATGAAATTTTAACATTTAATCTTTTGACTTTAAATGACGGTTGGATGTGAATTATTACTTTTTCAACTAAAATAAGTGTGTTTAAAGTCATTTCTGTGCCTGAAATTGGTCAAAATTGAAGATTTTGAGTAAGCAAAACTCTGTAAAAATGGCAATTTTGGTCACTGTGAGGGTTTAAAAAGTGGTTATTCAACATGAGGCCCGATCCAAATGACATTTTGAAACATTTTTGGTAGAGTCCAAAAAATCAATTTTCTGATGAAAAACGATGACCCCGGACCAGTCGAACGTTGAAAAAATGGTCAATATTGATGAAATTTTTACATTTAATCTTTTGACTTTAAATGACGGTTGGATGTGAATTATTACTTTTTCAACTAAAATAAGTGTGTTTAAAGTCATTTCTGTGCCTGAAATTGGTCAAAATTGAAGATTTTGAGTAAGCAAAACTCTGTAAAAATGGCAATTTTGGTCACTGTGAGGGTTTAAAAAGTGGTTATTCAACATGAGACCCGATCCAAAAGACATTTTGAATCTTTTTTGGTAGAGTCCAAAAAATCCATTTTCTGATGAAAAACGATGACCCCGGACCAGTCGAACGTTGAAAAAATGGTCAATATTGATGAAATTTTAACATTTAATCTTTTGACTTTAAATGACGGTTGGATGTGAATTATTACTTTTTCAACTAAAATAAGTGTGTTTAAAGTCATTTCTGTGCCTGAAATTGGTCAAAATGTAAGATTTTGAGTAAGCAAAACTCTGTAAAAATGGCAATTTTGGTCACTGTGAGGGTTTAAAAAGTGGTTATTCAACATGAGGCCCGATCCAAATGACATTTTAAATCATTTTTGGTAGAGTCCAAAAAATCAATTTTCTGATGAAAAACGATGACCCCGGACCAGTCGAACGTTGAAAAAATGGTCAATATTGATGAAATTTTTACATTTAATCTTTTGACTTGAAATGACGGTTGGATGTGAATTATTACTTTTTCAACTAAAATAAGTGTGTTTAAAGTCATTTCTGTGCCTGAAATTGGTCAAAATTTAAGATTTTGAGTAAGCAAAACTCTGTAAAAATGGCAATTTTGGTCACTGTGAGGGTTTAAAAAGTGGTTATTCAACATGAGGCCCGATCCAAATGACATTTTGAATCATTTTTGGTAGAGTCCAAAAAATCAATTTTCTGATGAAAAACGATGACCCCGGACCAGTCGAACGTTGAAAAAATGGTCAATATTGATGAAATTTTAACATTTAATCTTTTGACTTTAAATGACGGTTGGATGTGAATTATTACTTTTTCAACTAAAACAAGTGTGTTTAAAGTCATTTCTGTGTCTGAAATTGGTCAAAATGTAAGATTTTGAGTAAGCAAAACTCTGTAAAAATTGCAATTTTGGTCACTGTGAGGGTTTAAAAAGTGGTTATTCAATATGAGACCCGATCCAAAAAACATTTTGAATCTTTTTTGGTAGAGTCCAAAAAATCAATTTTCTGATGAAAAACGATGACCCCAGACCAGTCGAACGTTGAAAAAATTGTCAATATTGATGAAATTTTAACATTTAATCTTTTGACTTTAAATGATGGTTGGATGTGAATTATTACTTTTTCAACTAAAATAAGTGTGTTTAAAGTCCTTTCTGTGCCTGAAATTGGTCAAAATTGAAGATTTTGAGTAAGCAAAACTCTGTAAAAATGGCAATTTTGGTCACTGTGAGGGTTTAAAAAGTGGTTATTCAACATGAGGCCCGATCCAAATGACATTTTGAATAATTTTTGGTAGAGTCCAAAAAATCAATTTTCTGATGAAAAACGATGACCCCGGACCAGTCGAACGTTGAAAAAATGGTCAATATTGATGACATTTTTACATTTAATCTTTTGACTTGAAATGACGGTTGGATGTGAATTATTACTTTTTCAACTAAAATAAGTGTGTTTAAAGTCATTTCTGTGCCTGAAATTGGTCAAAATTTAAGATTTTGAGTAAGCAAAACTCTGTAAAAATGGCAATTTTGGTCACTGTGAGGGTTTAAAAAGTGGTTATTCAACATGAGACCCGATCCAAATGACATTTTGAATCATTTTTGGTAGAGTCCAAAAAATCAATTGTCTGATGAAAAACAATGACCCCGGACCAGTCGAACGTTGAAAAAATGGTCAATATTGATGAAATTTTAACATTTAATCTTTTGACTTTAAATGACGGTTGGATGTGAATTATTACTTTTTCAACTAAAATAAGTGTGTTTAAAGTCATTTCTGTGCCTGAAATTGGTCAAAATTTAAGATTTTGAGTAAGCAAAACTCTGTAAAAATTGCAATTTTGGTCACTGTGAGGGTTTAAAAAGTGGTTATTCAACATGAGACCAGATCCAAAAGACATTTTGAATCTTTTTTGGTAGAGTCCAAAAAATCAATTTTCTGATGAAAAACGATGACCCCGGACCAGTCGAACGTTGAAAAAATGGTCAATATTGATGAAATTTTAACATTTAATCTTTTGACTTTAAATGACGGTTGGATGTGAATTATTACTTTTTCAACTAAAATAAGTGTGTTTAAAGTCATTTCTGTGCCTGAAATTGGTCAAAATTGAAGATTTTGAGTAAGCAAAACTCTGTAAAAATGGCAATTTTGGTCACTGTGAGGGTTTAAAAAGTGGTTATTCAACATGAGGCCCGATCCAAATGACATTTTGAAACATTTTTGGTAGAGTCCAAAAAATCAATTTTCTGATGAAAAACGATGACCCCGGACCAGTCGACCGTTGAAAAAATGGTCAATATTGATGAAATTTTTACATTTAATCTTTTGACTTTAAATGACGGTTGGATGTGAATTATTACTTTTTCAACTAAAATAAGTGTGTTTAAAGTCATTTCTGTGCCTGAAATTGGTCAAAATTGAAGATTTTGAGTAAGCAAAACTCTGTAAAAATGGCAATTTTGGTCACTGTGAGGGTTTAAAAAGTGGTTATTCAACATGAGACCCGATCCAAAAGACATTTTGAATCTTTTTTGGTAGAGTCCAAAAAATCCATTTTCTGATGAAAAACGATGACCCCGGACCAGTCGAACGTTGAAAAAATGGTCAATATTGATGAAATTTTAACATTTAATCTTTTGACTTTAAATGACGGTTGGATGTGAATTATTACTTTTTCAACTAAAATAAGTGTGTTTAAAGTCATTTCTGTGCCTGAAATTGGTCAAAATTGAAGATTTTGAGTAAGCAAAACTCTGTAAAAATGGCAATTTTGGTCACTGTGAGGGTTTAAAAAGTGGTTATTCAACATGAGGCCCGATCCAAATGACATTTTGAATCATTTTTGGTAGAGTCCAAAAAATTAATTTTCTGATGAAAAACGATGACCCCGGACCAGTCGAACGTTGAAAAAATGGTCAATATTGATGAAATTTTAACATTTAATCTTTTGACTTTAAATGACGGTTGGATGTGAATTATTACTTTTTCAACTAAAATAAGTGTGTTTAAAGTCATTTCTGTGCCTGAAATTGGTCAAAATGTAAGATTTTGAGTAAGCAAAACTCTGTAAAAATGGCAATTTTGGTCACTGTGAGGGTTTAAAAAGTGGTTATTCAACATGAGGCCCGATCCAAATGACATTTTGAATCATTTTTGGTAGAGTCCAAAAAATCAATTGTCTGATGAAAAACAATGACCCCGGACCAGTCGAACGTTGAAAAAATGGTCAATATTGATGACATTTTAACATTTAATCTTTTGACTTTAAATGACGGTTGGATGTGAATTATTACTTTTTCAACTAAAATAAGTGTGTTTAAAGTCATTTCTGTGCCTGAAATTGGTCAAAATTTAAGATTTTGAGTAAGCAAAACTCTGTAAAAATTGCAATTTTGGTCACTGTGAGGGTTTAAAAAGTGGTTATTCAACATGAGACCAGATCCAAAAGACATTTTGAATCTTTTTTGGTAGAGTCCAAAAAATCAATTTTCTGATGAAAAACGATGACCCCGGACCAGTCGAACGTTGAAAAAATGGTCAATATTGATGAAATTTTAACATTTAATCTTTTGACTTTAAATGACGGTTGGATGTGAATTATTACTTTTTCAACTAAAATAAGTGTGTTTAAAGTCATTTCTGTGCCTGAAATTGGTCAAAATTGAAGATTTTGAGTAAGCAAAACTCTGTAAAAATGGCAATTTTGGTCACTGTGAGGGTTTAAAAAGTGGTTATTCAACATGAGGCCCGATCCAAATGACATTTTGAAACATTTTTGGTAGAGTCCAAAAAATCAATTTTCTGATGAAAAACGATGACCCCGGACCAGTCGAACGTTGAAAAAATGGTCAATATTGATGAAATTTTTACATTTAATCTTTTGACTTTAAATGACGGTTGGATGTGAATTATTACTTTTTCAACTAAAATAAGTGTGTTTAAAGTCATTTCTGTGCCTGAAATTGGTCAAAATTGAAGATTTTGAGTAAGCAAAACTCTGTAAAAATGGCAATTTTGGTCACTGTGAGGGTTTAAAAAGTGGTTATTCAACATGAGACCCGATCCAAAAGACATTTTGAATCTTTTTTGGTAGAGTCCAAAAAATCCATTTTCTGATGAAAAACGATGACCCCGGACCAGTCGAACGTTGAAAAAATGGTCAATATTGATGAAATTTTAACATTTAATCTTTTGACTTTAAATGACGGTTGGATGTGAATTATTACTTTTTCAACTAAAATAAGTGTGTTTAAAGTCATTTCTGTGCCTGAAATTGGTCAAAATTGAAGATTTTGAGTAAGCAAAACTCTGTAAAAATGGCAATTTTGGTCACTGTGAGGGTTTAAAAAGTGGTTATTCAACATGAGGCCCGATCCAAATGACATTTTGAATCATTTTTGGTAGAGTCCAAAAAATTAATTTTCTGATGAAAAACGATGACCCCGGACCAGTCGAACGTTGAAAAAATGGTCAATATTGATGAAATTTTAACATTTAATCTTTTGACTTTAAATGACGGTTGGATGTGAATTATTACTTTTTCAACTAAAATAAGTGTGTTTAAAGTCATTTCTGTGCCTGAAATTGGTCAAAATTGAAGATTTTGAGTAAGCAAAACTCTGTAAAAATGGCAATTTTGGTCACTGTGAGGGTTTAAAAAGTGGTTATTCAACATGAGACCAGATCCAAAAGACATTTTGAATCTTTTTTGGTAGAGTCCAAAAAATCAATTTTCTGATGAAAAACGATGACCCCGAACCAGTCGAACGTTGAAAAAATGGTCAATATTGATGAAATTTTAACATTTAATCTTTTGACTTTAAATGACGGTTGGATGTGAATTATTACTTTTTCAACTAAAATAAGTGTGTTTAAAGTCATTTCTGTGCCTGAAATTGGTCAAAATTGAAGATTTTGAGTAAGCAAAACTCTGTAAAAATGGCAATTTTGGTCACTGTGAGGGTTTAAAAAGTGGTTATTCAACATGAGGCCCGATCCAAATGACATTTTGAATCATTTTTGATAGAGTCCAAAAAATCAATTTTCTGATGAAAAACGATGACCCCGGACCAGTCGAACGTTGAAAAAATGGTCAATATTGATGAAATATTAACATTTAATCTTTTGACTTTAAATGACGGTTGGATGTGAATTATTACTTTTTCAACTAAAATAAGTGTGTTTAAAGTCATTTCTGTGCCTGAAATTGGTCAAAATGTAAGATTTTGAGTAAGCAAAACTCTGTAAAAATGGCAATTTTGGTCACTGTGAGGGTTTAAAAAGTGGTTATTCAACATGAGGCCCGATCCAAATGACATTTTGAATCATTTTTGGTAGAGTCCAAAAAATCAATTTTCTGATGAAAAACGATGACCCCGGACCAGTCGAACGTTGAAAAAATGGTCAATATTGATGAAATTTTTACATTTAATCTTTTGACTTTAAATCACGGTTGGATGTGAATTATTACTTCTTCAACTAAAATAAGTGTGTTTAAAGTCATTTCTTTGCCTGAAATTGGTCAAAATTGAAGATTTTGAGTAAGCAATACTCTGTAAAAATGGCAATTTTGGTCACTGTGAGGGTTTAAAAAGTGGTTATTCAACATGAGGCCCGATCCAAAAGACATTTTGAATCTTTTTTGGTAGAGTCCAAAAAATCCATTTTCTGATGAAAAACGATGACCCCGGACCAGTCGAACGTTGAAAAAATAGTCAATATTGATGAAATTTTAACATTTAATCTTTTGACTTTAAATGACGGTTGGATGTGAATTATTACTTTTTCAACTAAAATAAGTGTGTTTAAAGTCATTTCTGTGCCTGAAATTGGTCAAAATGTAAGATTTTGAGTAAGCAAAACTCTGTAAAAATGGCAATTTTGGTCACTGTGAGGGTTTAAAAAGTGGTTATTCAACATGAGGCCCGATCCAAATGACATTTTGAATCATTTTTGGTAGAGTCCAAAAAATCAATTTTCTGATGAAAAACGATGACCCCGGACCAGTCGAACGTTGAAAAAATGGTCAATATTGATGAAATTTTTACATTTAATCTTTTGACTTGAAATGACGGTTGGATGTGAATTATTACTTTTTCAACTAAAATAAGTGTGTTTAAAGTCATTTCTGTGCCTGAAATTGGTCAAAATTTAAGATTTTGAGTAAGCAAAACTCTGTAAAAATGGCAATTTTGGTCACTGTGAGGGTTTAAAAAGTGGTTATTCAACATGAGGCCTGATCCAAATGACATTTTGAATCATTTTTGGTAGAGTCCAAAAAATTAATTTTCTGATGAAAAACGATGACCCCGGACCAGTCGAACGTTGAAAAAATGGTCAATATTGATGAAATTTTAACATTTAATCTTTTGACTTTAAATGACGGTTGGATGTGAATTATTACTTTTTCAACTAAAATAAGTGTGTTTAAAGTCATTTCTGTGCCTGAAATTGGTCAAAATTGAAGATTTTGAGTAAGCAAAACTCTGTAAAAATGGCAATTTTGGTCACTGTGAGGGTTTAAAAAGTGGTTATTCAACATGAGACCAGATCCAAAAGACATTTTGAATCTTTTTTGGTAGAGTCCAAAAAATCAATTTTCTGATGAAAAACGATGACCCCGGACCAGTCGAACGTTGAAAAAATGGTCAATATTGATGAAATTTTAACATTTAATCTTTTGACTTTAAATGACTTTTGGATGTGAATTATTACTTTTTCAACTAAAATAAGTGTGTTTAAAGTCATTTCTGTGCCTGAAATTGGTCAAAATTGAAGATTTTGAGTAAGCAAAACTCTGTAAAAATGGCAATTTTGGTCACTGTGAGGGTTTAAAAAGTGGTTATTCAACATGAGGCCCGATCCAAATGACATTTTGAAACATTTTTGATAGAGTCCAAAAAATCAATTTTCTGATGAAAAACGATGACCCCGGACCAGTCGAACGTTGAAAAAATGGTCAATATTGATGAAATTTTTACATTTAATCTTTTGACTTTAAATGACGGTTGGATGTGAATTATTACTTTTTCAACTAAAATAAGTGTGTTTAAAGTCATTTCTGTGCCTGAAATTGGTCAAAATTTAAGATTTTGAGTAAGCAAAACTCTGTAAAATTGGCAATTTTGGTCACTGTGAGGGTTTAAAAAGTGGTTATTCAACATAAGGCCCGATCCAAAAGACATTTTGAATCTCTTTTGGTAGAGTCCAAAAAATCCATTTTCTGATGAAAAACGATGACTCCGGACCAGTCGAACGTTGAAAAAATGGTCAATATTGATGAAATTTTAACATTTAATCTTTTGACTTTAAATGACGGTTGGATGTGAATTATTACTTTTTCAACTAAAATAAGTGTGTTTAAAGTCATTTCTGTGCCTGAAATTGGTCAAAATTGAAGATTTTGAGTAAGCAAAACTCTGTAAAAATGGCAATTTTGGTCACTGTGAGGGTTTAAAAAGTGATTATTCAACATGAGGCCCGATCCAAAAGACATTTTGAATCTTTTTTGGTAGAGTCCAAAAAATCCATTTTCTGATGAAAAACGATGACCCCGGACCAGTCGAACGTTGAAAAAATTGTCAATATTGATGAAATTTTAACATTTAATCTTTTGACTTTAAATGACGGTTGGATGTGAATTATTACTTTTTCAACTAAAATAAGTGTGTTTAAAGTAATTTCTGTGCCTGAAAGTGGTCAAAATTGAAGATTTTGAGTAAGCAAAACTCTGTAAAAATGGCAATTTTGGTCACTGTGAGGGTTTAAAAAGTGGTTATTCAACATGAGGCCCGATCCAAATGACATTTTGAATCATTTTTGATAGAGTCCAAAAAATCAATTTTCTGATGAAAAACGATGACCCCGGACCAGTCGAACGTTGAAAAAATGGTCAATATTGATGAAATTTTTACATTTAATCTTTTGACTTTAAATGACGGTTGGATGTGAATTATTACTTTTTCAACTAAAATAAGTGTGTTTAAAGTCATTTCTGTGCCTGAAATTGGTCAAAATTTAAGATTTTGAGTAAGCAAAACTCTGTAAAAATTGCAATTTTGGTCACTGTGAGGGTTTAAAAAGTGGTTATTCAACATGAGACCCGATCCCAAAAACATTTTGAATCTTTTTTGGTAGAGTCCAAAAAATCAATTTTCTGATGAAAAACGATGACCCCGGACCAGTCGAACGTTGAAAAAATTGTCAATATTGATGAAATTTTAACATTTAATCTTTTGACTTTAAATGACGTTTGGATGTGAATTATTACTTTTTCAACTAAAATAAGTGTGTTTAAAGTCATTTCTGTGCCTGAAATTGGTCAAAATTGAAGATTTTGAGTAAGCAAAACTCTGTAAAAATGGCAATTTTGGTCACTGTGAGGGTTTAAAAAGTGGTTATTCAACATGAGGCCCGATCCAAATGACATTTTGAATCATTTTTGGTAGAGTCCAAAAAATTAATTTTCTGATGAAAAACGATGACCCCGGACCAGTCGAACGTTGAAAAAATGGTCAATATTGATGAAATTTTAACATTTAATCTTTTGACTTTAAATGACGGTTGGATGTGAATTATTACTTTTTCAACGACAATAAGTGTGTTTAAAGTCATTTCTGTGCCTGAAATTGGTCAAAATTGAAGATTTTGAGTAAGCAAAACTCTGTAAAAATGGCAATTTTGGTCACTGTGAGGGTTTAAAAAGTGGTTATTCAACATGAGACCCGATCCAAAAGACATTTTGAATCTTTTTTGGTAGAGTCCAAAAAATCAATTTTCTGATGAAAAACGATGACCCCGGACCAGTCGAACGTTGAAAAAATGGTCAATATTGATGAAATTTTAACATTTAATCTTTTGACTTTAAATGACGGTTGGATGTGAATTATTACTTTTTCAACTAAAATAAGTGTGTTTTAAGTCATTTCTGTGCCTGAAATTGGTCAAAATTGAAGATTTTGAGTAAGCAAAACTCTGTAAAAATGGCAATTTTGGTCACTGTGAGGGTTTAAAAAGTGGTTATTCAACATGAGGCCCGATCCAAAAGACATTTTGAATCTCTTTTGGTAGAGTCCAAAAAATCCATTTTCTGATGAAAAACGATGACCCCGGACCAGTCGACCGTTGAAAAAATGGTCAATATTGATGAAATTTTAACATTTAATCTTTTGACTTTAAATGGCGGTTGGATGTGAATTATTACTTTTTCAACTAAAATAAGTGTGTTTAAAGTCATTTCTGTGCCTGAAATTGGTCAAAATTTAAGATTTTGAGTAAGCAAAACTCTGTAAAAATGGCAATTTTGGTCACTGTGAGGGTTTAAAAAGTGGTTATTCAACATGAGGCCCGATCCAAATGACATTTTGAATCATTTTTGGTAGAGTCCAAAAAATCAATTTTCTGATGAAAAACGATGACCCCGGACCAGTCGAACGTTGAAAAAATTGTCAATATTGATGAAATTTTAACATTTAATCTTTTGACTTTAAATGACGGTTGGATGTGAATTATTACTTTTTCAACTAAAATAAGTGTGTTTAAAGTCATTTCTGTGCCTGAAATTGGTCAAAATTGAAGATTTTGAGTAAGCAAAACTCTGTAAAAATGGCAATTTTGGTCACTGTGAGGGTTTAAAAAGTGGTTATTCAACATGAGACCCGATCCAAAAGACATTTTGAATCTTTTTTGGTAGAGTCCAAAAAATCCATTTTCTGATGAAAAACGATGACCCCGGACCAGTCGAACGTTGAAAAAATGGTCAATATTGATGAAATTTTAACATTTAATCTTTTGACTTTAAATGACGGTTGGATGTGAATTATTACTTTTTCAACTAAAATAAGTGTGTTTAAAGTCATTTCTGTGCCTGAAATTGGTCAAAATTGAAGATTTTGAGTAAGCAAAACTCTGTAAAAATGGCAATTTTGGTCACTGTGAGGGTTTAAAAAGTGGTTACTCAACATGAGGCCCGATCCAAATGACATTTTGAAACATTTTTGGTAGAGTCCAAAAAATCAATTTTCTGATGAAAAACGATGACCCCAGACCAGTCGAACGTTGAAAAAATGGTCAATATTGATGACATTTTTACATTTAATCTTTTGACTTTAAATGACGGTTGGATGTGAATTATTACTTTTTCAACTAAAATAAGTGTGTTTAAAGTCATTTCTGTGCCTGAAATTGGTCAAAATTTAAGATTTTGAGTAAGCAAAACTCTGTAAAAATGGCAATTTTGGTCACTGTGAGGGTTTAAAAAGTGGTTATTCAACATGAGGCCCGATCCAAAAGACATTTTGAATCTCTTTTGGTAGAGTCCAAAAAATCCATTTTCTGATGAAAAACGATGACCCCGGACCAGTCGAACGTTGAAAAAATGGTCAATATTGATGAAATTTTAACATTTAATCTTTTGACTTTAAATGACGGTTGGATGTGAATTATTACTTTTTCAACTAAAATAAGTGTGTTTAAAGTCATTTCTGTGCCTGAAATTGGTCAAAATTGAAGATTTTGAGTAAGCAAAACTCTGTAAAAATGGCAATTTTGGTCACTGTGAGGGTTTAAAAAGTGGTTATTCAACATGAGGCCCGATCCAAATGATATTTTGAATCATTTTTGATAGAGTCCAAAAAATCAATTTTCTGATGAAAAACGATGACCCCGGACCAGTCGAACGTTGAAAAAATGGTCAATATTGATGACATTTTTACATTTAATCTTTTGACTTTAAATGACGGTTGGATGTGAATTATTACTTTTTCAACTAAAATAAGTGTGTTTAAAGTCATTTCTGTGCCTGAAATTGGTCAAAATTTAAGATTTTGAGTAAGCAAAACTCTGTAAAAATTGCAATTTTGGTCACTGTGAGGGTTTAAAAAGTGGTTATTCAACATGAGACCCGATCCCAAAAACATTTTGAATCTTTTTTGGTAGAGTCCAAAAAATCAATTTTCTGATGAAAAACGATGACCCCGGACCAGTCGAACGTTGAAAAAATTGTCAATATTGATGAAATTTTAACATTTAATCTTTTGACTTTAAATGACGGTTGGATGTGAATTATTACTTTTTCAACTAAAATAAGTGTGTTTAAAGTCATTTCTGTGCCTGAAATTGGTCAAAATTGAAGATTTTGAGTAAGCAAAACTCTGTAAAAGTGGCAATTTTGGTCACTGTGAGGGTTTAAAAAGTGGTTATTCAACATGAGACCCGATCCAAAAGACATTTTGAATCTTTTTTGGTAGAGTCCAATAAATCCATTTTCTGATGAAAAACGATGACCCCGGACCAGTCGAACGTTGAAAAAATGGTCAATATTGATGACATTTTAACATTTAATCTTTTGACTTTAAATGACGGTTGGATGTGAATTATTACTTTTTCAACTAAAATAAGTGTGTTTAAAGTCATTTCTGTGCCTGAAATTGGTCAAAATTGAAGATTCTGAGTAAGCAAAACTCTGTAAAAATGGCAATTTTGGTCACTCTGAGGGTTTAAAAAGTGGTTATTCAACATGAGACCCGATCCAAAAAACATTTTGAATCTTTTTTGGTAGAGTCCAAAAAATCCATTTTCCGATGAAAAACGATGACCCCGGACCAGTCGAACGTTGAAAAAACTGGTCAATATTGATGAAATTTTAACATTTAATCTTTTGACTTTAAATGACGGTTGGATGTGAATTATTACTTTTTCAACTAAAATCAGTGTGTTTAAAGTCATTTCTGTGCCTGAAATTGGTCAAAATTGAAGATTTTGAGTAAGCAAAACTCTGTAAAAATGGCAATTTTGGTCACTGTGAGGGTTTAAAAAGTGGTTATTCAACATGAGGCCCGATCCAAATGACATTTTGAATCATTTTTGGTAGAGTCCAAAAAAATCAATTTTCTGATGAAAAACGATGACCCCGGACCAGTCGAACGTTGAAAAAATGGTCAATATTGATGAAATTTTAACATTTAATCTTTTGACTTTAAATGACGGTTGGATGTGAATTATTACTTTTTCAACTAAAATGAGTGTGTTTAAAGTCATTTCTGTGCCTGAAATTGGTCAAAATTTAAGATTTTGAGTAAGCAAAACTCTGTAAAAATGGCAATTTTGGTCACTGTGAGGGTTTAAAAAGTGGTTATTCAACATGAGGCCCGATCCAAATGACATTTTGAATCATTTTTGGTAGAGTCCAAAAAATCAATTTTCTGATGAAAAACGATGACCCCGGACCAGTCGACCGTTGAAAAAATGGTCAATATTGATGAAATTTTAACATTTAATCTTTTGACTTTAAATAACGGTTGGATGTGAATTATTACTTTTTCAACTAAAATAAGTGTGTTTAAAGTCATTTCTGTGCCTGAAATTGGTCAAAATTTAAGATTTTGAGTAAGCAAAACTCTGTAAAAATGGCAATTTTGGTCACTGTGAGGGTTTAAAAAGTGGTTATTCAACATGAGACCCGATCCAAAAAACATTTTGAATCTTTTTTGGTAGAGTCCAAAAAATCCATTTTCTGATGAAAAACGATGACCCCGGACCAGTCGAACGTTGAAAAAATTGTCAATATTGATGAAATTTTAACATTTAATCTTTTGACTTTAAATGACGGTTGGATGTGAATTATTACTTTTTCAACTAAAATAAGTGTGTTTAAAGTCCTTTCTGTGCCTGAAATTGGTCAAAATTGAAGATTTTGAGTAAGCAAAACTCTGTAAAAATGGCAATTTTGGTCACTGTGAGGGTTTAAAAAGTGGTTATTCAACATGAGGCCCGATCCAAATGACATTTTGAATATATTTTGGTAGAGTCCAAAAAATCAATTTTCTGATGAAAAACGATGACCCCGGACCAGTCGAACGTTGAAAAAATGGTCAATATTGATGACATTTTTACATTTAATCTTTTGACTTGAAATGACGGTTGGATGTGAATTATTACTTTTTCAACTAAAATAAGTGTGTTTAAAGTCATTTCTGTGCCTGAAATTGGTCAAAATTTAAGATTTTGAGTAAGCAAAACTCTGTAAAAATGGCAATTTTGGTCACTGTGAGGGTTTAAAAAGTGGTTATTCAACATGAGGCCCGATCCAAATGACATTTTGAATCATTTTTGGTAGAGTCCAAAAAATCAATTGTCTGATGAAAAACAATGACCCCGGACCAGTCGAACGTTGAAAAAATGGTCAATATTGATGAAATTTTAACATTTAATCTTTTGACTTTAAATGACGGTTGGATGTGAATTATTACTTTTTCAACTAAAATAAGTGTGTTTAAAGTCATTTCTGTGCCTGAAATTGGTCAAAATTTAAGATTTTGAGTAAGCAAAACTCTGTAAAAATTGCAATTTTGGTCACTGTGAGGGTTTAAAAAGTGGTTATTCAACATGAGACCAGATCCAAAAGACATTTTGAATCTTTTTTGGTAGAGTCCAAAAAATCAATTTTCTGATGAAAAACGATGACCCCGGACCAGTCGAACGTTGAAAAAATGGTCAATATTGATGAAATTTTAACATTTAATCTTTTGACTTTAAATGACGGTTGGATGTGAATTATTACTTTTTCAACTAAAATAAGTGTGTTTAAAGTCATTTCTGTGCCTGAAATTGGTCAAAATTGAAGATTTTGAGTAAGCAAAACTCTGTAAAAATGGCAATTTTGGTCACTGTGAGGGTTTAAAAAGTGGTTATTCAACATGAGACCCGATCCAAAAGACATTTTGAATCTTTTTTGGTAGAGTCCAAAAAATCCATTTTCTGATGAAAAACGATGACCCCGGACCAGTCGAACGTTGAAAAAATGGTCAATATTGATGAAATTTTAACATTTAATCTTTTGACTTTAAATGACGGTTGGATGTGAATTATTACTTTTTCAACTAAAATAAGTGTGTTTAAAGTCATTTCTGTGCCTGAAATTGGTCAAAATTGAAGATTTTGAGTAAGCAAAACTCTGTAAAAATGGCAATTTTGGTCACTGTGAGGGTTTAAAAAGTGGTTATTCAACATGAGGCCCGATCCAAATGACATTTTGAATCATTTTTGGTAGAGTCCAAAAAATTAATTTTCTGATGAAAAACGATGACCCCGGACCAGTCGAACGTTGAAAAAATGGTCAATATTGATGAAATTTTAACATTTAATCTTTTGACTTTAAATGACGGTTGGATGTGAATTATTACTTTTTCAACTAAAATAAGTGTGTTTAAAGTCATTTCTGTGCCTGAAATTGGTCAAAATTGAAGATTTTGAGTAAGCAAAACTCTGTAAAAATGGCAATTTTGGTCACTGTGAGGGTTTAAAAAGTGGTTATTCAACATGAGACCCGATCCAAAAGACATTTTGAATCTTTTTTGGTAGAGTCCAAAAAATCAATTTTCTGATGAAAAACGATGACCCCGGACCAGTCGAACGTTGAAAAAATGGTCAATATTGATGAAATTTTAACATTTAATCTTTTGACTTTAAATGACGGTTGGATGTGAATTATTACTTTTTCAACTAAAATAAGTGTGTTTTAAGTCATTTCTGTGCCTGAAATTGGTCAAAATTGAAGATTTTGAGTAAGCAAAACTCTGTAAAAATGGCAATTTTGGTCACTGTGAGGGTTTAAAAAGTGGTTATTCAACATGAGGCCCGATCCAAAAGACATTTTGAATCTCTTTTGGTAGAGTCCAAAAAATCCATTTTCTGATGAAAAACGATGACCCCGGACCAGTCGACCGTTGAAAAAATGGTCAATATTGATGAAATTTTAACATTTAATCTTTTGACTTTAAATGGCGGTTGGATGTGAATTATTACTTTTTCAACTAAAATAAGTGTGTTTAAAGTCATTTCTGTGCCTGAAATTGGTCAAAATTTAAGATTTTGAGTAAGCAAAACTCTGTAAAAATGGCAATTTTGGTCACTGTGAGGGTTTAAAAAGTGGTTATTCAACATGAGGCCCGATCCAAATGACATTTTGAATCATTTTTGGTAGAGTCCAAAAAATCAATTTTCTGATGAAAAACGATGACCCCGGACCAGTCGAACGTTGAAAAAATTGTCAATATTGATGAAATTTTAACATTTAATCTTTTGACTTTAAATGACGGTTGGATGTGAATTATTACTTTTTCAACTAAAATAAGTGTGTTTAAAGTCATTTCTGTGCCTGAAATTGGTCAAAATTGAAGATTTTGAGTAAGCAAAACTCTGTAAAAATGGCAATTTTGGTCACTGTGAGGGTTTAAAAAGTGGTTATTCAACATGAGACCCGATCCAAAAGACATTTTGAATCTTTTTTGGTAGAGTCCAAAAAATCCATTTTCTGATGAAAAACGATGACCCCGGACCAGTCGAACGTTGAAAAAATGGTCAATATTGATGAAATTTTAACATTTAATCTTTTGACTTTAAATGACGGTTGGATGTGAATTATTACTTTTTCAACTAAAATAAGTGTGTTTAAAGTCATTTCTGTGCCTGAAATTGGTCAAAATTGAAGATTTTGAGTAAGCAAAACTCTGTAAAAATGGCAATTTTGGTCACTGTGAGGGTTTAAAAAGTGGTTATTCAACATGAGGCCCGATCCAAATGACATTTTGAAACATTTTTGGTAGAGTCCAAAAAATCAATTTTCTGATGAAAAACGATGACCCCAGACCAGTCGAACGTTGAAAAAATGGTCAATATTGATGACATTTTTACATTTAATCTTTTGACTTTAAATGACGGTTGGATGTGAATTATTACTTTTTCAACTAAAATAAGTGTGTTTAAAGTCATTTCTGTGCCTGAAATTGGTCAAAATTTAAGATTTTGAGTAAGCAAAACTCTGTAAAAATGGCAATTTTGGTCACTGTGAGGGTTTAAAAAGTGGTTATTCAACATGAGGCCCGATCCAAAAGACATTTTGAATCTCTTTTGGTAGAGTCCAAAAAATCCATTTTCTGATGAAAAACGATGACCCCGGACCAGTCGAACGTTGAAAAAATGGTCAATATTGATGAAATTTTAACATTTAATCTTTTGACTTTAAATGACGGTTGGATGTGAATTATTACTTTTTCAACTAAAATAAGTGTGTTTAAAGTCATTTCTGTGCCTGAAATTGGTCAAAATTGAAGATTTTGAGTAAGCAAAACTCTGTAAAAATGGCAATTTTGGTCACTGTGAGGGTTTAAAAAGTGGTTATTCAACATGAGGCCCGATCCAAATGATATTTTGAATCATTTTTGATAGAGTCCAAAAAATCAATTTTCTGATGAAAAACGATGACCCCGGACCAGTCGAACGTTGAAAAAATGGTCAATATTGATGACATTTTTACATTTAATCTTTTGACTTTAAATGACGGTTGGATGTGAATTATTACTTTTTCAACTAAAATAAGTGTGTTTAAAGTCATTTCTGTGCCTGAAATTGGTCAAAATTTAAGATTTTGAGTAAGCAAAACTCTGTAAAAATTGCAATTTTGGTCACTGTGAGGGTTTAAAAAGTGGTTATTCAACATGAGACCCGATCCCAAAAACATTTTGAATCTTTTTTGGTAGAGTCCAAAAAATCAATTTTCTGATGAAAAACGATGACCCCGGACCAGTCGAACGTTGAAAAAATTGTCAATATTGATGAAATTTTAACATTTAATCTTTTGACTTTAAATGACGGTTGGATGTGAATTATTACTTTTTCAACTAAAATAAGTGTGTTTAAAGTCATTTCTGTGCCTGAAATTGGTCAAAATTGAAGATTTTGAGTAAGCAAAACTCTGTAAAAGTGGCAATTTTGGTCACTGTGAGGGTTTAAAAAGTGGTTATTCAACATGAGACCCGATCCAAAAGACATTTTGAATCTTTTTTGGTAGAGTCCAATAAATCCATTTTCTGATGAAAAACGATGACCCCGGACCAGTCGAACGTTGAAAAAATGGTCAATATTGATGAAATTTTAACATTTAATCTTTTGACTTTAAATGACGGTTGGATGTGAATTATTACTTTTTCAACTAAAATAAGTGTGTTTAAAGTCATTTCTGTGCCTGAAATTGGTCAAAATTGAAGATTCTGAGTAAGCAAAACTCTGTAAAAATGGCAATTTTGGTCACTCTGAGGGTTTAAAAAGTGGTTATTCAACATGAGACCCGATCCAAAAAACATTTTGAATCTTTTTTGGTAGAGTCCAAAAAATCCATTTTCTGATGAAAAACGATGACCCCGGACCAGTCGAACGTTGAAAAAATGGTCAATATTGATGAAATTTTAACATTTAATCTTTTGACTTTAAATGACGGTTGGATGTGAATTATTACTTTTTCAACTAAAATCAGTGTGTTTAAAGTCATTTCTGTGCCTGAAATTGGTCAAAATTGAAGATTTTGAGTAAGCAAAACTCTGTAAAAATGGCAATTTTGGTCACTGTGAGGGTTTAAAAAGTGGTTATTCAACATGAGGCCCGATCCAAATGACATTTTGAATCATTTTTGGTAGAGTCCAAAAAAATCAATTTTCTGATGAAAAACGATGACCCCGGACCAGTCGAACGTTGAAAAAATGGTCAATATTGATGAAATTTTAACATTTAATCTTTTGACTTTAAATGACGGTTGGATGTGAATTATTACTTTTTCAACTAAAATGAGTGTGTTTAAAGTCATTTCTGTGCCTGAAATTGGTCAAAATTTAAGATTTTGAGTAAGCAAAACTCTGTAAAAATGGCAATTTTGGTCACTGTGAGGGTTTAAAAAGTGGTTATTCAACATGAGGCCCGATCCAAATGACATTTTGAATCATTTTTGGTAGAGTCCAAAAAATCAATTTTCTGATGAAAAACGATGACCCCGGACCAGTCGACCGTTGAAAAAATGGTCAATATTGATGAAATTTTAACATTTAATCTTTTGACTTTAAATAACGGTTGGATGTGAATTATTACTTTTTCAACTAAAATAAGTGTGTTTAAAGTCATTTCTGTGCCTGAAATTGGTCAAAATTTAAGATTTTGAGTAAGCAAAACTCTGTAAAAATGGCAATTTTGGTCACTGTGAGGGTTTAAAAAGTGGTTATTCAACATGAGACCCGATCCAAAAAACATTTTGAATCTTTTTTGGTAGAGTCCAAAAAATCCATTTTCTGATGAAAAACGATGACCCCGGACCAGTCGAACGTTGAAAAAATGGTCAATATTGATGACATTTTTACATTTAATCTTTTGACTTGAAATGACGGTTGGATGTGAATTATTACTTTTTCAACTAAAATAAGTGTGTTTAAAGTCATTTCTGTGCCTGAAATTGGTCAAAATTTAAGATTTTGAGTAAGCAAAACTCTGTAAAAATGGCAATTTTGGTCACTGTGAGGGTTTAAAAAGTGGTTATTCAACATGAGGCCCGATCCAAATGACATTTTGAATCATTTTTGGTAGAGTCCAAAAAATCAATTGTCTGATGAAAAACAATGACCCCGGACCAGTCGAACGTTGAAAAAATGGTCAATATTGATGAAATTTTAACATTTAATCTTTTGACTTTAAATGACGGTTGGATGTGAATTATTACTTTTTCAACTAAAATAAGTGTGTTTAAAGTCATTTCTGTGCCTGAAATTGGTCAAAATTTAAGATTTTGAGTAAGCAAAACTCTGTAAAAATTGCAATTTTGGTCACTGTGAGGGTTTAAAAAGTGGTTATTCAACATGAGACCAGATCCAAAAGACATTTTGAATCTTTTTTGGTAGAGTCCAAAAAATCAATTTTCTGATGAAAAACGATGACCCCGGACCAGTCGAACGTTGAAAAAATGGTCAATATTGATGAAATTTTAACATTTAATCTTTTGACTTTAAATGACGGTTGGATGTGAATTATTACTTTTTCAACTAAAATAAGTGTGTTTAAAGTCATTTCTGTGCCTGAAATTGGTCAAAATTGAAGATTTTGAGTAAGCAAAACTCTGTAAAAATGGCAATTTTGGTCACTGTGAGGGTTTAAAAAGTGGTTATTCAACATGAGGCCCGATCCAAATGACATTTTGAAACATTTTTGGTAGAGTCCAAAAAATCAATTTTCTGTTGAAAAACGATGACCCCGGACCAGTCGAACGTTGAAAAAATGGTCAATATTGATGAAATTTTTACATTTAATCATTTGACTTTAAATGACGGTTGGATGTGAATTATTACTTTTTCAACTAAAATAAGTGTGTTTAAAGTCATTTCTGTGCCTGAAATTGGTCAAAATTGAAGATTTTGAGTAAGCAAAACTCTGTAAAAATGGCAATTTTGGTCACTGTGAGGGTTTAAAAAGTGGTTATTCAACATGAGACCCGATCCAAAAGACATTTTGAATCTTTTTTGGTAGAGTCCAAAAAATCCATTTTCTGATGAAAAACGATGACCCCGGACCAGTCGAACGTTGAAAAAATGGTCAATATTGATGAAATTTTAACATTTAATCTTTTGACTTTAAATGACGGTTGGATGTGAATTATTACTTTTTCAACTAAAATAAGTGTGTTTAAAGTCATTTCTGTGCCTGAAATTGGTCAAAATTGAAGATTTTGAGTAAGCAAAACTCTGTAAAAATGGCAATTTTGGTCACTGTGAGGGTTTAAAAAGTGGTTATTCAACATGAGGCCCGATCCAAATGACATTTTGAATCATTTTTGGTAGAGTCCAAAAAATTAATTTTCTGATGAAAAACGATGACCCCGGACCAGTCGAACGTTGAAAAAATGGTCAATATTGATGAAATTTTAACATTTAATCTTTTGACTTTAAATGACGGTTGGATGTGAATTATTACTTTTTCAACTAAAATAAGTGTGTTTAAAGTCATTTCTGTGCCTGAAATTGGTCAAAATTGAAGATTTTGAGTAAGCAAAACTCTGTAAAAATGGCAATTTTGGTCACTGTGAGGGTTTAAAAAGTGGTTATTCAACATGAGACCAGATCCAAAAGACATTTTGAATCTTTTTTGGTAGAGTCCAAAAAATCAATTTTCTGATGAAAAACGATGACCCCGGACCAGTCGAACGTTGAAAAAATGGTCAATATTGATGAAATTTTAACATTTAATCTTTTGACTTTAAATGACTGTTGGATGTGAATTATTACTTTTTCAACTAAAATAAGTGTGTTTAAAGTCATTTCTGTGCCTGAAATTGGTCAAAATTGAAGATTTTGAGTAAGCAAAACTCTGTAAAAATGGCAATTTTGGTCACTGTGAGGGTTTAAAAAGTGGTTATTCAACATGAGGCCCGATCCAAATGACATTTTGAAACATTTTTGATAGAGTCCAAAAAATCAATTTTCTGATGAAAAACGATGACCCCGGACCAGTCGAACGTTGAAAAAATGGTCAATATTGATGAAATTTTTACATTTAATCTTTTGACTTTAAATGACGGTTGGATGTGAATTATTACTTTTTCAACTAAAATAAGTGTGTTTAAAGTCATTTCTGTGCCTGAAATTGGTCAAAATTTAAGATTTTGAGTAAGCAAAACTCTGTAAAAATGGCAATTTTGGTCACTGTGAGGGTTTAAAAAGTGGTTATTCAACATAAGGCCCGATCCAAAAGACATTTTGAATCTCTTTTGGTAGAGTCCAAAAAATCCATTTTCTGATGAAAAACGATGACTCCGGACCAGTCGAACGTTGAAAAAATGGTCAATATTGATGAAATTTTAACATTTAATCTTTTGACTTTAAATGACGGTTGGATGTGAATTATTACTTTTTCAACTAAAATAAGTGTGTTTAAAGTCATTTCTGTGCCTGAAATTGGTCAAAATTGAAGATTTTGAGTAAGCAAAACTCTGTAAAAATGGCAATTTTGGTCACTGTGAGGGTTTAAAAAGTGATTATTCAACATGAGGCCCGATCCAAAAGACATTTTGAATCTTTTTTGGTAGAGTCCCAAAAATCCATTTTCTGATGAAAAACGATGACCCCGGACCAGTCGAACGTTGAAAAAATTGTCAATATTGATGAAATTTTAACATTTAATCTTTTGACTTTAAATGACGGTTGGATGTGAATTATTACTTTTTCAACTAAAATAAGTGTGTTTAAAGTAATTTCTGTGCCTGAAAGTGGTCAAAATTGAAGATTTTGAGTAAGCAAAACTCTGTAAAAATGGCAATTTTGGTCACTGTGAGGGTTTAAAAAGTGGTTATTCAACATGAGGCCCGATCCAAATGACATTTTGAATCATTTTTGATAGAGTCCAAAAAATCAATTTTCTGATGAAAAACGATGACCCCGGACCAGTCGAACGTTGAAAAAATGGTCAATATTGATGAAATTTTTACATTTAATCTTTTGACTTTAAATGACGGTTGGATGTGAATTATTACTTTTTCAACTCAAATAAGTGTGTTTAAAGTCATTTCTGTGCCTGAAATTGGTCAAAATTTAAGATTTTGAGTAAGCAAAACTCTGTAAAAATTGCAATTTTGGTCACTGTGAGGGTTTAAAAAGTGGTTATTCAACATGAGACCCGATCCAAAAAACATTTTGAATCTTTTTTGGTAGAGTCCAAAAAATCAATTTTCTGATGAAAAACGATGACCCCGGACCAGTCGAACGTTGAAAAAATTGTCAATATTGATGAAATTTTAACATTTAATCTTTTGACTTTAAATGACGTTTGGATGTGAATTATTACTTTTTCAACTAAAATAAGTGTGTTTAAAGTCATTTCTGTGCCTGAAATTGGTCAAAATTGAAGATTTTGAGTAAGCAAAACTCTGTAAAAATGGCAATTTTGGTCACTGTGAGGGTTTAAAAAGTGGTTATTCAACATGAGGCCCGATCCAAATGACATTTTGAATCATTTTTGGTAGAGTCCAAAAAATTAATTTTCTGATGAAAAACGATGACCCCGGACCAGTCGAACGTTGAAAAAATGGTCAATATTGATGAAATTTTAACATTTAATCTTTTGACTTTAAATGACGGTTGGATGTGAATTATTACTTTTTCAACGAAAATAAGTGTGTTTAAAGTCATTTCTGTGCCTGAAATTGGTCAAAATTGAAGATTTTGAGTAAGCAAAACTCTGTAAAAATGGCAATTTTGGTCACTGTGAGGGTTTAAAAAGTGGTTATTCAACATGAGACCCGATCCAAAAGACATTTTGAATCTTTTTTGGTAGAGTCCAAAAAATCAATTTTCTGATGAAAAACGATGACCCCGGACCAGTCGAACGTTGAAAAAATGGTCAATATTGATGAAATTTTAACATTTAATCTTTTGACTTTAAATGACGGTTGGATGTGAATTATTACTTTTTCAACTAAAATAAGTGTGTTTTAAGTCATTTCTGTGCCTGAAATTGGTCAAAATTGAAGATTTTGAGTAAGCAAAACTCTGTAAAAATGGCAATTTTGGTCACTGTGAGGGTTTAAAAAGTGGTTATTCAACATGAGGCCCGATCCAAAAGACATTTTGAATCTCTTTTGGTAGAGTCCAAAAAATCCATTTTCTGATGAAAAACGATGACCCCGGACCAGTCGACCGTTGAAAATTGGTCAATATTGATGAAATTTTAACATTTAATCTTTTGACTTTAAATGGCGGTTGGATGTGAATTATTACTTTTTCAACTAAAATAAGTGTGTTTAAAGTCATTTCTGTGCCTGAAATTGGTCAAAATTTGAGATTTTGAGTAAGCAAAACTCTGTAAAAATGGCAATTTTGGTCACTGTGAGGGTTTAAAAAGTGGTTATTCAACATGAGGCCCGATCCAAATGACATTTTGAATCATTTTTGGTAGAGTCCAAAAAATCAATTTTCTGATGAAAAACGATGACCCCGGACCAGTCGAACGTTGAAAAAATTGTCAATATTGATGAAATTTTAACATTTAATCTTTTGACTTTAAATGACGGTTGGATGTGAATTATTACTTTTTCAACTAAAATAAGTGTGTTTAAAGTCATTTCTGTGCCTGAAATTGGTCAAAATTGAAGATTTTGAGTAAGCAAAACTCTGTAAAAATGGCAATTTTGGTCACTGTGAGGGTTTAAAAAGTGGTTATTCAACATGAGACCCGATCCAAAAGACATTTTGAATCTTTTTTGGTAGAGTCCAAAAAATCCATTTTCTGATGAAAAACGATGACCCCGGACCAGTCGAACGTTGAAAAAATGGTCAATATTGATGAAATTTTAACATTTAATCTTTTGACTTTAAATGACGGTTGGATGTGAATTATTACTTTTTCAACTAAAATAAGTGTTACAAAGCCAAGCTCTCGCAACTACATTTAAGTACATATAAGCAAGGTACTATGACCCAAAGTTCAAAGGAAACGCGGAAGCAGGTTCTTTGATGTTATTCTTCTTGTCTCTGCAAGATGTTTAATTTTCTCCAGACTTGAAACAATACAAACGCCGACACGTGTTTCGTCGTGTACGGTTGAGTCACACGACTCTTCAGGGCTTCCACTTTAATTTCAAAAAATGGAGGGAGTAAGTCTGGACCTCTAAAAGCTCAGTATCAAGCAATGGGTTTTCTGTAAGTCTAAACAACAGCCGGTGCTGTGTGCTGTAATGTTCTGTTGAAGTTAAGGTTAGTATTTGTCTTTGTCCATTGGTAATTTCCAAAAAACGGAATAGCACTGTTAATCGCTATGGTTAGAACTTCAAAGCCGGGAGGGGATTTCTGTATGGCGCCAGGTGAAGAAACGGGTGCGTTTCTTTCGCGGTGGTATTCCGCTCACGGCAATCCCTCCTCTGTCAGTTCCCGGCGGTCGTCTCTCGTGTACGGACCGTACACGAGAGACGACCGCCGGGAACTGACAGAGGAGGGATTGCCGTGAGCGGAATACCACCGCGAAAGAAACGCACCCGTTTCTTCACCTGGCGCCATACAGAAATCCCCTCCCGGCTTTGAAGTTCTAACCATAGCGATTAACAGTGCTATTCCGTTTTTTGGAAATTACCAATGGACAAAGACAAATACTAACCTTAACTTCAACAGAACATTACAGCACACAGCACCGGCTGTTGTTTAGACTTACAGAAAACCCATTGCTTGATACTGAGCTTTTAGAGGTCCAGACTTACTCCCTCCATTTTTTGAAATTAAAGTGGAAGCCCTGAAGAGTCGTGTGACTCAACCGTACACGACGAAACACGTGTCGGCGTTTGTATTGTTTCAAGTCTGGAGAAAATTAAACATCTTGCAGAGACAAGAAGAATAACATCAAAGAACCTGCTTCCGCGTTTCCTTTGAACTTTGGGTCATAGTACCTTGCTTATATGTACTTAAATGTAGTTGCGAGAGCTTGGCTTTGTATCACTGTTTGGTCTTGTTGACTTACCTAGACGGTTAAGGGTGTTTTTCCGTCTGCTCTTCACGCACTACATACAAATACCATCTTGCCTCTCAAACACTTTGTAACGTCTCAACCCAGGCAGTGCGCCCCTCTAGTCCTATTTTCTAAAAAACCCCACATCTTACAAAAAACTAAAATAAGTGTGTTTAAAGTCATTTCTGTGCCTGAAATTGGTCAAAATTGAAGATTTTGAGTAAGCAAAACTCTGTAAAAATGGCAATTTTGGTCACTGTGAGGGTTTAAAAAGTGGTTATTCAACATGAGGCCCGATCCAAATGACATTTTGAAACATTTTTGGTAGAGTCCAAAAAATCAATTTTCTGATGAAAAACGATGACCCCAGACCAGTCGAACGTTGAAAAAATGGTCAATATTGATGAAATTTTAACATTTAATCTTTTGACTTTAAATGACGGTTGGATGTGAATTATTACTTTTTCAACTAAAATAAGTGTGTTTAAAGTCATTTCTGTGCCTGAAATTGGTCAAAATTGAAGATTTTGAGTAAGCAAAACTCTGTAAAAATGGCAATTTTGGTCACTGTGAGGGTTTAAAAAGTGGTTATTCAACATGAGACCCGATCCAAAAGACATTTTTAATCTTTTTTGGTAGAGTCCAAAAAATCCATTTTCTGATGAAAAACGATGACCCCGGACCAGTTGAACGTTGAAAAAATGGTCAATATTGATGAAATTTTAACATTTAATCTTTTGACTTTAAATGACGGTTGGATGTGAATTATTACTTTTTCAACTAAAATAAGTGTGTTTAAAGTTATTTCTGTGCCTGAAATTGGTCAAAATTGAAGATTTTGAGTAAGCAAAACTCTGTAAAAATGGCAATTTTGGTCACTGTGAGGGTTTAAAAAGTGGTTATTCAACATGAGACCCGATCCAAAAGACATTTTTAATCTTTTTTGGTAGAGTCCAAAAAATCCATTTTCTGATGAAAAACGATGACCCCGGACCAGTCGAACGTTGAAAAAATGGTCAATATTGATGAAATTTTAACATTTAATCTTTTGACTTTAAATGACGGTTGGATGTGAATTATTACTTTTTCAACTAAAATAAGTGTGTTTAAAGTCATTTCTGTGCCTGAAATTGGTCAAAATTGAAGATTTTGAGTAAGCAAAACTCTGTAAAAATGGCAATTTTGGTCACTGTGAGGGTTTAAAAAGTGATTATTCAACATGAGGCCCGATCCAAAAGACATTTTGAATCTTTTTTGGTAGAGTCCAAAAAATCCATTTTCTGATGAAAAACGATGACCCCGGACCAGTCGAACGTTGAAAAAATGGTCAATATTGATGAAATTTTAACATTTAATCTTTTGATTTTAAATGACGGTTGGATGTGAATTATTACTTTTTCAACTAAAATAAGTGTGTTTAAAGTAATTTCTGTGCCTGAAAGTGGTCAAAATTGAAGATTTTGAGTAAGCAAAACTCTGTAAAAATGGCAATTTTGGTCACTGTGAGGGTTTAAAAAGTGGTTATTCAACATGAGGCCCGATCCAAATGATATTTTGAATCATTTTTGATAGAGTCCAAAAAATCAATTTTCTGATGAAAAACGATGACCCCGGACCAGTCGAACGTTGAAAAAATGGTCAATATTGATGAAATTTTTACATTTAATCTTTTGACTTTAAATGACGGTTGGATGTGAATTATTACTTTTTCAACTAAAATAAGTGTGTTTAAAGTCATTTCTGTGCCTGAAATTGGTCAAAATTTAAGATTTTGAGTAAGCAAAACTCTGTAAAAATTGCAATTTTGGTCACTGTGAGGGTTTAAAAAGTGGTTATTCAACATGAGACCCGATCCCAAAAACATTTTGAATCTTTTTTGGTAGAGTCCAAAAAATCAATTTTCTGATGAAAAACGATGACCCCGGACCAGTCGAACGTTGAAAAAATTGTCAATATTGATGAAATTTTAACATTTAATCTTTTGACTTTAAATGACGGTTGGATGTGAATTATTACTTTTTCAACTCAAATAAGTGTGTTTAAAGTCATTTCTGTGCCTGAAATTGGTCAAAATTTAAGATTTTGAGTAAGCAAAACTCTGTAAAAATGGCAATTTTGGTCACTGTGAGGGTTTAAAAAGTGGTTATTCAACATGAGACCCGATCCAAAAGACATTTTGAATCTTTTTTGGTAGAGTCCAATAAATCCATTTTCTGATGAAAAACGATGACCCCGGACCAGTCGAACGTTGAAAAAATGGTCAATATTGATGAAATTTTAACATTTAATCTTTTGACTTTAAATGACGGTTGGATGTGAATTATTACTTTTTCAACTAAAATAAGTGTGTTTAAAGTCATTTCTGTGCCTGAAATTGGTCAAAATTGAAGATTCTGAGTAAGCAAAACTCTGTAAAAATGGCAATTTTGGTCACTCTGAGGGTTTAAAAAGTGGTTATTCAACATGAGACCCGATCCAAAAAACATTTTGAATCTTTTTTGGTAGAGTCCAAAAAATCCATTTTCTGATGAAAAACGATGACCCCGGACCAGTCGAACGTTGAAAAAATGGTCAATATTGATGAAATTTTAACATTTAATCTTTTGACTTTAAATGACGGTTGGATGTGAATTATTACTTTTTCAACTAAAATCAGTGTGTTTAAAGTCATTTCTGTGCCTGAAATTGGTCAAAATTGAAGATTTTGAGTAAGCAAAACTCTGTAAAAATGGCAATTTTGGTCACTGTGAGGGTTTAAAAAGTGGTTATTCAACATGAGGCCCGATCCAAATGACATTTTGAATCATTTTTGGTAGAGTCCAAAAAAATCAATTTTCTGATGAAAAACGATGACCCCGGACCAGTCGAACGTTGAAAAAATGGTCAATATTGATGAAATTTTAACATTTAATCTTTTGACTTTAAATGACGGTTGGATGTGAATTATTACTTTTTCAACTAAAATAAGTGTGTTTAAAGTCATTTCTGTGCCTGAAATTGGTCAAAATTTAAGATTTTGAGTAAGCAAAACTCTGTAAAAATGGCAATTTTGGTCACTGTGAGGGTTTAAAAAGTGGTTATTCAACATGAGGCCCGAACCAAATGACATTTTAAATCATTTTTGGTAGAGTCCAAAAAAATCAATTTTCTGATGAAAAACGATGACCCCGGACCAGTCGAACGTTGAAAAAATGGTCAATATTGATGAAATGTTTACATTTAATCTTTTGACTTTAAATGACAGTTGGATGTGAATTATTACTTTTTCAACTAAAATAAGTGTGTTTAAAGTCATTTCTGTGCCTGAAAGTGGTCAAAATTGAAGATTTTGAGTAAGCAAAACTCTGTAAAAATGGCAATTTTGGTCACTGTGAGGGTTTAAAAAGTGGTTATTCAACATGAGACCCGATCCAAAAGACATTTTGAATCATTTTTGGTAGAGTCCAAAAAATCAATTTTCTGATGAAAAACGATGACCCCGGACCAGTCGAACGTTGAAAAAATGGTCAATATTGATAAATTTTAACATTTAATCTTTTGACTTTAAATGACGGTTGGATGTGAATTATTACTTTTTCAACTAAAATAAGTGTGTTTAAAGTCATTTCTGTGCCTGAAATTGGTCAAAATTGAAGATTTTGAGTAAGCAAAACTCTGTAAAAATGGCAATTTTGGTCACTGTGAGGGTTTAAAAAGTGGTTATTCAACATGAGGCCCGATCCAAATGACATTTTGAAACATTTTTGGTAGAGTCCAAAAAAATCAATTTTCTGATGAAAAACGATGACCCCGGACCAGTCGAACGTTGAAAAAATGGTCAATATTGATGAAATTTTAACATTTAATCTTTTGACTTTAAATGACGGTTGGATGTGAATTATTACTTTTTCAACTAAAATAAGTGTGTTTAAAGTCATTTCTGTGCCTGAAATTGGTCAAAATTGAAGATTTTGAGTAAGCAAAACTCTGTAAAAATGGCAATTTTGGTCACTGTGAGGGTTTAAAAAGTGGTTATTCAACATGAGGCCCGATCCAAAAGACATTTTGAATCTTTTTTGGTAGAGTCCAAAAAATCCATTTTCTGATGAAAAACGATGACCCCGGACCAGTCGAACGTTGAAAAAATGGTCAATATTGATGAAATTTTAACATTTAATCTTTTGACTTTAAATGACGGTTGGATGTGAATTATTACTTTTTCAACTAAAATAAGTGTGTTTAAAGTCATTTCTGTGCCTGAAATTGGTCAAAATTGAAGATTCTGAGTAAGCAAAACTCTGTAAAAATGGCAATTTTGGTCACTCTGAGGGTTTAAAAAGTGGTTATTCAACATGAGACCCGATCCAAAAAACATTTTGAATCTTTTTTGGTAGAGTCCAAAAAATCCATTTTCTGATGAAAAACGATGACCCCGGACCAGTCGAACGTTGAAAAAATGGTCAATATTGATGAAATTTTAACATTTAATCTTTTGACTTTAAATGACGGTTGGATGTGAATTATTACTTTTTCATCTAAAATAAGTGTGTTTAAAGTCATTTCTGTGCCTGAAATTGGTCAAAATTGAAGATTTTGAGTAAGCAAAACTCTGTAAAAATGGCAATTTTGGTCACTGTGAGGGTTTAAAAAGTGGTTATTCAACATGAGGCCCGATCCAAATGACATTGTGAATCATTTTTGGTAGAGTCCAAAAAAATCAATTTTCTGATGAAAAACGATGACCCCGGACCAGTCGAACGTTGAAAAAATGGTCAATATTGATGAAATGTTAACATTTAATCTTTTGACTTTAAATGACGGTTGGATGTGAATTATTACTTTTTCAACTAAAATGAGTGTGTTTAAAGTCATTTCTGTGCCTGAAATTGGTCAAAATTTAAGATTTTGAGTAAGCAAAACTCTGTAAAAATGGCAATTTTGGTCACTGTGAGGGTTTAAAAAGTGGTTATTCAACATGAGACCCAATCCAAAAAACATTTTGAATCTTTTTTGGTAGAGTCCAAAAAATCCATTTTCTGTTGAAAAACGATGACCCCGGACCAGTCGAACGTTGAAAAAATGGTCAATATTGATGAAATTTTAACATTTAATCTTTTGACTTTAAATGACAGTTGGATGTGAATTATTACTTTTTCAACTAAAATAAGTGTGTTTAAAGTCATTTCTGTGCCTGAAATTGGTCAAAATTGAAGATTTTGAGTAAGCAAAACTCTGTAAAAATGGCAATTTTGGTCACTGTGAGGGTTTAAAAAGTGGTTATTCAACATGAGGCCCGATCCAAATGACATTTTGAATCATTTTTGGTAGAGTCCAAAAAAATCAATTTTCTGATGAAAAACGATGACCCCGGACCAGTCGAACGTTGAAAAAATGGTCAATATTGATGAAATTTTAACATTTAATCTTTTGACTTTAAATGACGGTTGGATGTGAATTATTACTTTTTCAACTAAAATGAGTGTGTTTAAAGTCATTTCTGTGCCTGAAATTGGTCAAAATTTAAGATTTTGAGTAAGCAAAACTCTGTAAAAATGGCAATTTTGGTCACTGTGAGGGTTTAAAAAGTGGTTATTCAACATGAGACCCGATCCAAAAAACATTTTGAATCTTTTTTGGTAGAGTCCAAAAAATCCATTTTCTGATGAAAAACGATGACCCCGGACCAGTCGAACGTTGAAAAAATGGTCAATATTGATGAAATTTTAACATTTAATCTTTTGACTTTAAATGACGGTTGGATGTGAATTATTACTTTTTCAACTAAAATAAGTGTGTTTAAAGTCATTTCTGTGCCTGAAATTGGTCAAAATTGAAGATTTTGAGTAAGCAAAACTCTGTAAAAATGGCAATTTTGGTCACTGTGAGGGTTTAAAAAGTGGTTATTCAACATGAGGCCCGATCCAAATGACATTTTGAATCATTTTTGGTAGAGTCCAAAAAAATCAATTTTCTGATGAAAAACGATGACCCCGGACCAGTCGAACGTTGAAAAAATGATCAATATTGATGAAATTTTAACATTTAATCTTTTGACTTTAAATGACGGTTGGATGTGAATTATTACTTTTTCAACTAAAATAAGTGTGTTTAAAGTCATTTCTGTGCCTGAAATTGGTCAAAATTTAAGATTTTGAGTAAGCAAAACTCTGTAAAAATGGCAATTTTGGTCACTGTGAGGGTTTAAAAAGTGGTTATTCAACATGAGGCCCGATCCAAATGACATTTTGAATCATTTTTGGTAGAGTCCAAAAAATCAATTTTCTGATGAAAAACGATGACCCCGGACCAGTCGAACGTTGAAAAAATGGTCAATATTGATGAAATTTTTACATTTAATCTTTTGACTTGAAATGACGGTTGGATGTGAATTATTACTTTTTCAACTAAAATAAGTGTGTTTAAAGTCATTTCTGTGCCTGAAATTGGTCAAAATTTAAGATTTTGAGTAAGCAAAACTCTGTAAAAATGGCAATTTTGGTCACTGTGAGGGTTTAAAAAGTGGTTATTCAACATGAGGCCCGATCCAAATGACATTTTGAATCATTTTTGATAGAGTCCAAAAAATCAATTTTCTGATGAAAAACGATGACCCCGGACCAGTCGAACGTTGAAAAAATGGTCAATATTGATGAAATTTTTACATTTAATCTTTTGACTTTAAATGACGGTTGGATGTGAATTATTACTTTTTCAACTAAAATAAGTGTGTTTAAAGTCATTTCTGTGCCTGAAATTGGTCAAAATTTAAGATTTTGAGTAAGCAAAACTCTGTAAAAATTGCAATTTTGGTCACTGTGAGGGTTTAAAAAGTGGTTATTCAACATGAGACCCGATCCCAAAAACATTTTGAATCTTTTTTGGTAGAGTCCAAAAAATCAATTTTCTGATGAAAAACGATGACCCCGGACCAGTCGAACGTTGAAAAAATTGTCAATATTGATGAAATTTTAACATTTAATCTTTTGACTTTAAATGACGTTTGGATGTGAATTATTACTTTTTCAACTAAAATAAGTGTGTTTAAAGTCATTTCTGTGCCTGAAATTGGTCAAAATTGAAGATTTTGAGTAAGCAAAACTCTGTAAAAATGGCAATTTTGGTCACTGTGAGGGTTTAAAAAGTGGTTATTCAACATGAGGCCCGATCCAAATGACATTTTGAATCATTTTTGGTAGAGTCCAAAAAATTAATTTTCTGATGAAAAACGATGACCCCGGACCAGTCGAACGTTGAAAAAATGGTCAATATTGATGAAATTTTAACATTTAATCTTTTGACTTTAAATGACGGTTGGATGTGAATTATTACTTTTTCAACTAAAATAAGTGTGTTTTAAGTCATTTCTGTGCCTGAAATTGGTCAAAATTGAAGATTTTGAGTAAGCAAAACTCTGTAAAAATGGCAATTTTGGTCACTGTGAGGGTTTAAAAAGTGGTTATTCAACATGAGGCCCGATCCAAAAGACATTTTGAATCTCTTTTGGTAGAGTCCAAAAAATCCATTTTCTGATGAAAAACGATGACCCCGGACCAGTCGACCGTTGAAAAAATGGTCAATATTGATGAAATTTTAACATTTAATCTTTTGACTTTAAATGGCGGTTGGATGTGAATTATTACTTTTTCAACTAAAATAAGTGTGTTTAAAGTCATTTCTGTGCCTGAAATTGGTCAAAATTTAAGATTTTGAGTAAGCAAAACTCTGTAAAAATGGCAATTTTGGTCACTGTGAGGGTTTAAAAAGTGGTTATTCAACATGAGGCCCGATCCAAATGACATTTTGAATCATTTTTGGTAGAGTCCAAAAAAATCAATTTTCTGATGAAAAACGATGACCCCGGACCAGTCGAACGTTGAAAAAATGGTCAATATTGATGAAATTTTAACATTTAATCTTTTGACTTTAAATGACGGTTGGATGTGAATTATTACTTTTTCAACTAAAATAAGTGTGTTTAAAGTCATTTCTGTGCCTGAAATTGGTCAAAATTGAAGATTCTGAGTAAGCAAAACTCTGTAAAAATGGCAATTTTGGTCACTGTGAGGGTTTAAAAAGTGGTTATTCAACATGAGGCCCGATCCAAATGACATTTTGAATCATTTTTGGTAGAGTCCAGAAAAATCAATTTTCTGATGAAAAACGATGACCCCGGACCAGTCGAACGTTGAAAAAATGGTCAATATTGATGAAATTTTAACATTTAATCTTTTGACTTTAAATGACGGTTGGATGTGAATTATTACTTTTTCAACTAAAATAAGTGTGTTTAAAGTCATTTCTGTGCCTGAAATTGGTCAAAATTGAAGATTTTGAGTAAGCAAAACTCTGTAAAAATGGCAATTTTGGTCACTGTGAGGGTTTAAAAAGTGGTTATTCAACATGAGGCCCGATCCAAAAGACATTTTGAATCTTTTTTGGTAGAGTCCAAAAAATCCATTTTCTGATGAAAAACGATGACCCCGGACCAGTCGAACGTTGAAAAAATGGTCAATATTGATGAAATTTTAACATTTAATCTTTTGACTTTAAATGACGGTTGGATGTGAATTATTACTTTTTCAACTAAAATAAGTGTGTTTAAAGTCATTTCTGTGCCTGAAATTGGTCAAAATTGAAGATTCTGAGTAAGCAAAACTCTGTAAAAATGGCAATTTTGGTCACTCTGAGGGTTTAAAAAGTGGTTATTCAACATGAGACCCGATCCAAAAAACATTTTGAATCTTTTTTGGTAGAGTCCAAAAAATCCATTTTCTGATGAAAAACGATGACCCCGGACCAGTCGAACGTTGAAAAAATGGTCAATATTGATGAAATTTTAACATTTAATCTTTTGACTTTAAATGACGGTTGGATGTGAATTATTACTTTTTCAACTAAAATAAGTGTGTTTAAAGTCATTTCTGTGCCTGAAATTGGTCAAAATTGAAGATTTTGAGTAAGCAAAACTCTGTAAAAATGGCAATTTTGGTCACTGTGAGGGTTTAAAAAGTGGTTATTCAACATGAGGCCCGATCCAAATGACATTGTGAATCATTTTTGGTAGAGTCCAAAAAAATCAATTTTCTGATGAAAAACGATGACCCCGGACCAGTCGAACGTTGAAAAAATGGTCAATATTGATGAAATGTTAACATTTAATCTTTTGACTTTAAATGACGGTTGGATGTGAATTATTACTTTTTCAACTAAAATGAGTGTGTTTAAAGTCATTTCTGTGCCTGAAATTGGTCAAAATTTAAGATTTTGAGTAAGCAAAACTCTGTAAAAATGGCAATTTTGGTCACTGTGAGGGTTTAAAAAGTGGTTATTCAACATGAGGCCCGATCCAAATGACATTTTGAATCATTTTTGGTAGAGTCCAAAAAATCAATTTTCTGATGAAAAACGATGACCCCGGACCAGTCGACCGTTGAAAAAATGGTCAATATTGATGAAATTTTAACATTTAATCTTTTGACTTTAAATAACGGTTGGATGTGAATTATTACTTTTTCAACTAAAATAAGTGTGTTTAAAGTCATTTCTGTGCCTGAAATTGGTCAAAATTGAAGATTTTGAGTAAGCAAAACTCTGTAAAAATGGCAATTTTGGTCACTGTGAGGGTTTAAAAAGTGGTTATTCAACATGAGACCCGATCCAAAAAACATTTTGAATCTTTTTTGGTAGAGTCCAAAAAATCCATTTTCTGATGAAAAACGATGACCCCGGACCAGTCGAACGTTGAAAAAATGGTCAATATTGATGAAATTTTAACATTTAATCTTTTGACTTTAAATGACAGTTGGATGTGAATTATTACTTTTTCAACTAAAATAAGTGTGTTTAAAGTCATTTCTGTGCCTGAAATTGGTCAAAATTGAAGATTTTGAGTAAGCAAAACTCTGTAAAAATGGCAATTTTGGTCACTGTGAGGGTTTAAAAAGTGGTTATTCAACATGAGGCCCGATCCAAATGACATTTTGAATCATTTTTGGTAGAGTCCAAAAAAATCAATTTTCTGATGAAAAACGATGACCCCGGACCAGTCGAACGTTGAAAAAATGGTCAATATTGATGAAATTTTAACATTTAATCTTTTGACTTTAAATGACGGTTGGATGTGAATTATTACTTTTTCAACTAAAATGAGTGTGTTTAAAGTCATTTCTGTGCCTGAAATTGGTCAAAATTTAAGATTTTGAGTAAGCAAAACTCTGTAAAAATGGCAATTTTGGTCACTGTGAGGGTTTAAAAAGTGGTTATTCAACATGAGGCCCGATCCAAATGACATTTTGAATCATTTTTGGTAGAGTCCAAAAAATCAATTTTCTGATGAAAAACGATGACCCCGGACCAGTCGACCGTTGAAAAAATGGTCAATATTGATGAAATTTTAACATTTAATCTTTTGACTTTAAATAACGGTTGGATGTGAATTATTACTTTTTCAACTAAAATAAGTGTGTTTAAAGTAATTTCTGTGCCTGAAATTGGTCAAAATTGAAGATTTTGAGTAAGCAAAACTCTGTAAAAATGGCAATTTTGGTCACTGTGAGGGTTTAAGAAGTGGTTATTCAACATGAGACCCGATCCAAAAAACATTTTGAATCTTTTTTGGTAGAGTCCAAAAAATCCATTTTCTGATGAAAAACGATGACCCCGGACCAGTCGAACGTTGAAAAAATGGTCAATATTGATGAAATTTTAACATTTAATCTTTTGACTTTAAATGACGGTTGGGTGTGAATTATTACTTTTTCAACTAAAATAAGTGTGTTTAAAGTCATTTCTGTGCCTGAAATTGGTCAAAATTGAAGATTTTGAGTAAGCAAAACTCTGTAAAAATGGCAATTTTGGTCACTGTGAGGGTTTAAAAAGTGGTTATTCAACATGAGGCCCGATCCAAATGACATTTTGAATCATTTTTGGTAGAGTCCAAAAAAATCAATTTTCTGATGAAAAACGATGACCCCGGACCAGTCGAACGTTGAAAAAATGGTCAATATTGATGAAATTTTAACATTTAATCTTTTGACTTTAAATGACGGTTGGATGTGAATTATTACTTTTTCAACTAAAATAAGTGTGTTTAAAGTCATTTCTGTGCCTGAAATTGGTCAAAATTTAAGATTTTGAGTAAGCAAAACTCTGTAAAAATGGCAATTTTGGTCACTGTGAGGGTTTAAAAGTGGTTATTGAACATGAGGCCCGATCCAAATGACATTTTGAATCATTTTTGGTAGAGTCCAAAAAATCAATTTTCTGATGAAAAACGATGACCCCGGACCAGTCGAACGTTGAAAAAATGGTCAATATTGATGAAATTTTTACATTTAATCTTTTGACTTGAAATGACGGTTGGATGTGAATTATTACTTTTTCAACTAAAATAAGTGTGTTTAAAGTCATTTCTGTGCCTGAAATTGGTCAAAATTTAAGATTTTGAGTAAGCAAAACTCTGTAAAAATGGCAATTTTGGTCACTGTGAGGGTTTAAAAAGTGGTTATTCAACATGAGGCCCGATCCAAATGACATTTTGAATCATTTTTGATAGAGTCCAAAAAATCAATTTTCTGATGAAAAACGATGACCCCGGACCAGTCGAACGTTGAAAAAATGGTCAATATTGATGAAATTTTTACATTTAATCTTTTGACTTTAAATGACGGTTGGATGTGAATTATTACTTTTTCAACTAAAATAAGTGTGTTTAAAGTCATTTCTGTGCCTGAAATTGGTCAAAATTTAAGATTTTGAGTAAGCAAAACTCTGTAAAAATTGCAATTTTGGTCACTGTGAGGGTTTAAAAAGTGGTTATTCAACATGAGACCCGATCCAAAAAACATTTTGAATCTTTTTTGGTAGAGTCCAAAAAATCAATTTTCTGATGAAAAACGATGACCCCGGACCAGTCGAACGTTGAAAAAATGGTCAATATTGATGAAATTTTTACATTTAATCTTTTGAATTTAAATGACGGTTGGATGTGAATTATTACTTTTTCAACGAAAATAAGTGTGTTTAAAGTCATTTCTGTGCCTGAAATTGGTCAAAATTGAAGATTTTGAGTAAGCAAAACTCTGTAAAAATGGCAATTTTGGTCACTGTGAGGGTTTAAAAAGTGGTTATTCAACATGAGACCCGATCCAAAAGACATTTTGAATCTTTTTTGGTAGAGTCCAAAAAATCAATTTTCTGATGAAAAACGATGACCCCGGACCAGTCGAACGTTGAAAAAATGGTCAATATTGATGAAATTTTAACATTTAATCTTTTGACTTTAAATGACGGTTGGATGTGAATTATTACTTTTTCAACTAAAATAAGTGTGTTTTAAGTCATTTCTGTGCCTGAAATTGGTCAAAATTGAAGATTTTGAGTAAGCAAAACTCTGTAAAAATGGCAATTTTGGTCACTGTGAGGGTTTAAAAAGTGGTTATTCAACATGAGGCCCGATCCAAAAGACATTTTGAATCTCTTTTGGTAGAGTCCAAAAAATCCATTTTCTGATGAAAAACGATGACCCCGGACCAGTCGACCGTTGAAAAAATGGTCAATATTGATGAAATTTTAACATTTAATCTTTTGACTTTAAATGGCGGTTGGATGTGAATTATTACTTTTTCAACTAAAATAAGTGTGTTTAAAGTCATTTCTGTGCCTGAAATTGGTCAAAATTTAAGATTTTGAGTAAGCAAAACTCTGTAAAAATGGCAATTTTGGTCACTGTGAGGGTTTAAAAAGTGGTTATTCAACATGAGACCCGATCCAAAAAACATTTTGAATCTTTTTTGGTAGAGTCCAAAAAATCAATTTTCTGATGAAAAACGATGACCCCGGACCAGTCGAACGTTGAAAAAATGGTCAATATTGATGAAATTTTTACATTTAATCTTTTGAATTTAAATGACGGTTGGATGTGAATTATTACTTTTTCAACGAAAATAAGTGTGTTTAAAGTCATTTCTGTGCCTGAAATTGGTCAAAATTGAAGATTTTGAGTAAGCAAAACTCTGTAAAAATGGCAATTTTGGTCACTGTGAGGGTTTAAAAAGTGGTTATTCAACATGAGACCCGATCCAAAAGACATTTTGAATCTTTTTTGGTAGAGTCCAAAAAATCAATTTTCTGATGAAAAACGATGACCCCGGACCAGTCGAACGTTGAAAAAATGGTCAATATTGATGAAATTTTAACATTTAATCTTTTGACTTTAAATGACGGTTGGATGTGAATTATTACTTTTTCAACTAAAATAAGTGTGTTTTAAGTCATTTCTGTGCCTGAAATTGGTCAAAATTGAAGATTTTGAGTAAGCAAAACTCTGTAAAAATGGCAATTTTGGTCACTGTGAGGGTTTAAAAAGTGGTTATTCAACATGAGGCCCGATCCAAAAGACATTTTGAATCTCTTTTGGTAGAGTCCAAAAAATCCATTTTCTGATGAAAAACGATGACCCCGGACCAGTCGACCGTTGAAAAAATGGTCAATATTGATGAAATTTTAACATTTAATCTTTTGACTTTAAATGGCGGTTGGATGTGAATTATTACTTTTTCAACTAAAATAAGTGTGTTTAAAGTCATTTCTGTGCCTGAAATTGGTCAAAATTTAAGATTTTGAGTAAGCAAAACTCTGTAAAAATGGCAATTTTGGTCACTGTGAGGGTTTAAAAAGTGGTTATTCAACATGAGGCCCGATCCAAATGACATTTTGAATCATTTTTGGTAGAGTCCAAAAAATCAATTTTCTGATGAAAAACGATGACCCCGGACCAGTCGAACGTTGAAAAAATTGTCAATATTGATGAAATTTTAACATTTAATCTTTTGACTTTAAATGACGGTTGGATGTGAATTATTACTTTTTCAACTAAAATAAGTGTGTTTAAAGTCATTTCTGTGCCTGAAATTGGTCAAAATTGAAGATTTTGAGTAAGCAAAACTCTGTAAAAATGGCAATTTTGGTCACTGTGAGGGTTTAAAAAGTGGTTATTCAACATGAGACCCGATCCAAAAGACATTTTGAATCTTTTTTGGTAGAGTCCAAAAAATCCATTTTCTGATGAAAAACGATGACCCCGGACCAGTCGAACGTTGAAAAAATGGTCAATATTGATGAAATTTTAACATTTAATCTTTTGACTTTAAATAACGGTTGGATGTGAATTATTACTTTTTCAACTAAAATAAGTGTGTTTAAAGTCATTTCTGTGCCTGAAATTGGTCAAAATTTAAGATTTTGAGTAAGCAAAACTCTGTAAAAATGGCAATTTTGGTCACTGTGAGGGTTTAAAAAGTGGTTATTCAACATGAGGCCCGAACCAAATGACATTTTAAATCATTTTTGGTAGAGTCCAAAAAAATCAATTTTCTGATGAAAAACGATGACCCCGGACCAGTCGAACGTTGAAAAAATGGTCAATATTGATGAAATGTTTACATTTAATCTTTTGACTTTAAATGACAGTTGGATGTGAATTATTACTTTTTCAACTAAAATAAGTGTGTTTAAAGTCATTTCTGTGCCTGAAAGTGGTCAAAATTGAAGATTTTGAGTAAGCAAAACTCTGTAAAAATGGCAATTTTGGTCACTGTGAGGGTTTAAAAAGTGGTTATTCAACATGAGGCCCGATCCAAATGACATTTTGAATCATTTTTGGTAGAGTCCAAAAAAATCAATTTTCTGATGAAAAACGATGACCCCGGACCAGTCGAACGTTGAAAAAATGGTCAATATTGATGAAATTTTAACATTTAATCTTTTGACTTTAAATGACGGTTGGATGTGAATTATTACTTTTTCAACTAAAATAAGTGTGTTTAAAGTCATTTCTGTGCCTGAAATTGGTCAAAATTTAAGATTTTGAGTAAGCAAAACTCTGTAAAAATGGCAATTTTGGTCACTGTGAGGGTTTAAAAAGTGGTTATTCAACATGAGGCCCGATCCAAATGACATTTTGAATCATTTTTGGTAGAGTCCAAAAAATCAATTTTCTGATGAAAAACGATGACCCCGGACCAGTCGAACGTTGAAAAAATGGTCAATATTGATGAAATTTTTACATTTAATCTTTTTACTTGAAATGACGGTTGGATGTGAATTATTACTTTTTCAACTAAAATAAGTGTGTTTAAAGTCATTTCTGTGCCTGAAATTGGTCAAAATTGAAGATTTTGAGTAAGCAAAACTCTGTAAAAATGGCAATTTTGGTCACTGTGAGGGTTTAAAAAGTGGTTATTCAACATGAGGCCCGATCCAAATGACATTTTGAATCATTTTTGATAGAGTCCAAAAAATCAATTTTCTGATGAAAAACGATGACCCCGGACCAGTCGAACGTTGAAAAAATGGTCAATATTGATGAAATTTTTACATTTAATCTTTTGACTTTAAATGACGGTTGGATGTGAATTATTACTTTTTCAACTAAAATAAGTGTGTTTAAAGTCATTTCTGTGCCTGAAATTGGTCAAAATTTAAGATTTTGAGTAAGCAAAACTCTGTAAAAATTGCAATTTTGGTCACTGTGAGGGTTTAAAAAGTGGTTATTCAACATGAGACCCGATCCAAAAAACATTTTGAATCTTTTTTGGTAGAGTCCAAAAAATCAATTTTCTGATGAAAAACGATGACCCCGGACCAGTCGAACGTTGAAAAAATTGTCAATATTGATGAAATTTTAACATTTAATCTTTTGACTTTAAATGACGTTTGGATGTGAATTATTACTTTTTCAACTAAAATAAGTGTGTTTAAAGTCATTTCTGTGCCTGAAATTGGTCAAAATTGAAGATTTTGAGTAAGCAAAACTCTGTAAAAATGGCAATTTTGGTCACTGTGAGGGTTTAAAAAGTGGTTATTCAACATGAGGCCCGATCCAAATGACATTTTGAATCATTTTTGGTAGAGTCCAAAAAATTAATTTTCTGATGAAAAACGATGACCCCGGACCAGTCGAACGTTGAAAAAATGGTCAATATTGATGAAATTTTAACATTTAATCTTTTGACTTTAAATGACGGTTGGATGTGAATTATTACTTTTTCAACGAAAATAAGTGTGTTTAAAGTCATTTCTGTGCCTGAAATTGGTCAAAATTGAAGATTTTGAGTAAGCAAAACTCTGTAAAAATGGCAATTTTGGTCACTGTGAGGGTTTAAAAAGTGGTTATTCAACATGAGACCCGATCCAAAAGACATTTTGAATCTTTTTTGGTAGAGTCCAAAAAATCAATTTTCTGATGAAAAACGATGACCCCGGACCAGTCGAACGTTGAAAAAATGGTCAATATTGATGAAATTTTAACATTTAATCTTTTGACTTTAAATGACGGTTGGATGTGAATTATTACTTTTTCAACTAAAATAAGTGTGTTTTAAGTCATTTCTGTGCCTGAAATTGGTCAAAATTGAAGATTTTGAGTAAGCAAAACTCTGTAAAAATGGCAATTTTGGTCAATGTGAGGGTTTAAAAAGTGGTTATTCAACATGAGGCCCGATCCAAAAGACATTTTGAATCTCTTTTGGTAGAGTCCAAAAAATCCATTTTCTGATGAAAAACGATGACCCCGGACCAGTCGACCGTTGAAAAAATGGTCAATATTGATGAAATTTTAACATTTAATCTTTTGACTTTAAATGGCGGTTGGATGTGAATTATTACTTTTTCAACTAAAATAAGTGTGTTTAAAGTCATTTCTGTGCCTGAAATTGGTCAAAATTTAAGATTTTGAGTAAGCAAAACTCTGTAAAAATGGCAATTTTGGTCACTGTGAGGGTTTAAAAAGTGGTTATTCAACATGAGGACCGATCCAAATGACATTTTGAATCATTTTTGGTAGAGTCCAAAAAATCAATTTTCTGATGAAAAACGATGACCCCGGACCAGTCGAACGTTGAAAAAATTGTCAATATTGATGAAATTTTAACATTTAATCTTTTGACTTTAACTGACGGTTGGATGTGAATTATTACTTTTTCAACTAAAATAAGTGTGTTTAAAGTCATTTCTGTGCCTGAAATTGGTCAAAATTGAAGATTTTGAGTAAGCAAAACTCTGTAAAAATGGCAATTTTGGTCACTGTGAGGGTTTAAAAAGTGGTTATTCAACATGAGACCCGATCCAAAAGACATTTTGAATCTTTTTTGGTAGAGTCCAAAAAATCCATTTTCTGATGAAAAACGATGACCCCGGACCAGTCGAACGTTGAAAAAATGGTCAATATTGATGAAATTTTAACATTTAATCTTTTGACTTTAAATAACGGTTGGATGTGAATTATTACTTTTTCAACTAAAATAAGTGTGTTTAAAGTCATTTTTGTGCCTGAAATTGGTCAAAATTTAAGATTTTGAGTAAGCAAAACTCTGTAAAAATGGCAATTTTGGTCACTGTGAGGGTTTAAAAAGTGGTTATTCAACATGAGGCCCGAACCAAATGACATTTTAAATCATTTTTGGTAGAGTCCAAAAAAATCAATTTTCTGATGAAAAACGATGACCCCGGACCAGTCGAACGTTGAAAAAATGGTCAATATTGATGAAATGTTTACATTTAATCTTTTGACTTTAAATGACAGTTGGATGTGAATTATTACTTTTTCAACTAAAATAAGTGTGTTTAAAGTCATTTCTGTGCCTGAAAGTGGTCAAAATTGAAGATTTTGAGTAAGCAAAACTCTGTAAAAATGGCAATTTTGGTCACTGTGAGGGTTTAAAAAGTGGTTATTCAACATGAGACCCGATCCAAAAGACATTTTGAATCATTTTTGGTAGAGTCCAAAAAATCAATTTTCTGATGAAAAACGATGACCCCGGACCAGTCGAACGTTGAAAAAATGGTCAATATTGATGAAATTTTAACATTTAATCTTTTGACTTTAAATGACGGTTGGATGTGAATTATTACTTTTTCAACTAAAATAAGTGTGTTTAAAGTCATTTCTGTGCCTGAAATTGGTCAAAATTGAAGATTTTGAGTAAGCAAAACTCTGTAAAAATGGCAATTTTGGTCACTGTGAGGGTTTAAAAAGTGGTTATTCAACATGAGGCCCGATCCAAATGACATTTTGAAACATTTTTGGTAGAGTCCAAAAAAATCAATTTTCTGATGAAAAACGATGACCCCGGACCAGTCGAACGTTGAAAAAATGGTCAATATTGATGAAATTTTAACATTTAATCTTTTGACTTTAAATGACGGTTGGATGTGAATTATTACTTTTTCAACTAAAATAAGTGTGTTTAAAGTCATTTCTGTGCCTGAAATTGGTCAAAATTGAAGATTCTGAGTAAGCAAAACTCTGTAAAAATGGCAATTTTGGTCACTGTGAGGGTTTAAAAAGTGGTTATTCAACATGAGGCCCGATCCAAATGACATTTTGAATCATTTTTGGTAGAGTCCAGAAAAATCAATTTTCTGATGAAAAACGATGACCCCGGACCAGTCGAACGTTGAAAAAATGGTCAATATTGATGAAATTTTAACATTTAATCTTTTGACTTTAAATGACGGTTGGATGTGAATTATTACTTTTTCAACTAAAATAAGTGTGTTTAAAGTCATTTCTGTGCCTGAAATTGGTCAAAATTGAAGATTTTGAGTAAGCAAAACTCTGTAAAAATGGCAATTTTGGTCACTGTGAGGGTTTAAAAAGTGGTTATTCAACATGAGGCCCGATCCAAAAGACATTTTGAATCTTTTTTGGTAGAGTCCAAAAAATCCATTTTCTGATGAAAAACGATGACCCCGGACCAGTCGAACGTTGAAAAAATGGTCAATATTGATGAAATTTTAACATTTAATCTTTTGACTTTAAATGACGGTTGGATGTGAATTATTACTTTTTCAACTAAAATAAGTGTGTTTAAAGTCATTTCTGTGCCTGAAATTGGTCAAAATTGAAGATTCTGAGTAAGCAAAACTCTGTAAAAATGGCAATTTTGGTCACTCTGAGGGTTTAAAAAGTGGTTATTCAACATGAGACCCGATCCAAAAAACATTTTGAATCTTTTTTGGTAGAGTCCAAAAAATCCATTTTCTGATGAAAAACGATGACCCCGGACCAGTCGAACGTTGAAAAAATGGTCAATATTGATGAAATTTTAACATTTAATCTTTTGACTTTAAATGACGGTTGGATGTGAATTATTACTTTTTCAACTAAAATAAGTGTGTTTAAAGTCATTTCTGTGCCTGAAATTGGTCAAAATTGAAGATATTGAGTAAGCAAAACTCTGTAAAAATGGCAATTTTGGTCACTGTGAGGGTTTAAAAAGTGGTTATTCAACATGAGGCCCGATCCAAATGACATTGTGAATCATTTTTGGTAGAGTCCAAAAAAATCAATTTTCTGATGAAAAACGATGACCCCGGACCAGTCGAACGTTGAAAAAATGGTCAATATTGATGAAATGTTAACATTTAATCTTTTGACTTTAAATGACGGTTGGATGTGAATTATTACTTTTTCAACTAAAATGAGTGTGTTTAAAGTCATTTCTGTGCCTGAAATTGGTCAAAATTTAAGATTTTGAGTAAGCAAAACTCTGTAAAAATGGCAATTTTGGTCACTGTGAGGGTTTAAAAAGTGGTTATTCAACATGAGGCCCGATCCAAATGACATTTTGAATCATTTTTGGTAGAGTCCAAAAAATCAATTTTCTGATGAAAAACGATGACCCCGGACCAGTCGACCGTTGAAAAAATGGTCAATATTGATGAAATTTTAACATTTAATCTTTTGACTTTAAATAACGGTTGGATGTGAATTATTACTTTTTCAACTAAAATAAGTGTGTTTAAAGTCATTTCTGTGCCTGAAATTGGTCAAAATTGAAGATTTTGAGTAAGCAAAACTCTGTAAAAATGGCAATTTTGGTCACTGTGAGGGTTTAAAAAGTGGTTATTCAACATGAGACCCGATCCAAAAAACATTTTGAATCTTTTTTGGTAGAGTCCAAAAAATCCATTTTCTGATGAAAAACGATGACCCCGGACCAGTCGAACGTTGAAAAAATGGTCAATATTGATGAAATTTTAACATTTAATCTTTTGACTTTAAATGACAGTTGGATGTGAATTATTACTTTTTCAACTAAAATAAGTGTGTTTAAAGTCATTTCTGTGCCTGAAATTGGTCAAAATTGAAGATTTTGAGTAAGCAAAACTCTGTAAAAATGGCAATTTTGGTCACTGTGAGGGTTTAAAAAGTGGTTATTCAACATGAGGCCCGATCCAAATGACATTTTGAATCATTTTTGGTAGAGTCCAAAAAAATCAATTTTCTGATGAAAAACGATGACCCCGGACCAGTCGAACGTTGAAAAAATGGTCAATATTGATGAAATTTTAACATTTAATCTTTTGACTTTAAATGACGGTTGGATGTGAATTATTACTTTTTCAACTAAAATGAGTGTGTTTAAAGTCATTTCTGTGCCTGAAATTGGTCAAAATTTAAGATTTTGAGTAAGCAAAACTCTGTAAAAATGGCAATTTTGGTCACTGTGAGGGTTTAAAAAGTGATTATTCAACATGAGGCCCGATCCAAATGACATTTTGAATCATTTTTGGTAGAGTCCAAAAAATCAATTTTCTGATGAAAAACGATGACCCCGGACCAGTCGACCGTTGAAAAAATGGTCAATATTGATGAAATTTTAACATTTAATCTTTTGACTTTAAATGACGGTTGGATGTGAATTATTACTTTTTCAACTAAAATGAGTGTGTTTAAAGTCATTTCTGTGCCTGAAATTGGTCAAAATTTAAGATTTTGAGTAAGCAAAACTCTGTAAAAATGGCAATTTTGGTCACTGTGAGGGTTTAAAAAGTGGTTATTCAACATGAGACCCGATCCAAAAAACATTTTGAATCTTTTTTGGTAGAGTCCAAAAAATCCATTTTCTGATGAAAAACGATGACCCCGGACCAGTCGAACGTTGAAAAAATGGTCAATATTGATGAAATTTTAACATTTAATCTTTTGACTTTAAATGACGGTTGGATGTGAATTATTACTTTTTCAACTAAAATAAGTGTGTTTAAAGTCATTTCTGTGCCTGAAATTGGTCAAAATTGAAGATTTTGAGTAAGCAAAACTCTGTAAAAATGGCAATTTTGGTCACTGTGAGGGTTTAAAAAGTGGTTATTCAACATGAGGCCCGATCCAAATGACATTTTGAATCATTTTTGGTAGAGTCCCAAAAAATCAATTTTCTGATGAAAAACGATGACCCCGGACCAGTCGAACGTTGAAAAAATGGTCAATATTGATGAAATTTTAACATTTAATCTTTTGACTTTAAATGACGGTTGGATGTGAATTATTACTTTTTCAACTAAAATAAGTGTGTTTAAAGTCATTTCTGTGCCTGAAATTGGTCAAAATTTAAGATTTTGAGTAAGCAAAACTCTGTAAAAATGGCAATTTTGGTCACTGTGAGGGTTTAAAAGTGGTTATTCAACATGAGGCCCGATCCAAATGACATTTTGAATCATTTTTGGTAGAGTCCAAAAAATCAATTTTCTGATGAAAAACGATGACCCCGGACCAGTCGAACGTTGAAAAAATGGTCAATATTGATGAAATTTTTACATTTAATCTTTTGACTTGAAATGACGGTTGGATGTGAATTATTACTTTTTCAACTAAAATAAGTGTGTTTAAAGTCATTTCTGTGCCTGAAATTGGTCAAAATTTCAGATTTTGAGTAAGCAAAACTCTGTAAAAATGGCAATTTTGGTCACTGTGAGGGTTTAAAAAGTGGTTATTCAACATGAGGCCCGATCCAAATGACATTTTGAATCATTTTTGATAGAGTCCAAAAAATCAATTTTCTGATGAAAAACGATGACCCCGGACCAGTCGAACGTTGAAAAAATGGTCAATATTGATGACATTTTTACATTTAATCTTTTGACTTTAAATGACGGTTGGATGTGAATTATTACTTTTTCAACTAAAATAAGTGTGTTTAAAGTCATTTCTGTGCCTGAAATTGGTCAAAATTTAAGATTTTGAGTAAGCAAAACTCTGTAAAAATTGCAATTTTGGTCACTGTGAGGGTTTAAAAAGTGGTTATTCAACATGAGACCCGATCCAAAAAACATTTTGAATCTTTTTTGGTAGAGTCCAAAAAATCAATTTTCTGATGAAAAACGATGACCCCGGACCAGTCGAACGTTGAAAAAATTGTCAATATTGATGAAATTTTAACATTTAATCTTTTGACTTTAAATGACGTTTGGATGTGAATTATTACTTTTTCAACTAAAATAAGTGTGTTTAAAGTCATTTCTGTGCCTGAAATTGGTCAAAATTGAAGATTTTGAGTAAGCAAAACTCTGTAAAAATGGCAATTTTGGTCACTGTGAGGGTTTAAAAAGTGGTTATTCAACATGAGGCCCGATCCAAATGACATTTTGAATCATTTTTGGTAGAGTCCAAAAAATTAATTTTCTGATGAAAAACGATGACCCCGGACCAGTCGAACGTTGAAAAAATGGTCAATATTGATGAAATTTTAACATTTAATCTTTTGACTTTAAATGACGGTTGGATGTGAATTATTACTTTTTCAACGAAAATAAGTGTGTTTAAAGTCATTTCTGTGCCTGAAATTGGTCAAAATTGAAGATTTTGAGTAAGCAAAACTCTGTAAAAATGGCAATTTTGGTCACTGTGAGGGTTTAAAAAGTGGTTATTCAACATGAGACCCGATCCAAAAGACATTTTGAATCTTTTTTGGTAGAGTCCAAAAAATCAATTTTCTGATGAAAAACGATGACCCCGGACCAGTCGAACGTTGAAAAAATGGTCAATATTGATGAAATTTTAACATTTAATCTTTTGACTTTAAATGACGGTTGGATGTGAATTATTACTTTTTCAACTAAAATAAGTGTGTTTTAAGTCATTTCTGTGCCTGAAATTGGTCAAAATTGAAGATTTTGAGTAAGCAAAACTCTGTAAAAATGGCAATTTTGGTCACTGTGAGGGTTTAAAAAGTGGTTATTCAACATGAGGCCCGATCCAAAAGACATTTTGAATCTCTTTTGCTAGAGTCCAAAAAATCCATTTTCTGATGAAAAACGATGACCCCGGACCAGTCGACCGTTGAAAAAATGGTCAATATTGATGAAATTTTAACATTTAATCTTTTGACTTTAAATGGCGGTTGGATGTGAATTATTACTTTTTCAACTAAAATAAGTGTGTTTAAAGTCATTTCTGTGCCTGAAATTGGTCAAAATTTAAGATTTTGAGTAAGCAAAACTCTGTAAAAATGGCAATTTTGGTCACTGTGAGGGTTTAAAAAGTGGTTATTCAACATGAGGCCCGATCCAAATGACATTTTGAATCATTTTTGGTAGAGTCCAAAAAATCAATTTTCTGATGAAAAACGATGACCCCGGACCAGTCGAACGTTGAAAAAATTGTCAATATTGATGAAATTTTAACATTTAATCTTTTGACTTTAAATGACGGTTGGATGTGAATTATTACTTTTTCAACTAAAATAAGTGTGTTTAAAGTCATTTCTGTGCCTGAAATTGGTCAAAATTGAAGATTTTGAGTAAGCAAAACTCTGTAAAAATGGCAATTTTGGTCACTGTGAGGGTTTAAAAAGTGGTTATTCAACATGAGACCCGATCCAAAAGACATTTTGAATCTTTTTTGGTAGAGTCCAAAAAATCCATTTTCTGATGAAAAACGATGACCCCGGACCAGTCGAACGTTGAAAAAATGGTCAATATTGATGAAATTTTAACATTTAATCTTTTGACTTTAAATAACGGTTGGATGTGAATTATTACTTTTTCAACTAAAATAAGTGTGTTTAAAGTCATTTCTGTGCCTGAAAGTGGTCAAAATTGAAGATTTTGAGTAAGCAAAACTCTGTAAAAATGGCAATTTTGGTCACTGTGAGGGTTTAAAAAGTGGTTATTCAACATGAGACCCGATCCAAAAGACATTTTGAATCATTTTTGGTAGAGTCCAAAAAATCAATTTTCTGATGAAAAACGATGACCCCGGACCAGTCGAACGTTGAAAAAATGGTCAATATTGATGAAATTTTAACATTTAATCTTTTGACTTTAAATGACGGTTGGATGTGAATTATTACTTTTTCAACTAAAATAAGTGTGTTTAAAGTCATTTCTGTGCCTGAAATTGGTCAAAATTGAAGATTTTGAGTAAGCAAAACTCTGTAAAAATGGCAATTTTGGTCACTGTGAGGGTTTAAAAAGTGGTTATTCAACATGAGGCCCGATCCAAATGACATTTTGAAACATTTTTGGTAGAGTCCAAAAAAATCAATTTTCTGATGAAAAACGATGACCCCGGACCAGTCGAACGTTGAAAAAATAGTCAATATTGATGAAATTTTAACATTTAATCTTTTGACTTTAAATGATGGTTGGATGTGAATTATTACTTTTTCAACTAAAATAAGTGTGTTTAAAGTCATTTCTGTGCCTGAAATTGGTCAAAATTGAAGATTCTGAGTAAGCAAAACTCTGTAAAAATGGCAATTTTGGTCACTGTGAGGGTTTAAAAAGTGGTTATTCAACATGAGGCCCGATCCAAATGACATTTTGAATCATTTTTGGTAGAGTCCAAAAAAATCAATTTTCTGATGAAAAACGATGACCCCGGACCAGTCGAACGTTGAAAAAATGGTCAATATTGATGAAATTTTAACATTTAATCTTTTGACTTTAAATGACGGTTGGATGTGAATTATTACTTTTTCAACTAAAATAAGTGTGTTTAAAGTCATTTCTGTGCCTGAAATTGGTCAAAATTTAAGATTTTGAGTAAGCAAAACTCTGTAAAAATGGCAATTTTGGTCACTGTGAGGGTTTAAAAAGTGGTTATTCAACATGAGGCCCGATCCAAATGACATTTTGAATCATTTTTGGTAGAGTCCAAAAAATCAATTTTCTGATGAAAAACGATGACCCCGGACCAGTCGAACGTTGAAAAAATGGTCAATATTGATGAAATTTTTACATTTAATCTTGACTTGAAATGACGGTTGGATGTGAATTATTACTTTTTCAACTAAAATAAGTGTGTTTAAAGTCATTTCTGTGCCTGAAATTGGTCAAAATTTAAGATTTTGAGTAAGCAAAACTCTGTAAAAATGGCAATTTTGGTCACTGTGAGGGTTTAAAAAGTGGTTATTCAACATGAGGCCCGATCCAAATGACATTTTGAATCATTTTTGATAGAGTCCAAAAAATCAATTTTCTGATGAAAAACGATGACCCCGGACCAGTCGAACGTTGAAAAAATGGTCAATATTGATGAAATTTTTACATTTAATCTTTTGACTTTAAATGACGGTTGGATGTGAATTATTACTTTTTCAACTAAAATAAGTGTGTTTAAAGTCATTTCTGTGCCTGAAATTGGTCAAAATTTAAGATTTTGAGTAAGCAAAACTCTGTAAAAATTGCAATTTTGGTCACTGTGAGGGTTTAAAAAGTGGTTATTCAACATGAGACCCGATCCAAAAAACATTTTGAATCTTTTTTGGTAGAGTCCAAAAAATCAATTTTCTGATGAAAAACGATGACCCCGGACCAGTCGAACGTTGAAAAAATTGTCAATATTGATGAAATTTTAACATTTAATCTTTTGACTTTAAATGACGTTTGGATGTGAATTATTACTTTTTCAACTAAAATAAGTGTGTTTAAAGTCATTTCTGTGCCTGAAATTGGTCAAAATTGAAGATTTTGAGTAAGCAAAACTCTGTAAAAATGGCAATTTTGGTCACTGTGAGGGTTTAAAAAGTGGTTATTCAACATGAGGCCCGATCCAAATGACATTTTGAATCATTTTTGGTAGAGTCCAAAAAATTAATTTTCTGATGAAAAACGATGACCCCGGACCAGTCGAACGTTGAAAAAATGGTCAATATTGATGAAATTTTAACATTTAATCTTTTGACTTTAAATGACGGTTGGATGTGAATTATTACTTTTTCAACGAAAATAAGTGTGTTTAAAGTCATTTCTGTGCCTGAAATTGGTCAAAATTGAAGATTTTGAGTAAGCAAAACTCTGTAAAAATGGCAATTTTGGTCACTGTGAGGGTTTAAAAAGTGGTTATTCAACATGAGACCCGATCCAAAAGACATTTTGAATCTTTTTTGGTAGAGTCCAAAAAATCAATTTTCTGATGAAAAACGATGACCCCGGACCAGTCGAACGTTGAAAAAATGGTCAATATTGATGAAATTTTAACATTTAATCTTTTGACTTTAAATGACGGTTGGATGTGAATTATTACTTTTTCAACTAAAATAAGTGTGTTTTAAGTCATTTCTGTGCCTGAAATTGGTCAAAATTGAAGATTTTGAGTAAGCAAAACTCTGTAAAAATGGCAATTTTGGTCACTGTGAGGGTTTAAAAAGTGGTTATTCAACATGAGGCCCGATCCAAAAGACATTTTGAATCTCTTTTGGTAGAGTCCAAAAAATCCATTTTCTGATGAAAAACGATGACCCCGGACCAGTCGACCGTTGAAAAAATGGTCAATATTGATGAAATTTTAACATTTAATCTTTTGACTTTAAATGGCGGTTGGATGTGAATTATTACTTTTTCAACTAAAATAAGTGTGTTTAAAGTCATTTCTGTGCCTGAAATTGGTCAAAATTTAAGATTTTGAGTAAGCAAAACTCTGTAAAAATGGCAATTTTGGTCACTGTGAGGGTTTAAAAAGTGGTTATTCAACATGAGGCCCGATCCAAATGACATTTTGAATCATTTTTGGTAGAGTCCAAAAAATCAATTTTCTGATGAAAAACGATGACCCCGGACCAGTCGAACGTTGAAAAAATTGTCAATATTGATGAAATTTTAACATTTAATCTTTTGACTTTAAATGACGGTTGGATGTGAATTATTACTTTTTCAACTAAAATAAGTGTGTTTAAAGTCATTTCTGTGCCTGAAATTGGTCAAAATTGAAGATTTTGAGTAAGCAAAACTCTGTAAAAATGGCAATTTTGGTCACTGTGAGGGTTTAAAAAGTGGTTATTCAACATGAGGCCCGAACCAAATGACATTTTGAATCTTTTTTGGTAGAGTCCAAAAAATCCATTTTCTGATGAAAAACGATGACCCCGGACCAGTCGAACGTTGAAAAAATGGTCAATATTGATGAAATGTTTACATTTAATCTTTTGACTTTAAATGACAGTTGGATGTGAATTATTACTTTTTCAACTAAAATAAGTGTGTTTAAAGTCATTTCTGTGCCTGAAAGTGGTCAAAATTGAAGATTTTGAGTAAGCAAAACTCTGTAAAAATGGCAATTTTGGTCACTGTGAGGGTTTAAAAAGTGGTTATTCAACATGAGGCCCGATCCAAATGACATTTTGAATCATTTTTGGTAGAGTCCAAAAAATCAATTTTCTGATGAAAAACGATGACCCCGGACCAGTCGAACGTTGAAAAAATTGTCAATATTGATGAAATTTTAACATTTAATCTTTTGACTTTAAATGACGGTTGGATGTGAATTATTACTTTTTCAACTAAAATAAGTGTGTTTAAAGTCATTTCTGTGCCTGAAATTGGTCAAAATTGAAGATTTTGAGTAAGCAAAACTCTGTAAAAATGGCAATTTTGGTCACTGTGAGGGTTTAAAAAGTGGTTATTCAACATGAGACCCGATCCAAAAGACATTTTGAATCTTTTTTGGTAGAGTCCAAAAAATCCATTTTCTGATGAAAAACGATGACCCCGGACCAGTCGAACGTTGAAAAAATGGTCAATATTGATGAAATTTTAACATTTAATCTTTTGACTTTAAATAACGGTTGGATGTGAATTATTACTTTTTCAACTAAAATAAGTGTGTTTAAAGTCATTTCTGTGCCTGAAATTGGTCAAAATTTAAGATTTTGAGTAAGCAAAACTCTGTAAAAATGGCAATTTTGGTCACTGTGAGGGTTTAAAAAGTGGTTATTCAACATGAGGCCCGAACCAAATGACATTTTAAATCATTTTTGGTAGAGTCCAAAAAAATCAATTTTCTGATGAAAAACGATGACCCCGGACCAGTCGAACGTTGAAAAAATGGTCAATATTGATGAAATGTTTACATTTAATCTTTTGACTTTAAATGACAGTTGGATGTGAATTATTACTTTTTCAACTAAAATAAGTGTGTTTAAAGTCATTTCTGTGCCTGAAAGTGGTCAAAATTGAAGATTTTGAGTAAGCAAAACTCTGTAAAAATGGCAATTTTGGTCACTGTGAGGGTTTAAAAAGTGGTTATTCAACATGAGACCCGATCCAAAAGACATTTTGAATCATTTTTGGTAGAGTCCAAAAAATCAATTTTCTGATGAAAAACGATGACCCCGGACCAGTCGAACGTTGAAAAAATGGTCAATATTGATGAAATTTTAACATTTAATCTTTTGACTTTAAATGACGGTTGGATGTGAATTATTACTTTTTCAACTAAAATAAGTGTGTTTAAAGTCATTTCTGTGCCTGAAATTGGTCAAAATTGAAGATTTTGAGTAAGCAAAACTCTGTAAAAATGGCAATTTTGGTCACTGTGAGGGTTTAAAAAGTGGTTATTCAACATGAGGCCCGATCCAAATGACATTTTGAAACATTTTTGGTAGAGTCCAAAAAAATCAATTTTCTGATGAAAAACGATGACCCCGGACCAGTCGAACGTTGAAAAAATAGTCAATATTGATGAAATTTTAACATTTAATCTTTTGACTTTAAATGACGGTTGGATGTGAATTATTACTTTTTCAACTAAAATAAGTGTGTTTAAAGTCATTTCTGTGCCTGAAATTGGTCAAAATTGAAGATTCTGAGTAAGCAAAACTCTGTAAAAATGGCAATTTTGGTCACTGTGAGGGTTTAAAAAGTGGTTATTCAACATGAGGCCCGATCCAAATGACATTTTGAATCATTTTTGGTAGAGTCCAAAAAAATCAATTTTCTGATGAAAAACGATGACCCCGGACCAGTCGAACGTTGAAAAAATGGTCAATATTGATGAAATTTTAACATTTAATCTTTTGACTTTAAATGACGGTTGGATGTGAATTATTACTTTTTCAACTAAAATAAGTGTGTTTAAAGTCATTTCTGTGCCTGAAATTGGTCAAAATTTAAGATTTTGAGTAAGCAAAACTCTGTAAAAATGGCAATTTTGGTCACTGTGAGGGTTTAAAAAGTGGTTATTCAACATGAGGCCCGATCCAAATGACATTTTGAATCATTTTTGGTAGAGTCCAAAAAATCAATTTTCTGATGAAAAACGATGACCCCGGACCAGTCGAACGTTGAAAAAATGGTCAATATTGATGAAATTTTTACATTTAATCTTTTGACTTGAAATGACGGTTGGATGTGAATTATTACTTTTTCAACTAAAATAAGTGTGTTTAAAGTCATTTCTGTGCCTGAAATTGGTCAAAATTTAAGATTTTGAGTAAGCAAAACTCTGTAAAAATGGCAATTTTGGTCACTGTGAGGGTTTAAAAAGTGGTTATTCAACATGAGGCCCGATCCAAATGACATTTTGAATCATTTTTGATAGAGTCCAAAAAATCAATTTTCTGATGAAAAACGATGACCCCGGACCAGTCGAACGTTGAAAAAATGGTCAATATTGATGAAATTTTTACATTTAATCTTTTGACTTTAAATGACGGTTGGATGTGAATTATTACTTTTTCAACTAAAATAAGTGTGTTTAAAGTCATTTCTGTGCCTGAAATTGGTCAAAATTTAAGATTTTGAGTAAGCAAAACTCTGTAAAAATTGCAATTTTGGTCACTGTGAGGGTTTAAAAAGTGGTTATTCAACATGAGACCCGATCCAAAAAACATTTTGAATCTTTTTTGGTAGAGTCCAAAAAATCAATTTTCTGATGAAAAACGATGACCCCGGACCAGTCGAACGTTGAAAAAATTGTCAATATTGATGAAATTTTAACATTTAATCTTTTGACTTTAAATGACGTTTGGATGTGAATTATTACTTTTTCAACTAAAATAAGTGTGTTTAAAGTCATTTCTGTGCCTGAAATTGGTCAAAATTGAAGATTTTGAGTAAGCAAAACTCTGTAAAAATGGCAATTTTGGTCACTGTGAGGGTTTAAAAAGTGGTTATTCAACATGAGGCCCGATCCAAATGACATTTTGAATCATTTTTGGTAGAGTCCAAAAAATCAATTTTCTGATGAAAAACGATGACCCCGGACCAGTCGAACGTTGAAAAAATGGTCAATATTGATGAAATTTTTACATTTAATCTTTTGACTTGAAATGACGGTTGGATGTGAATTATTACTTTTTCAACTAAAATAAGTGTGTTTAAAGTCATTTCTGTGCCTGAAATTGGTCAAAATTTAAGATTTTGAGTAAGCAAAACTCTGTAAAAATGGCAATTTTGGTCACTGTGAGGGTTTAAAAAGTGGTTATTCAACATGAGGCCCGATCCAAATGACATTTTGAATCATTTTTGATAGAGTCCAAAAAATCAATTTTCTGATGAAAAACGATGACCCCGGACCAGTCGAACGTTGAAAAAATGGTCAATATTGATGAAATTTTTACATTTAATCTTTTGACTTTAAATGACGGTTGGATGTGAATTATTACTTTTTCAACTAAAATAAGTGTGTTTAAAGTCATTTCTGTGCCTGAAATTGGTCAAAATTTAAGATTTTGAGTAAGCAAAACTCTGTAAAAATTGCAATTTTGGTCACTGTGAGGGTTTAAAAAGTGGTTATTCAACATGAGACCCGATCCAAAAAACATTTTGAATCTTTTTTGGTAGAGTCCAAAAAATCAATTTTCTGATGAAAAACGATGACCCCGGACCAGTCGAACGTTGAAAAAATTGTCAATATTGATGAAATTTTAACATTTAATCTTTTGACTTTAAATGACGTTTGGATGTGAATTATTACTTTTTCAACTAAAATAAGTGTGTTTAAAGTCATTTCTGTGCCTGAAATTGGTCAAAATTGAAGATTTTGAGTAAGCAAAACTCTGTAAAAATGGCAATTTTGGTCACTGTGAGGGTTTAAAAAGTGGTTATTCAACATGAGGCCCGATCCAAATGACATTTTGAATCATTTTTGGTAGAGTCCAAAAAATTAATTTTCTGATGAAAAACGATGACCCCGGACCAGTCGAACGTTGAAAAAATGGTCAATATTGATGAAATTTTAACATTTAATCTTTTGACTTTAAATGACGGTTGGATGTGAATTATTACTTTTTCAACGAAAATAAGTGTGTTTAAAGTCATTTCTGTGCCTGAAATTGGTCAAAATTGAAGATTTTGAGTAAGCAAAACTCTGTAAAAATGGCAATTTTGGTCACTGTGAGGGTTTAAAAAGTGGTTATTCAACATGAGACCCGATCCAAAAGACATTTTGAATCTTTTTTGGTAGAGTCCAAAAAATCAATTTTCTGATGAAAAACGATGACCCCGGACCAGTCGAACGTTGAAAAAATGGTCAATATTGATGAAATTTTAACATTTAATCTTTTGACTTTAAATGACGGTTGGATGTGAATTATTACTTTTTCAACTAAAATAAGTGTGTTTAAAGTCATTTCTGTGCCTGAAATTGGTCAAAATTGAAGATTTTGAGTAAGCAAAACTCTGTAAAAATGGCAATTTTGGTCACTGTGAGGGTTTAAAAAGTGGTTATTCAACATGAGGCCCGATCCAAATGACATTTTGAAACATTTTTGGTAGAGTCCAAAAAAATCAATTTTCTGATGAAAAACGATGACCCCGGACCAGTCGAACGTTGAAAAAATAGTCAATATTGATGAAATTTTAACATTTAATCTTTTGACTTTAAATGACGGTTGGATGTGAATTATTACTTTTTCAACTAAAATAAGTGTGTTTAAAGTCATTTCTGTGCCTGAAATTGGTCAAAATTGAAGATTCTGAGTAAGCAAAACTCTGTAAAAATGGCAATTTTGGTCACTGTGAGGGTTTAAAAAGTGGTTATTCAACATGAGGCCCGATCCAAATGACATTTTGAATCATTTTTGGTAGAGTCCAAAAAAATCAATTTTCTGATGAAAAACGATGACCCCGGACCAGTCGAACGTTGAAAAAATGGTCAATATTGATGAAATTTTAACATTTAATCTTTTGACTTTAAATGACGGTTGGATGTGAATTATTACTTTTTCAACTAAAATAAGTGTGTTTAAAGTCATTTCTGTGCCTGAAATTGGTCAAAATTTAAGATTTTGAGTAAGCAAAACTCTGTAAAAATGGCAATTTTGGTCACTGTGAGGGTTTAAAAAGTGGTTATTCAACATGAGGCCCGATCCAAATGACATTTTGAATCATTTTTGGTAGAGTCCAAAAAATCAATTTTCTGATGAAAAACGATGACCCCGGACCAGTCGAACGTTGAAAAAATGGTCAATATTGATGAAATTTTTACATTTAATCTTTTGACTTGAAATGACGGTTGGATGTGAATTATTACTTTTTCAACTAAAATAAGTGTGTTTAAAGTCATTTCTGTGCCTGAAATTGGTCAAAATTTAAGATTTTGAGTAAGCAAAACTCTGTAAAAATGGCAATTTTGGTCACTGTGAGGGTTTAAAAAGTGGTTATTCAACATGAGGCCCGATCCAAATGACATTTTGAATCATTTTTGATAGAGTCCAAAAAATCAATTTTCTGATGAAAAACGATGACCCCGGACCAGTCGAACGTTGAAAAAATGGTCAATATTGATGAAATTTTTACATTTAATCTTTTGACTTTAAATGACGGTTGGATGTGAATTATTACTTTTTCAACTAAAATAAGTGTGTTTAAAGTCATTTCTGTGCCTGAAATTGGTCAAAATTTAAGATTTTGAGTAAGCAAAACTCTGTAAAAATTGCAATTTTGGTCACTGTGAGGGTTTAAAAAGTGGTTATTCAACATGAGACCCGATCCAAAAAACATTTTGAATCATTTTTGGTAGAGTCCAAAAAATTAATTTTCTGATGAAAAACGATGACCCCGGACCAGTCGAACGTTGAAAAAATGGTCAATATTGATGAAATTTTAACATTTAATCTTTTGACTTTAAATGACGGTTGGATGTGAATTATTACTTTTTCAACTAAAATAAGTGTGTTTAAAGTCATTTCTGTGCCTGAAATTGGTCAAAATTGAAGATTTTGAGTAAGCAAAACTCTGTAAAAATGGCAATTTTGGTCACTGTGAGGGTTTAAAAAGTGGTTATTCAACATGAGGCCCGATCCAAAAGACATTTTGAATCTTTTTTGGTAGAGTCCAAAAAATCAATTTTCTGATGAAAAACGATGACCCCGGACCAGTCGAACGTTGAAAAAATGGTCAATATTGATGAAATTTTAACATTTAATCTTTTGACTTTAAATGACGGTTGGATGTGAATTATTACTTTTTCAACTAAAATAAGTGTGTTTTAAGTCATTTCTGTGCCTGAAATTGGTCAAAATTGAAGATTTTGAGTAAGCAAAACTCTGTAAAAATGGCAATTTTGGTCACTGTGAGGGTTTAAAAAGTGGTTATTCAACATGAGACCCGATCCAAAAGACATTTTGAATCTTTTTTGGTAGAGTCCAAAAAATCAATTTTCTGATGAAAAACGATGACCCCGGACCAGTCGACCGTTGAAAAAATGGTCAATATTGATGAAATTTTAACATTTAATCTTTTGACTTTAAATGACGGTTGGATGTGAATTATTACTTTTTCAACTAAAATAAGTGTGTTTAAAGTCATTTCTGTGCCTGAAATTGGTCAAAATTGAAGATTTTGAGTAAGCAAAACTCTGTAAAAATGGCAATTTTGGTCACTGTGAGGGTTTAAAAAGTGGTTATTCAACATGAGGCCCGATCCAAAAGACATTTTGAATCTCTTTTGGTAGAGTCCAAAAAATCCATTTTCTGATGAAAAACGATGACCCCGGACCAGTCGAACGTTGAAAAAATGGTCAATATTGATGAAATTTTAACATTTAATCTTTTGACTTTAAATGACGGTTGGATGTGAATTATTACTTTTTCAACTAAAATAAGTGTGTTTAAAGTCATTTCTGTGCCTGAAATTGGTCAAAATTGAAGATTTTGAGTAAGCAAAACTCTGTAAAAATGGCAATTTTGGTCACTGTGAGGGTTTAAAAAGTGGTTATTCAACATGAGACCCAATCCAAAAGACATTTTGAATCTTTTTTGGTAGAGTCCAAAAAAATCAATTTTCTGATGAAAAACGATGACCCCGGACCAGTCGAACGTTGAAAAAATGGTCAATATTGATGAAATTTTAACATTTAATCTTTTGACTTTAAATGACGGTTGGATGTGAATTATTACTTTTTCAACTAAAATAAGTGTGTTTAAAGTCATTTCTGTGCCTGAAATTGGTCAAAATTTAAGATTTTGAGTAAGCAAAACTCTGTAAAAATGGCAATTTTGGTCACTGTGAGGGTTTAAAAAGTGGTTATTCAACATGAGGCCCGATCCAAATGACATTTTGAATCATTTTTGGTAGAGTCCAAAAAATCAATTTTCTGATGAAAAACGATGACCCCGGACCAGTCGAACGTTGAAAAAATGGTCAATATTGATGAAATTTTTACATTTAATCTTTTGACTTGAAATAACAGTTGGATGTGAATTATTACTTTTTCAACTAAAATAAGTGTGTTTAAAGTCATTTCTGTGCCTGAAATTGGTCAAAATTTAAGATTTTGAGTAAGCAAAACTCTGTAAAAATGGCAATTTTGGTCACTGTGAGGGTTTAAAAAGTGGTTATTCAACATGAGGCCCGAACCAAATGACATTTTAAATCATTTTTGGTAGAGTCCAAAAAAATCAATTTTCTGATGAAAAACGATGACCCCGGACCAGTCGAACGTTGAAAAAATGGTCAATATTGATGAAATGTTTACATTTAATCTTTTGACTTTAAATGACAGTTGGATGTGAATTATTACTTTTTCAACTAAAATAAGTGTGTTTAAAGTCATTTCTGTGCCTGAAAGTGGTCAAAATTGAAGATTTTGAGTAAGCAAAACTCTGTAAAAATGGCAATTTTGGTCACTGTGAGGGTTTAAAAAGTGGTTATTCAACATGAGACCCGATCCAAAAGACATTTTGAATCATTTTTGGTAGAGTCCAAAAAATCAATTTTCTGATGAAAAACGATGACCCCGGACCAGTCGAACGTTGAAAAAATGGTCAATATTGATGAAATTTTAACATTTAATCTTTTGACTTTAAATGACGGTTGGATGTGAATTATTACTTTTTCAACTAAAATAAGTGTGTTTAAAGTCATTTCTGTGCCTGAAATTGGTCAAAATTTAAGATTTTGAGTAAGCAAAACTCTGTAAAAATGGCAATTTTGGTCACTGTGAGGGTTTAAAAAGTGGTTATTCAACATGAGGCCCGAACCAAATGACATTTTAAATCATTTTTGGTAGAGTCCAAAAAAATCAATTTTCTGATGAAAAACGATGACCCCGGACCAGTCGAACGTTGAAAAAATGGTCAATATTGATGAAATGTTTACATTTAATCTTTTGACTTTAAATGACAGTTGGATGTGAATTATTACTTTTTCAACTAAAATAAGTGTGTTTAAAGTCATTTCTGTGCCTGAAAGTGGTCAAAATTGAAGATTTTGAGTAAGCAAAACTCTGTAAAAATGGCAATTTTGGTCACTGTGAGGGTTTAAAAAGTGGTTATTCAACATGAGACCCGATCCAAAAGACATTTTGAATCATTTTTGGTAGAGTCCAAAAAATCAATTTTCTGATGAAAAACGATGACCCCGGACCAGTCGAACGTTGAAAAAATGGTCAATATTGATGAAATTTTAACATTTAATCTTTTGACTTTAAATGACGGTTGGATGTGAATTATTACTTTTTCAACTAAAATAAGTGTGTTTAAAGTCATTTCTGTGCCTGAAATTGGTCAAAATTGAAGATTTTGAGTAAGCAAAACTCTGTAAAAATGGCAATTTTGGTCACTGTGAGGGTTTAAAAAGTGGTTATTCAACATGAGGCCCGATCCAAATGACATTTTGAAACATTTTTGGTAGAGTCCAAAAAAATCAATTTTCTGATGAAAAACGATGACCCCGGACCAGTCGAACGTTGAAAAAATAGTCAATATTGATGAAATTTTAACATTTAATCTTTTGACTTTAAATGACGGTTGGATGTGAATTATTACTTTTTCAACTAAAATAAGTGTGTTTAAAGTCATTTCTGTGCCTGAAATTGGTCAAAATTGAAGATTCTGAGTAAGCAAAACTCTGTAAAAATGGCAATTTTGGTCACTGTGAGGGTTTAAAAAGTGGTTATTCAACATGAGGCCCGATCCAAATGACATTTTGAATCATTTTTGGTAGAGTCCAGAAAAATCAATTTTCTGATGAAAAACGATGACCCCGGACCAGTCGAACGTTGAAAAAATGGTCAATATTGATGAAATTTTAACATTTAATCTTTTGACTTTAAATGACGGTTGGATGTGAATTATTACTTTTTCAACTAAAATAAGTGTGTTTAAAGTCATTTCTGTGCCTGAAATTGGTCAAAATTGAAGATTTTGAGTAAGCAAAACTCTGTAAAAATGGCAATTTTGGTCACTGTGAGGGTTTAAAAAGTGGTTATTCAACATGAGGCCCGATCCAAAAGACATTTTGAATCTTTTTTGGTAGAGTCCAAAAAATCCATTTTCTGATGAAAAACGATGACCCCGGACCAGTCGAACGTTGAAAAAATGGTCAATATTGATGAAATTTTAACATTTAATCTTTTGACTTTAAATGACGGTTGGATGTGAATTATTACTTTTTCAACTAAAATAAGTGTGTTTAAAGTCATTTCTGTGCCTGAAATTGGTCAAAATTGAAGATTCTGAGTAAGCAAAACTCTGTAAAAATGGCAATTTTGGTCACTCTGAGGGTTTAAAAAGTGGTTATTCAACATGAGACCCGATCCAAAAAACATTTTGAATCTTTTTTGGTAGAGTCCAAAAAATCCATTTTCTGATGAAAAACGATGACCCCGGACCAGTCGAACGTTGAAAAAATGGTCAATATTGATGAAATTTTAACATTTAATCTTTTGACTTTAAATAACGGTTGGATGTGAATTATTACTTTTTCAACTAAAATAAGTGTGTTTAAAGTCATTTCTGTGCCTGAAATTGGTCAAAATTGAAGATTTTGAGTAAGCAAAACTCTGTAAAAATGGCAATTTTGGTCACTGTGAGGGTTTAAAAAGTGGTTATTCAACATGAGACCCGATCCAAAAAACATTTTGAATCTTTTTTGGTAGAGTCCAAAAAATCCATTTTCTGATGAAAAACGATGACCGCGGACCAGTCGAACGTTGAAAAAATGGTCAATATTGATGAAATTTTAACATTTAATCTTTTGACTTTAAATGACAGTTGGATGTGAATTATTACTTTTTCAACTAAAATAAGTGTGTTTAAAGTCATTTCTGTGCCTGAAATTGGTCAAAATTGAAGATTTTGAGTAAGCAAAACTCTGTAAAAATGGCAATTTTGGTCACTGTGAGGGTTTAAAAAGTGGTTATTCAACATGAGGCCCGATCCAAATGACATTGTGAATCATTTTTGGTAGAGTCCAAAAAAATCAATTTTCTGATGAAAAACGATGACCCCGGACCAGTCGAACGTTGAAAAAATGGTCAATATTGATGAAATGTTAACATTTAATCTTTTGACTTTAAATGACGGTTGGATGTGAATTATTACTTTTTCAACTAAAATGAGTGTGTTTAAAGTCATTTCTGTGCCTGAAATTGGTCAAAATTTAAGATTTTGAGTAAGCAAAACTCTGTAAAAATGGCAATTTTGGTCACTGTGAGGGTTTAAAAAGTGGTTATTCAACATGAGGCCCGATCCAAATGACATTTTGAATCATTTTTGGTAGAGTCCAAAAAATCAATTTTCTGATGAAAAACGATGACCCCGGACCAGTCGACCGTTGAAAAAATGGTCAATATTGATGAAATTTTAACATTTAATCTTTTGACTTTAAATAACGGTTGGATGTGAATTATTACTTTTTCAACTAAAATAAGTGTGTTTAAAGTCATTTCTGTGCCTGAAATTGGTCAAAATTGAAGATTTTGAGTAAGCAAAACTCTGTAAAAATGGCAATTTTGGTCACTGTGAGGGTTTAAAAAGTGGTTATTCAACATGAGACCCGATCCAAAAAACATTTTGAATCTTTTTTGGTAGAGTCCAAAAAATCCATTTTCTGATGAAAAACGATGACCGCGGACCAGTCGAACGTTGAAAAAATGGTCAATATTGATGAAATTTTAACATTTAATCTTTTGACTTTAAATGACAGTTGGATGTGAATTATTACTTTTTCAACTAAAATAAGTGTGTTTAAAGTCATTTCTGTGCCTGAAATTGGTCAAAATTGAAGATTTTGAGTAAGCAAAACTCTGTAAAAATGGCAATTTTGGTCACTGTGAGGGTTTAAAAAGTGGTTATTCAACATGAGGCCCGATCCAAATGACATTTTGAATCATTTTTGGTAGAGTCCAAAAAAATCAATTTTCTGATGAAAAACGATGACCCCGGACCAGTCGAACGTTGAAAAAATGGTCAATATTGATGAAATTTTAACATTTAATCTTTTGACTTTAAATGACGGTTGGATGTGAATTATTACTTTTTCAACTAAAATGAGTGTGTTTAAAGTCATTTCTGTGCCTGAAATTGGTCAAAATTTAAGATTTTGAGTAAGCAAAACTCTGTAAAAATGGCAATTTTGGTCACTGTGAGGGTTTAAAAAGTGGTTATTCAACATGAGGCCCGATCCAAATGACATTTTGAATCATTTTTGGTAGAGTCCAAAAAATCAATTTTCTGATGAAAAACGATGACCCCGGACCAGTCGACCGTTGAAAAAATGGTCAATATTGATGAAATTTTAACATTTAATCTTTTGACTTTAAATAACGGTTGGATGTGAATTATTACTTTTTCAACTAAAATAAGTGTGTTTAAAGTCATTTCTGTGCCTGAAATTGGTCAAAATTGAAGATTTTGAGTAAGCAAAACTCTGTAAAAATGGCAATTTTGGTCACTGTGAGGGTTTAAAAAGTGGTTATTCAACATGAGACCCGATCCAAAAAACATTTTGAATCTTTTTTGGTAGAGTCCAAAAAATCCATTTTCTGATGAAAAACGATGACCCCGGACCAGTCGAACGTTGAAAAAATGGTCAATATTGATGAAATTTTAACATTTAATCTTTTGACTTTAAATGACGGTTGGATGTGAATTATTACTTTTTCAACTAAAATAAGTGTGTTTAAAGTCATTTCTGTGCCTGAAATTGGTCAAAATTGAAGATTTTGAGTAAGCAAAACTCTGTAAAAATGGCAATTTTGGTCACTGTGAGGGTTTAAAAAGTGGTTATTCAACATGAGGCCCGATCCAAATGACATTTTGAATCATTTTTGGTAGAGTCCAAAAAAATCAATTTTCTGATGAAAAACGATGACCCCGGACCAGTCGAACGTTGAAAAAATGGTCAATATTGATGAAATTTTAACATTTAATCTTTTGACTTTAAATGACGGTTGGATGTGAATTATTACTTTTTCAACTAAAATAAGTGTGTTTAAAGTCATTTCTGTGCCTGAAATTGGTCAAAATTTAAGATTTTGAGTAAGCAAAACTCTGTAAAAATGGCAATTTTGGTCACTGTGAGGGTTTAAAAAGTGGTTATTCAACATGAGGCCCGATCCAAATGACATTTTGAATCATTTTTGGTAGAGTCCAAAAAATCAATTTTCTGATGAAAAACGATGACCCCGGACCAGTCGAACGTTGAAAAAATGGTCAATATTGATGAAATTTTTACATTTAATCTTTTGACTTGAAATGACGGTTGGATGTGAAATATTACTTTTTCAACTAAAATAAGTGTGTTTAAAGTCATTTCTGTGCCTGAAATTGGTCAAAATTTAAGATTTTGAGTAAGCAAAACTCTGTAAAAATGGCAATTTTGGTCACTGTGAGGGTTTAAAAAGTGGTTATTCAACATGAGGCCCGATCCAAATGACATTTTGAATCATTTTTGATAGAGTCCAAAAAATCAATTTTCTGATGAAAAACGATGACCCCGGACCAGTCGAACGTTGAAAAAATGGTCAATATTGATGAAATTTTTACATTTAATCTTTTGACTTTAAATGACGGTTGGATGTGAATTATTACTTTTTCAACTAAAATAAGTGTGTTTAAAGTCATTTCTGTGCCTGAAATTGGTCAAAATTTAAGATTTTGAGTAAGCAAAACTCTGTAAAAATTGCAATTTTGGTCACTGTGAGGGTTTAAAAAGTGGTTATTCAACATGAGACCCGATCCAAATAACATTTTGAATCTTTTTTGGTAGAGTCCAAAAAATCAATTTTCTGATGAAAAACGATGACCCCGGACCAGTCGAACGTTGAAAAAATTGTCAATATTGATGAAATTTTAACATTTAATCTTTTGACTTTAAATGATGTTTGGATGTGAATTATTACTTTTTCAACTAAAATAAGTGTGTTTAAAGTCATTTCTGTGCCTGAAATTGGTCAAAATTGAAGATTTTGAGTAAGCAAAACTCTGTAAAAATGGCAATTTTGGTCACTGTGAGGGTTTAAAAAGTGGTTATTCAACATGAGGCCCGATCCAAATGACATTTTGAATCATTTTTGGTAGAGTCCAAAAAATTAATTTTCTGATGAAAAACGATGACCCCGGACCAGTCGAACGTTGAAAAAATGGTCAATATTGATGAAATGTTAACATTTAATCTTTTGACTTTAAATGACGGTTGGATGTGAATTATTACTTTTTCAACGAAAATAAGTGTGTTTAAAGTCATTTCTGTGCCTGAAATTGGTCAAAATTGAAGATTTTGAGTAAGCAAAACTCTGTAAAAATGGCAATTTTGGTCACTGTGAGGGTTTAAAAAGTGGTTATTCAACATGAGACCCGATCCAAAAGACATTTTGAATCTTTTTTGGTAGAGTCCAAAAAATCAATTTTCTGATGAAAAACGATGACCCCGGACCAGTCGAACGTTGAAAAAATGGTCAATATTGATGAAATTTTAACATTTAATCTTTTGACTTTAAATGACGGTTGGATGTGAATTATTACTTTTTCAACTAAAATAAGTGTGTTTTAAGTCATTTCTGTGCCTGAAATTGGTCAAAATTGAAGATTTTGAGTAAGCAAAACTCTGTAAAAATGGCAATTTTGGTCACTGTGAGGGTTTAAAAAGTGGTTATTCAACATGAGGCCCGATCCAAAAGACATTTTGAATCTCTTTTGGTAGAGTCCAAAAAATCCATTTTCTGATGAAAAACGATGACCCCGGACCAGTCGACCGTTGAAAAAATTGTCAATATTGATGAAATTTTAACATTTAATCTTTTGACTTTAAATGACGGTTGGATGTGAATTATTACTTTTTCAACTAAAATAAGTGTGTTTAAAGTCATTTCTGTGCCTGAAATTGGTCAAAATTGAAGATTTTGAGTAAGCAAAACTCTGTAAAAATGGCAATTTTGGTCACTGTGAGGGTTTAAAAAGTGGTTATTCAACATGAGACCCGATCCAAAAGACATTTTGAATCTTTTTTGGTAGAGTCCAAAAAATCCATTTTCTGATGAAAAACGATGACCCCGGACCAGTCGAACGTTGAAAAAATGGTCAATATTGATGAAATTTTAACATTTAATCTTTTGACTTTAAATAACGGTTGGATGTGAATTATTACTTTTTCAACTAAATTAAGTGTGTTTAAAGTCATTTCTGTGCCTGAAATTGGTCAAAATTTAAGATTTTGAGTAAGCAAAACTCTGTAAAAATGGCAATTTTGGTCACTGTGAGGGTTTAAAAAGTGGTTATTCAACATGAGGCCCGAACCAAATGACATTTTAAATCATTTTTGGTAGAGTCCAAAAAAATCAATTTTCTGATGAAAAACGATGACCCCGGACCAGTCGAACGTTGAAAAAATGGTCAATATTGATGAAATGTTTACATTTAATCTTTTGACTTTAAATGACAGTTGGATGTGAATTATTACTTTTTCAACTAAAATAAGTGTGTTTAAAGTCATTTCTGTGCCTGAAAGTGGTCAAAATTGAAGATTTTGAGTAAGCAAAACTCTGTAAAAATGGCAATTTTGGTCACTGTGAGGGTTTAAAAAGTGGTTATTCAACATGAGACCCGATCCAAAAGACATTTTGAATCATTTTTGGTAGAGTCCAAAAAAATCAATTTTCTGATGAAAAACGATGACCCCGGACCAGTCGAACGTTGAAAAAATGGTCAATATTGATGAAATTTTAACATTTAATCTTTTGACTTTAAATGACGGTTGGATGTGAATTATTACTTTTTCAACTAAAATAAGTGTGTTTAAAGTCATTTCTGTGCCTGAAATTGGTCAAAATTGAAGATTTTGAGTAAGCAAAACTCTGTAAAAATGGCAATTTTGGTCACTGTGAGGGTTTAAAAAGTGGTTATTCAACATGAGGCCCGATCCAAATGACATTTTGAAACATTTTTGGTAGAGTCCAAAAAAATCAATTTTCTGATGAAAAACGATGACCCCGGACCAGTCGAACGTTGAAAAAATGGTCAATATTGATGAAATTTTAACATTTAATCTTTTGACTTTAAATGACGGTTGGATGTGAATTATTACTTTTTCAACTAAAATAAGTGTGTTTAAAGTCATTTCTGTGCCTGAAATTGGTCAAAATTGAAGATTCTGAGTAAGCAAAACTCTGTAAAAATGGCAATTTTGGTCACTGTGAGGGTTTAAAAAGTGGTTATTCAACATGAGGCCCGATCCAAATGACATTTTGAATCATTTTTGGTAGAGTCCAGAAAAATCAATTTTCTGATGAAAAACGATGACCCCGGACCAGTCGAACGTTGAAAAAATGGTCAATATTGATGAAATTTTAACATTTAATCTTTTGACTTTAAATGACGGTTGGATGTGAATTATTACTTTTTCAACTAAAATAAGTGTGTTTAAAGTCATTTCTGTGCCTGAAATTGGTCAAAATTGAAGATTTTGAGTAAGCAAAACTCTGTAAAAATGGCAATTTTGGTCACTGTGAGGGTTTAAAAAGTGGTTATTCAACATGAGGCCCGATCCAAAAGACATTTTGAATCTTTTTTGGTAGAGTCCAAAAAATCCATTTTCTGATGAAAAACGATGACCCCGGACCAGTCGAACGTTGAAAAAATGGTCAATATTGATGAAATTTTAACATTTAATCTTTTGACTTTAAATGACGGTTGGATGTGAATTATTACTTTTTCAACTAAAATAAGTGTGTTTAAAGTCATTTCTGTGCCTGAAATTGGTCAAAATTGAAGATTCTGAGTAAGCAAAACTCTGTAAAAATGGCAATTTTGGTCACTCTGAGGGTTTAAAAAGTGGTTATTCAACATGAGACCCGATCCAAAAAACATTTTGAATCTTTTTTGGTAGAGTCCAAAAAATCCATTTTCTGATGAAAAACGATGACCCCGGACCAGTCGAACGTTGAAAAAATGGTCAATATTGATGAAATTTTAACATTTAATCTTTTGACTTTAAATGACGGTTGGATGTGAATTATTACTTTTTCAACTAAAATAAGTGTGTTTAAAGTCATTTCTGTGCCTGAAATTGGTCAAAATTGAAGATTTTGAGTAAGCAAAACTCTGTAAAAATGGCAATTTTGGTCACTGTGAGGGTTTAAAAAGTGGTTATTCAACATGAGGCCCGATCCAAATGACATTGTGAATCATTTTTGGTAGAGTCCAAAAAAATCAATTTTCTGATGAAAAACGATGACCCCGGACCAGTCGAACGTTGAAAAAATGGTCAATATTGATGAAATGTTAACATTTAATCTTTTGACTTTAAATGACGGTTGGATGTGAATTATTACTTTTTCAACTAAAATGAGTGTGTTTAAAGTCATTTCTGTGCCTGAAATTGGTCAAAATTTAAGATTTTGTGTAAGCAAAACTCTGTAAAAATGGCAATTTTGGTCACTGTGAGGGTTTAAAAAGTGGTTATTCAACATGAGGCCCGATCCAAATGACATTTTGAATCATTTTTGGTAGAGTCCAAAAAATCAATTTTCTGATGAAAAACGATGACCCCGGACCAGTCGACCGTTGAAAAAATGGTCAATATTGATGAAATTTTAACATTTAATCTTTTGACTTTAAATAACGGTTGGATGTGAATTATTACTTTTTCAACTAAAATAAGTGTGTTTAAAGTCATTTCTGTGCCTGAAATTGGTCAAAATTGAAGATTTTGAGTAAGCAAAACTCTGTAAAAATGGCAATTTTGGTCACTGTGAGGGTTTAAAAAGTGGTTATTCAACATGAGACCCGATCCAAAAAACATTTTGAATCTTTTTTGGTAGAGTCCAAAAAATCAATTTTCTGATGAAAAACGATGACCCCGGACCAGTCGAACGTTGAAAAAATGGTCAATATTGATGAAATTTTAACATTTAATCTTTTGACTTTAAATGACAGTTGGATGTGAATTATTACTTTTTCAACTAAAATAAGTGTGTTTAAAGTCATTTCTGTGCCTGAAATTGGTCAAAATTGAAGATTTTGAGTAAGCAAAACTCTGTAAAAATGGCAATTTTGGTCACTGTGAGGGTTTAAAAAGAGGTTATTCAACATGAGGCCCGATCTAAATGACATTTTGAATCATTTTTGGTAGAGTCCAAAAAAATCAATTTTCTGATGAAAAACGATGACCCCGGACCAGTCGACCGTTGAAAAAATGGTCAATATTGATGAAATTTTAACATTTAATCTTTTGACTTTAAATGACGGTTGGATGTGAATTATTACTTTTTCAACTAAAATAAGTGTGTTTAAAGTCATTTCTGTGCCTGAAATTGGTCAAAATTGAAGATTTTGAGTAAGCAAAACTCTGTAAAAATGGCAATTTTGGTCACTGTGAGGGTTTAAAAAGTGGTTATTCAACATGAGGCCCGATCCAAATGACATTGTGAATCATTTTTGGTAGAGTCCAAAAAAATCAATTTTCTGATGAAAAACGATGACCCCGGACCAGTCGAACGTTGAAAAAATGGTCAATATTGATGAAATGTTAACATTTAATCTTTTGACTTTAAATGACGGTTGGATGTGAATTATTACTTTTTCAACTAAAATGAGTGTGTTTAAAGTCATTTCTGTGCCTGAAATTGGTCAAAATTTAAGATTTTGAGTAAGCAAAACTCTGTAAAAATGGCAATTTTGGTCACTGTGAGGGTTTAAAAAGTGGTTATTCAACATGAGGCCCGATCCAAATGACATTTTGAATCATTTTTGGTAGAGTCCAAAAAATCAATTTTCTGATGAAAAACGATGACCCCGGACCAGTCGACTGTTGAAAAAATGGTCAATATTGATGAAATTTTAACATTTAATCTTTTGACTTTAAATAACGGTTGGATGTGAATTATTACTTTTTCAACTAAAATAAGTGTGTTTAAAGTCATTTCTGTGCCTGAAATTGGTCAAAATTGAAGATTTTGAGTAAGCAAAACTCTGTAAAAATGGCAATTTTGGTCACTGTGAGGGTTTAAAAAGTGGTTATTCAACATGAGACCCGATCCAAAAAACATTTTGAATCTTTTTTGGTAGAGTCCAAAAAATCCATTTTCTGATGAAAAACGATGACCGCGGACCAGTCGAACGTTGAAAAAATGGTCAATATTGATGAAATTTTAACATTTAATCTTTTGACTTTAAATGACAGTTGGATGTGAATTATTACTTTTTCAACTAAAATAAGTGTGTTTAAAGTCATTTCTGTGCCTGAAATTGGTCAAAATTGAAGATTTTGAGTAAGCAAAACTCTGTAAAAATGGCAATTTTGGTCACTGTGAGGGTTTAAAAAGTGGTTATTCAACATGAGGCCCGATCCAAATGACATTTTGAATCATTTTTGGTAGAGTCCAAAAAAATCAATTTTCTGATGAAAAACGATGACCCCGGACCAGTCGAACGTTGAAAAAATGGTCAATATTGATGAAATTTTAACATTTAATCTTTTGACTTTAAATGACGGTTGGATGTGAATTATTACTTTTTCAACTAAAATGAGTGTGTTTAAAGTCATTTCTGTGCCTGAAATTGGTCAAAATTTAAGATTTTGAGTAAGCAAAACTCTGTAAAAATGGCAATTTTGGTCACTGTGAGGGTTTAAAAAGTGGTTATTCAACATGAGGCCCGATCCAAATGACATTTTGAATCATTTTTGGTAGAGTCCAAAAAATCAATTTTCTGATGAAAAACGATGACCCCGGACCAGTCGACCGTTGAAAAAATGGTCAATATTGATGAAATTTTAACATTTAATCTTTTGACTTTAAATAACGGTTGGATGTGAATTATTACTTTTTCAACTAAAATAAGTGTGTTTAAAGTCATTTCTGTGCCTGAAATTGGTCAAAATTGAAGATTTTGAGTAAGCAAAACTCTGTAAAAATGGCAATTTTGGTCACTGTGAGGGTTTAAAAAGTGGTTATTCAACATGAGACCCGATCCAAAAAACATTTTGAATCTTTTTTGGTAGAGTCCAAAAAATCCATTTTCTGATGAAAAACGATGACCCCGGACCAGTCGAATGTTGAAAAAATGGTCAATATTGATGAAATTTTAACATTTAATCTTTTGACTTTAAATGACGGTTGGATGTGAATTATTACTTTTTCAACTAAAATAAGTGTGTTTAAAGTCATTTCTGTGCCTGAAATTGGTCAAAATTGAAGATTTTGAGTAAGCAAAACTCTGTAAAAATGGCAATTTTGGTCACTGTGAGGGTTTAAAAAGTGGTTATTCAACATGAGGCCCGATCCAAATGACATTTTGAATCATTTTTGGTAGAGTCCAAAAAAATCAATTTTCTGATGAAAAACGATGACCCCGGACCAGTCGAACGTTGAAAAAATGGTCAATATTGATGAAATTTTAACATTTAATCTTTTGACTTTAAATGACGGTTGGATGTGAATTATTACTTTTTCAACTAAAATAAGTGTGTTTAAAGTCATTTCTGTGCCTGAAATTGGTCAAAATTTAAGATTTTGAGTAAGCAAAACTCTGTAAAAATGGCAATTTTGGTCACTGTGAGGGTTTAAAAAGTGGTTATTCAACATGAGGCCCGATCCAAATGACATTTTGAATCATTTTTGGTAGAGTCCAAAAAATCAATTTTCTGATGAAAAACGATGACCCCGGACCAGTCGAACGTTGAAAAAATGGTCAATATTGATGAAATTTTTACATTTAATCTTTTGACTTGAAATGACGGTTGGATGTGAATTATTACTTTTTCAACTAAAATAAGTGTGTTTAAAGTCATTTCTGTGCCTGAAATTGGTCAAAATTTAAGATTTTGAGTAAGCAAAACTCTGTAAAAATGGCAATTTTGGTCACTGTGAGGGTTTAAAAAGTGGTTATTCAACATGAGGCCCGATCCAAATGACATTTTGAATCATTTTTGATAGAGTCCAAAAAATCAATTTTCTGATGAAAAACGATGACCCCGGACCAGTCGAACGTTGAAAAAATGGTCAATATTGATGACATTTTTACATTTAATCTTTTGACTTTAAATGACGGTTGGATGTGAATTATTACTTTTTCAACTAAAATAAGTGTGTTTAAAGTCATTTCTGTGCCTGAAATTGGTCAAAATTTAAGATTTTGAGTAAGCAAAACTCTGTAAAAATTGCAATTTTGGTCACTGTGAGGGTTTAAAAAGTGGTTATTCAACATGAGACCCGATCCAAATAACATTTTGAATCTTTTTTGGTAGAGTCCAAAAAATCAATTTTCTGATGAAAAACGATGACCCCGGACCAGTCGAACGTTGAAAAAATTGTCAATATTGATGAAATTTTAACATTTAATCTTTTGACTTTAAATGACGTTTGGATGTGAATTATTACTTTTTCAACTAAAATAAGTGTGTTTAAAGTCATTTCTGTGCCTGAAATTGGTCAAAATTGAAGATTTTGAGTAAGCAAAACTCTGTAAAAATGGCAATTTTGGTCACTGTGAGGGTTTAAAAAGTGGTTATTCAACATGAGGCCCGATCCAAATGACATTTTGAATCATTTTTGGTAGAGTCCAAAAAATTAATTTTCTGATGAAAAACGATGACCCCGGACCAGTCGAACGTTGAAAAAATGGTCAATATTGATGAAATTTTAACATTTAATCTTTTGACTTTAAATGACGGTTGGATGTGAATTATTACTTTTTCAACGAAAATAAGTGTGTTTAAAGTCATTTCTGTGCCTGAAATTGGTCAAAATTGAAGATTTTGAGTAAGCAAAACTCTGTAAAAATGGCAATTTTGGTCACTGTGAGGGTTTAAAAAGTGGTTATTCAACATGAGACCCGATCCAAAAGACATTTTGAATCTTTTTTGGTAGAGTCCAAAAAATCAATTTTCTGATGAAAAACGATGACCCCGGACCAGTCGAACGTTGAAAAAATGGTCAATATTGATGAAATTTTAACATTTAATCTTTTGACTTTAAATGACGGTTGGATGTGAATTATTACTTTTTCAACTAAAATAAGTGTGTTTTAAGTCATTTCTGTGCCTGAAATTGGTCAAAATTGAAGATTTTGAGTAAGCAAAACTCTGTAAAAATGGCAATTTTGGTCACTGTGAGGGTTTAAAAAGTGGTTATTCAACATGAGGCCCGATCCAAAAGACATTTTGAATCTCTTTTGGTAGAGTCCAAAAAATCCATTTTCTGATGAAAAACGATGACCCCGGACCAGTCGACCGTTGAAAAAATTGTCAATATTGATGAAATTTTAACATTTTAATCTTTTGACTTTAAATGACGGTTGGATGTGAATTATTACTTTTTCAACTAAAATAAGTGTGTTTAAAGTCATTTCTGTGCCTGAAATTGGTCAAAATTGAAGATTTTGAGTAAGCAAAACTCTGTAAAAATGGCAATTTTGGTCACTGTGAGGGTTTAAAAAGTGGTTATTCAACATGAGGCCCGAACCAAATGACATTTTAAATCATTTTTGGTAGAGTCCAAAAAAATCAATTTTCTGATGAAAAACGATGACCCCGGACCAGTCGAACGTTGAAAAAATGGTCAATATTGATGAAATGTTTACATTTAATCTTTTGACTTTAAATGACAGTTGGATGTGAATTATTACTTTTTCAACTAAAATAAGTGTGTTTAAAGTCATTTCTGTGCCTGAAAGTGGTCAAAATTGAAGATTTTGAGTAAGCAAAACTCTGTAAAAATGGCAATTTTGGTCACTGTGAGGGTTTAAAAAGTGGTTATTCAACATGAGACCCGATCCAAAAGACATTTTGAATCATTTTTGGTAGAGTCCAAAAAAATCAATTTTCTGATGAAAAACGATGACCCCGGACCAGTCGAACGTTGAAAAAATGGTCAATATTGATGAAATTTTAACATTTAATCTTTTGACTTTAAATGACGGTTGGATGTGAATTATTACTTTTTCAACTAAAATAAGTGTGTTTAAAGTCATTTCTGTGCCTGAAATTGGTCAAAATTGAAGATTTTGAGTAAGCAAAACTCTGTAAAAATGGCAATTTTGGTCACTGTGAGGGTTTAAAAAGTGGTTATTCAACATGAGGCCCGATCCAAATGACATTTTGAAACATTTTTGGTAGAGTCCAAAAAAATCAATTTTCTGATGAAAAACGATGACCCCGGACCAGTCGAACGTTGAAAAAATGGTCAATATTGATGAAATTTTAACATTTAATCTTTTGACTTTAAATGACGGTTGGATGTGAATTATTACTTTTTCAACTAAAATAAGTGTGTTTAAAGTCATTTCTGTGCCTGAAATTGGTCAAAATTGAAGATTCTGAGTAAGCAAAACTCTGTAAAAATGGCAATTTTGGTCACTGTGAGGGTTTAAAAAGTGGTTATTCAACATGAGGCCCGATCCAAATGACATTTTGAATCATTTTTGGTAGAGTCCAGAAAAATCAATTTTCTGATGAAAAACGATGACCCCGGACCAGTCGAACGTTGAAAAAATGGTCAATATTGATGAAATTTTAACATTTAATCTTTTGACTTTAAATGACGGTTGGATGTGAATTATTACTTTTTCAACTAAAATAAGTGTGTTTAAAGTCATTTCTGTGCCTGAAATTGGTCAAAATTGAAGATTTTGAGTAAGCAAAACTCTGTAAAAATGGCAATTTTGGTCACTGTGAGGGTTTAAAAAGTGGTTATTCAACATGAGACCCGATCCAAAAGACATTTTGAATCATTTTTGGTAGAGTCCAAAAAAATCAATTTTCTGATGAAAAACGATGACCCCGGACCAGTCGAACGTTGAAAAAATGGTCAATATTGATGAAATTTTAACATTTAATCTTTTGACTTTAAATAACGGTTGGATGTGAATTATTACTTTTTCAACTAAATTAAGTGTGTTTAAAGTCATTTCTGTGCCTGAAATTGGTCAAAATTTAAGATTTTGAGTAAGCAAAACTCTGTAAAAATGGCAATTTTGGTCACTGTGAGGGTTTAAAAAGTGGTTATTCAACATGAGGCCCGAACCAAATGACATTTTAAATCATTTTTGGTAGAGTCCAAAAAAATCAATTTTCTGATGAAAAACGATGACCCCGGACCAGTCGAACGTTGAAAAAATGGTCAATATTGATGAAATGTTTACATTTAATCTTTTGACTTTAAATGACAGTTGGATGTGAATTATTACTTTTTCAACTAAAATAAGTGTGTTTAAAGTCATTTCTGTGCCTGAAAGTGGTCAAAATTGAAGATTTTGAGTAAGCAAAACTCTGTAAAAATGGCAATTTTGGTCACTGTGAGGGTTTAAAAAGTGGTTATTCAACATGAGACCCGATCCAAAAGACATTTTGAATCATTTTTGGTAGAGTCCAAAAAAATCAATTTTCTGATGAAAAACGATGACCCCGGACCAGTCGAACGTTGAAAAAATGGTCAATATTGATGAAATTTTAACATTTAATCTTTTGACTTTAAATGACGGTTGGATGTGAATTATTACTTTTTCAACTAAAATAAGTGTGTTTAAAGTCATTTCTGTGCCTGAAATTGGTCAAAATTTAAGATTTTGAGTAAGCAAAACTCTGTAAAAATGGCAATTTTGGTCACTGTGAGGGTTTAAAAAGTGGTTATTCAACATGAGGCCCGATCCAAATGACATTTTGAAACATTTTTGGTAGAGTCCAAAAAAATCAATTTTCTGATGAAAAACGATGACCCCGGACCAGTCGAACGTTGAAAAAATGGTCAATATTGATGAAATTTTAACATTTAATCTTTTGACTTTAAATGACGGTTGGATGTGAATTATTACTTTTTCAACTAAAATAAGTGTGTTTAAAGTCATTTCTGTGCCTGAAATTGGTCAAAATTGAAGATTCTGAGTAAGCAAAACTCTGTAAAAATGGCAATTTTGGTCACTGTGAGGGTTTAAAAAGTGGTTATTCAACATGAGGCCCGATCCAAATGACATTTTGAATCATTTTTGGTAGAGTCCAGAAAAATCAATTTTCTGATGAAAAACGATGACCCCGGACCAGTCGAACGTTGAAAAAATGGTCAATATTGATGAAATTTTAACATTTAATCTTTTGACTTTAAATGACGGTTGGATGTGAATTATTACTTTTTCAACTAAAATAAGTGTGTTTAAAGTCATTTCTGTGCCTGAAATTGGTCAAAATTGAAGATTTTGAGTAAGCAAAACTCTGTAAAAATGGCAATTTTGGTCACTGTGAGGGTTTAAAAAGTGGTTATTCAACATGAGGCCCGAACCAAATGACATTTTAAATCATTTTTGGTAGAGTCCAAAAAAATCAATTTTCTGATGAAAAACGATGACCCCGGACCAGTCGAACGTTGAAAAAATGGTCAATATTGATGAAATGTTTACATTTAATCTTTTGACTTTAAATGACAGTTGGATGTGAATTATTACTTTTTCAACTAAAATAAGTGTGTTTAAAGTCATTTCTGTGCCTGAAAGTGGTCAAAATTGAAGATTTTGAGTAAGCAAAACTCTGTAAAAATGGCAATTTTGGTCACTGTGAGGGTTTAAAAAGTGGTTATTCAACATGAGACCCGATCCAAAAGACATTTTGAATTATTTTTGGTAGAGTCCAAAAAAATCAATTTTCTGATGAAAAACGATGACCCCGGACCAGTCGAACGTTGAAAAAATGGTCAATATTGATGAAATTTTAACATTTAATCTTTTGACTTTAAATGACGGTTGGATGTGAATTATTACTTTTTCAACTAAAATAAGTGTGTTTAAAGTCATTTCTGTGCCTGAAATTGGTCAAAATTGAAGATTTTGAGTAAGCAAAACTCTGTAAAAATGGCAATTTTGGTCACTGTGAGGGTTTAAAAAGTGGTTATTCAACATGAGGCCCGATCCAAATGACATTTTGAAACATTTTTGGTAGAGTCCAAAAAAATCAATTTTCTGATGAAAAACGATGACCCCGGACCAGTCGAACGTTGAAAAAATGGTCAATATTGATGAAATTTTAACATTTAATCTTTTGACTTTAAATGACGGTTGGATGTGAATTATTACTTTTTCAACTAAAATAAGTGTGTTTAAAGTCATTTCTGTGCCTGAAATTGGTCAAAATTGAAGATTCTGAGTAAGCAAAACTCTGTAAAAATGGCAATTTTGGTCACTGTGAGGGTTTAAAAAGTGGTTATTCAACATGAGGCCCGATCCAAATGACATTTTGAATCATTTTTGGTAGAGTCCAGAAAAATCAATTTTCTGATGAAAAACGATGACCCCGGACCAGTCGAACGTTGAAAAAATGGTCAATATTGATGAAATTTTAACATTTAATCTTTTGACTTTAAATGACGGTTGGATGTGAATTATTACTTTTTCAACTAAAATAAGTGTGTTTAAAGTCATTTCTGTGCCTGAAATTGGTCAAAATTGAAGATTTTGAGTAAGCAAAACTCTGTAAAAATGGCAATTTTGGTCACTGTGAGGGTTTAAAAAGTGGTTATTCAACATGAGGCCCGATCCAAAAGACATTTTGAATCTTTTTTGGTAGAGTCCAAAAAATCCATTTTCTGATGAAAAACGATGACCCCGGACCAGTCGAACGTTGAAAAAATGGTCAATATTGATGAAATTTTAACATTTAATCTTTTGACTTTAAATGACGGTTGGATGTGAATTATTACTTTTTCAACTAAAATAAGTGTGTTTAAAGTCATTTCTGTGCCTGAAATTGGTCAAAATTGAAGATTCTGAGTAAGCAAAACTCTGTAAAAATGGCAATTTTGGTCACTCTGAGGGTTTAAAAAGTGGTTATTCAACATGAGACCCGATCCAAAAAACATTTTGAATCTTTTTTGGTAGAGTCCAAAAAATCCATTTTCTGATGAAAAACGATGACCCCGGACCAGTCGAACGTTGAAAAAATGGTCAATATTGATGAAATTTTAACATTTAATCTTTTGACTTTAAATGACGGTTGGATGTGAATTATTACTTTTTCAACTAAAATAAGTGTGTTTAAAGTCATTTCTGTGCCTGAAATTGGTCAAAATTGAAGATTTTGAGTAAGCAAAACTCTGTAAAAATGGCAATTTTGGTCACTGTGAGGGTTTAAAAAGTGGTTATTCAACATGAGGCCCGATCCAAATGACATTGTGAATCATTTTTGGTAGAGTCCAAAAAAATCAATTTTCTGATGAAAAACGATGACCCCGGACCAGTCGAACGTTGAAAAAATGGTCAATATTGATGAAATGTTAACATTTAATCTTTTGACTTTAAATGACGGTTGGATGTGAATTATTACTTTTTCAACTAAAATGAGTGTGTTTAAAGTCATTTCTGTGCCTGAAATTGGTCAAAATTTAAGATTTTGAGTAAGCAAAACTCTGTAAAAATGGCAATTTTGGTCACTGTGAGGGTTTAAAAAGTGGTTATTCAACATGAGGCCCGATCCAAATGACATTTTGAATCATTTTTGGTAGAGTCCAAAAAATCAATTTTCTGATGAAAAACGATGACCCCGGACCAGTCGACCGTTGAAAAAATGGTCAATATTGATGAAATTTTAACATTTAATCTTTTGACTTTAAATAACGGTTGGATGTGAATTATTACTTTTTCAACTAAAATAAGTGTGTTTAAAGTCATTTCTGTGCCTGAAATTGGTCAAAATTGAAGATTTTGAGTAAGCAAAACTCTGTAAAAATGGCAATTTTGGTCACTGTGAGGGTTTAAAAAGTGGTTATTCAACATGAGACCCGATCCAAAAAACATTTTGAATCTTTTTTGGTAGAGTCCAAAAAATCCATTTTCTGATGAAAAACGATGACCCCGGACCAGTCGAACGTTGAAAAAATGGTCAATATTGATGAAATTTTAACATTTAATCTTTTGACTTTAAATGACAGTTGGATGTGAATTATTACTTTTTCAACTAAAATAAGTGTGTTTAAAGTCATTTCTGTGCCTGAAATTGGTCAAAATTGAAGATTTTGAGTAAGCAAAACTCTGTAAAAATGGCAATTTTGGTCACTGTGAGGGTTTAAAAAGTGGTTATTCAACATGAGGCCCGATCTAAATGACATTTTGAATCATTTTTGGTAGAGTCCAAAAAAATCAATTTTCTGATGAAAAACGATGACCCCGGACCAGTCGAACGTTGAAAAAATGGTCAATATTGATGAAATTTTAACATTTAATCTTTTGACTTTAAATGACGGTTGGATGTGAATTATTACTTTTTCAACTAAAATGAGTGTGTTTAAAGTCATTTCTGTGCCTGAAATTGGTCAAAATTTAAGATTTTGAGTAAGCAAAACTCTGTAAAAATGGCAATTTTGGTCACTGTGAGGGTTTAAAAAGTGGTTATTCAACATGAGGCCCGATCCAAATGACATTTTGAATCATTTTTGGTAGAGTCCAAAAAATCAATTTTCTGATGAAAAACGATGACCCCGGACCAGTCGACCGTTGAAAAAATGGTCAATATTGATGAAATTTTAACATTTAATCTTTTGACTTTAAATAACGGTTGGATGTGAATTATTACTTTTTCAACTAAAATAAGTGTGTTTAAAGTCATTTCTGTGCCTGAAATTGGTCAAAATTGAAGATTTTGAGTAAGCAAAACTCTGTAAAAATGGCAATTTTGGTCACTGTGAGGGTTTAAAAAGTGGTTATTCAACATGAGACCCGATCCAAAAAACATTTTGAATCTTTTTTGGTAGAGTCCAAAAAATCCATTTTCTGATGAAAAACGATGACCCCGGACCAGTCGAACGTTGAAAAAATGGTCAATATTGATGAAATTTTAACATTTAATCTTTTGACTTTAAATGACGGTTGGATGTGAATTATTACTTTTTCAACTAAAATAAGTGTGTTTAAAGTCATTTCTGTGCCTGAAATTGGTCAAAATTGAAGATTTTGAGTAAGCAAAACTCTGTAAAAATGGCAATTTTGGTCACTGTGAGGGTTTAAAAAGTGGTTATTCAACATGAGGCCCGATCCAAATGACATTTTGAATCATTTTTGGTAGAGTCCAAAAAAAATCAATTTTCTGATGAAAAACGATGACCCCGGACCAGTCGAACGTTGAAAAAATGGTCAATATTGATGAAATTTTAACATTTAATCTTTTGACTTTAAATGACGGTTGGATGTGAATTATTACTTTTTCAACTAAAATAAGTGTGTTTAAAGTCATTTCTGTGCCTGAAATTGGTCAAAATTTAAGATTTTGAGTAAGCAAAACTCTGTAAAAATGGCAATTTTGGTCACTGTGAGGGTTTAAAAAGTGGTTATTCAACATGAGGCCCGATCCAAATGACATTTTGAATCATTTTTGGTAGAGTCCAAAAAATCAATTTTCTGATGAAAAACGATGACCCCGGACCAGTCGAACGTTGAAAAAATGGTCAATATTGATGAAATTTTTACATTTAATCTTTTGACTTGAAATGACGGTTGGATGTGAATTATTACTTTTTCAACTAAAATAAGTGTGTTTAAAGTCATTTCTGTGCCTGAAATTGGTCAAAATTTAAGATTTTGAGTAAGCAAAACTCTGTAAAAATGGCAATTTTGGTCACTGTGAGGGTTTAAAAAGTGGTTATTCAACATGAGGCCTGATCCAAATGACATTTTGAATCATTTTTGGTAGAGTCCAAAAAATCAATTTTCTGATGAAAAACGATGACCCCGGACCAGTCGAACGTTGAAAAAATGGTCAATATTGATGAAATTTTAACATTTAATCTTTTGACTTTAAATGACGGTTGGATGTGAATTATTACTTTTTCAACTAAAACAAGTGTGTTTAAAGTCATTTCTGTGCCTGAAATTGGTCAAAATGTAAGATTTTGAGTAAGCAAAACTCTGTAAAAATTGCAATTTTGGTCACTGCGAGGGTTTAAAAAGTGGTTATTCAACATGAGACCCGATCCAAAAAACATTTTGAATCTTTTTTGGTAGAGTCTAAAAAATCAATTTTCTGATGAAAAACGATGACCCCAGACCAGTCGAACGTTGAAAAAATTGTCAATATTGATGAAATTTTAACATTTAATCTTTTGACTTTAAATGACGGTTGGATGTGAATTATTACTTTTTCAACTAAAATAAGTGTGTTTAAAGTCCTTTCTGTGCCTGAAATTGGTCAAAATTGAAGATTTTGAGTAAGCAAAACTCTGTAAAAATGGCAATTTTGGTCACTGTGAGGGTTTAAAAAGTGGTTATTCAACATGAGGCCCGATCCAAATGACATTTTGAATCATTTTTGGTAGAGTCCAAAAAATCAATTTTCTGATGAAAAACGATGACCCCGGACCAGTCGAACGTTGAAAAAATGGTCAATATTGATGAAATTTTAACATTTAATCTTTTGACTTTAAATGACGGTTGGATGTGAATTATTACTTTTTCAACTAAAATAAGTGTGTTTAAAGTCATTTCTGTGCCTGAAATTGGTCAAAATTGAAGATTTTGAGTAAGCAAAACTCTGTAAAAATGGCAATTTTGGTCACTCTGAGGGTTTAAAAAGTGGTTATTCAACATGAGACCCGATCCAAAAAACATTTTGAATCTTTTTTGGTAGAGTCCAAAAAATCCATTTTCTGATGAAAAACGATGACCCCGGACCAGTCGAACGTTGAAAAAATGGTCAATATTGATGAAATTTTAACATTTAATCTTTTGACTTTAAATGACGGTTGGATGTGAATTATTACTTTTTCAACTAAAATAAGTGTGTTTAAAGTCATTTCTGTGCCTGAAATTGGTCAAAATTGAAGATTTTGAGTAAGCAAAACTCTGTAAAAATGGCAATTTTGGTCACTGTGAGGGTTTAAAAAGTGGTTATTCAACATGAGGCCCGATCCAAATGACATTGTGAATCATTTTTGGTAGAGTCCAAAAAAATCAATTTTCTGATGAAAAACGATGACCCCGGACCAGTCGAACGTTGAAAAAATGGTCAATATTGATGAAATGTTAACATTTAATCTTTTGACTTTAAATGACGGTTGGATGTGAATTATTACTTTTTCAACTAAAATGAGTGTGTTTAAAGTCATTTCTGTGCCTGAAATTGGTCAAAATTTAAGATTTTGAGTAAGCAAAACTCTGTAAAAATGGCAATTTTGGTCACTGTGAGGGTTTAAAAAGTGGTTATTCAACATGAGGCCCGATCCAAATGACATTTTGAATCATTTTTGGTAGAGTCCAAAAAATCAATTTTCTGATGAAAAACGATGACCCCGGACCAGTCGACCGTTGAAAAAATGGTCAATATTGATGAAATTTTAACATTTAATCTTTTGACTTTAAATAACGGTTGGATGTGAATTATTACTTTTTCAACTAAAATAAGTGTGTTTAAAGTCATTTCTGTGCCTGAAATTGGTCAAAATTGAAGATTTTGAGTAAGCAAAACTCTGTAAAAATGGCAATTTTGGTCACTGTGAGGGTTTAAAAAGTGGTTATTCAACATGAGACCCGATCCAAAAAACATTTTGAATCTTTTTTGGTAGAGTCCAAAAAATCCATTTTCTGATGAAAAACGATGACCCCGGACCAGTCGAACGTTGAAAAAATGGTCAATATTGATGAAATTTTAACATTTAATCTTTTGACTTTAAATGACAGTTGGATGTGAATTATTACTTTTTCAACTAAAATAAGTGTGTTTAAAGTCATTTCTGTGCCTGAAATTGGTCAAAATTGAAGATTTTGAGTAAGCAAAACTCTGTAAAAATGGCAATTTTGGTCACTGTGAGGGTTTAAAAAGTGGTTATTCAACATGAGGCCCGATCTAAATGACATTTTGAATCATTTTTGGTAGAGTCCAAAAAAATCAATTTTCTGATGAAAAACGATGACCCCGGACCAGTCGAACGTTGAAAAAATGGTCAATATTGATGAAATTTTAACATTTAATCTTTTGACTTTAAATGACGGTTGGATGTGAATTATTACTTTTTCAACTAAAATGAGTGTGTTTAAAGTCATTTCTGTGCCTGAAATTGGTCAAAATTTAAGATTTTGAGTAAGCAAAACTCTGTAAAAATGGCAATTTTGGTCACTGTGAGGGTTTAAAAAGTGGTTATTCAACATGAGGCCCGATCCAAATGACATTTTGAATCATTTTTGGTAGAGTCCAAAAAATCAATTTTCTGATGAAAAACGATGACCCCGGACCAGTCGACCGTTGAAAAAATGGTCAATATTGATGAAATTTTAACATTTAATCTTTTGACTTTAAATAACGGTTGGATGTGAATTATTACTTTTTCAACTAAAATAAGTGTGTTTAAAGTCATTTCTGTGCCTGAAATTGGTCAAAATTGAAGATTTTGAGTAAGCAAAACTCTGTAAAAATGGCAATTTTGGTCACTGTGAGGGTTTAAAAAGTGGTTATTCAACATGAGACCCGATCCAAAAAACATTTTGAATCTTTTTTGGTAGAGTCCAAAAAATCCATTTTCTGATGAAAAACGATGACCCCGGACCAGTCGAACGTTGAAAAAATGGTCAATATTGATGAAATTTTAACATTTAATCTTTTGACTTTAAATGACGGTTGGATGTGAATTATTACTTTTTCAACTAAAATAAGTGTGTTTAAAGTCATTTCTGTGCCTGAAATTGGTCAAAATTGAAGATTTTGAGTAAGCAAAACTCTGTAAAAATGGCAATTTTGGTCACTGTGAGGGTTTAAAAAGTGGTTATTCAACATGAGGCCCGATCCAAATGACATTTTGAATCATTTTTGGTAGAGTCCAAAAAAATCAATTTTCTGATGAAAAACGATGACCCCGGACCAGTCGAACGTTGAAAAAATGGTCAATATTGATGAAATTTTAACATTTAATCTTTTGACTTTAAATGACGGTTGGATGTGAATTATTACTTTTTCAACTAAAATAAGTGTGTTTAAAGTCATTTCTGTGCCTGAAATTGGTCAAAATTTAAGATTTTGAGTAAGCAAAACTCTGTAAAAATGGCAATTTTGGTCACTGTGAGGGTTTAAAAAGTGGTTATTCAACATGAGGCCCGATCCAAATGACATTTTGAATCATTTTTGGTAGAGTCCAAAAAATCAATTTTCTGATGAAAAACGATGACCCCGGACCAGTCGAACGTTGAAAAAATGGTCAATATTGATGAAATTTTTACATTTAATCTTTTGACTTGAAATGACGGTTGGATGTGAATTATTACTTTTTCAACTAAAATAAGTGTGTTTAAAGTCATTTCTGTGCCTGAAATTGGTCAAAATTTAAGATTTTGAGTAAGCAAAACTCTGTAAAAATGGCAATTTTGGTCACTGTGAGGGTTTAAAAAGTGGTTATTCAACATGAGGCCTGATCCAAATGACATTTTGAATCATTTTTGGTAGAGTCCAAAAAATCAATTTTCTGATGAAAAACGATGACCCCGGACCAGTCGAACGTTGAAAAAATGGTCAATATTGATGAAATTTTAACATTTAATCTTTTGACTTTAAATGACGGTTGGATGTGAATTATTACTTTTTCAACTAAAACAAGTGTGTTTAAAGTCATTTCTGTGCCTGAAATTGGTCAAAATGTAAGATTTTGAGTAAGCAAAACTCTGTAAAAATTGCAATTTTGGTCACTGCGAGGGTTTAAAAAGTGGTTATTCAACATGAGACCCGATCCAAAAAACATTTTGAATCTTTTTTGGTAGAGTCCAAAAAATCAATTTTCTGATGAAAAACGATGACCCCAGACCAGTCGAACGTTGAAAAAATTGTCAATATTGATGAAATTTTAACATTTAATCTTTTGACTTTAAATGACGGTTGGATGTGAATTATTACTTTTTCAACTAAAATAAGTGTGTTTAAAGTCCTTTCTGTGCCTGAAATTGGTCAAAATTGAAGATTTTGAGTAAGCAAAACTCTGTAAAAATGGCAATTTTGGTCACTGTGAGGGTTTAAAAAGTGGTTATTCAACATGAGGCCCGATCCAAATGACATTTTGAATCATTTTTGGTAGAGTCCAAAAAATCAATTTTCTGATGAAAAACGATGACCCCGGACCAGTCGAACGTTGAAAAAATGGTCAATATTGATGAAATTTTAACATTTAATCTTTTGACTTTAAATGACGGTTGGATGTGAATTATTACTTTTTCAACTAAAATAAGTGTGTTTAAAGTCATTTCTGTGCCTGAAATTGGTCAAAATTGAAGATTTTGAGTAAGCAAAACTCTGTAAAAATGGCAATTTTGGTCACTCTGAGGGTTTAAAAAGTGGTTATTCAACATGAGACCCGATCCAAAAAACATTTTGAATCTTTTTTGGTAGAGTCCAAAAAATCCATTTTCTGATGAAAAACGATGACCCCGGACCAGTCGAACGTTGAAAAAATGGTCAATATTGATGAAATTTTAACATTTAATCTTTTGACTTTAAATGACGGTTGGATGTGAATTATTACTTTTTCAACTAAAATAAGTGTGTTTAAAGTCATTTCTGTGCCTGAAATTGGTCAAAATTGAAGATTTTGAGTAAGCAAAACTCTGTAAAAATGGCAATTTTGGTCACTGTGAGGGTTTAAAAAGTGGTTATTCAACATGAGGCCCGATCCAAATGACATTGTGAATCATTTTTGGTAGAGTCCAAAAAAATCAATTTTCTGATGAAAAACGATGACCCCGGACCAGTCGAACGTTGAAAAAATGGTCAATATTGATGAAATGTTAACATTTAATCTTTTGACTTTAAATGACGGTTGGATGTGAATTATTACTTTTTCAACTAAAATGAGTGTGTTTAAAGTCATTTCTGTGCCTGAAATTGGTCAAAATTTAAGATTTTGAGTAAGCAAAACTCTGTAAAAATGGCAATTTTGGTCACTGTGAGGGTTTAAAAAGTGGTTATTCAACATGAGGCCCGATCCAAATGACATTTTGAATCATTTTTGGTAGAGTCCAAAAAATCAATTTTCTGATGAAAAACGATGACCCCGGACCAGTCGACCGTTGAAAAAATGGTCAATATTGATGAAATTTTAACATTTAATCTTTTGACTTTAAATAACGGTTGGATGTGAATTATTACTTTTTCAACTAAAATAAGTGTGTTTAAAGTCATTTCTGTGCCTGAAATTGGTCAAAATTGAAGATTTTGAGTAAGCAAAACTCTGTAAAAATGGCAATTTTGGTCACTGTGAGGGTTTAAAAAGTGGTTATTCAACATGAGACCCGATCCAAAAAACATTTTGAATCTTTTTTGGTAGAGTCCAAAAAATCCATTTTCTGATGAAAAACGATGACCCCGGACCAGTCGAACGTTGAAAAAATGGTCAATATTGATGAAATTTTAACATTTAATCTTTTGACTTTAAATGACAGTTGGATGTGAATTATTACTTTTTCAACTAAAATAAGTGTGTTTAAAGTCATTTCTGTGCCTGAAATTGGTCAAAATTGAAGATTTTGAGTAAGCAAAACTCTGTAAAAATGGCAATTTTGGTCACTGTGAGGGTTTAAAAAGTGGTTATTCAACATGAGGCCCGATCTAAATGACATTTTGAATCATTTTTGGTAGAGTCCAAAAAAATCAATTTTCTGATGAAAAACGATGACCCCGGACCAGTCGAACGTTGAAAAAATGGTCAATATTGATGAAATTTTAACATTTAATCTTTTGACTTTAAATGACGGTTGGATGTGAATTATTACTTTTTCAACTAAAATGAGTGTGTTTAAAGTCATTTCTGTGCCTGAAATTGGTCAAAATTTAAGATTTTGAGTAAGCAAAACTCTGTAAAAATGGCAATTTTGGTCACTGTGAGGGTTTAAAAAGTGGTTATTCAACATGAGGCCCGATCCAAATGACATTTTGAATCATTTTTGGTAGAGTCCAAAAAATCAATTTTCTGATGAAAAACGATGACCCCGGACCAGTCGACCGTTGAAAAAATGGTCAATATTGATGAAATTTTAACATTTAATCTTTTGACTTTAAATAACGGTTGGATGTGAATTATTACTTTTTCAACTAAAATAAGTGTGTTTAAAGTCATTTCTGTGCCTGAAATTGGTCAAAATTGAAGATTTTGAGTAAGCAAAACTCTGTAAAAATGGCAATTTTGGTCACTGTGAGGGTTTAAAAAGTGGTTATTCAACATGAGACCCGATCCAAAAAACATTTTGAATCTTTTTTGGTAGAGTCCAAAAAATCCATTTTCTGATGAAAAACGATGACCCCGGACCAGTCGAACGTTGAAAAAATGGTCAATATTGATGAAATTTTAACATTTAATCTTTTGACTTTAAATGACGGTTGGATGTGAATTATTACTTTTTCAACTAAAATAAGTGTGTTTAAAGTCATTTCTGTGCCTGAAATTGGTCAAAATTGAAGATTTTGAGTAAGCAAAACTCTGTAAAAATGGCAATTTTGGTCACTGTGAGGGTTTAAAAAGTGGTTATTCAACATGAGGCCCGATCCAAATGACATTTTGAATCATTTTTGGTAGAGTCCAAAAAAATCAATTTTCTGATGAAAAACGATGACCCCGGACCAGTCGAACGTTGAAAAAATGGTCAATATTGATGAAATTTTAACATTTAATCTTTTGACTTTAAATGACGGTTGGATGTGAATTATTACTTTTTCAACTAAAATAAGTGTGTTTAAAGTCATTTCTGTGCCTGAAATTGGTCAAAATTTAAGATTTTGAGTAAGCAAAACTCTGTAAAAATGGCAATTTTGGTCACTGTGAGGGTTTAAAAAGTGGTTATTCAACATGAGGCCCGATCCAAATGACATTTTGAATCATTTTTGGTAGAGTCCAAAAAATCAATTTTCTGATGAAAAACGATGACCCCGGACCAGTCGAACGTTGAAAAAATGGTCAATATTGATGAAATTTTTACATTTAATCTTTTGACTTGAAATGACGGTTGGATGTGAATTATTACTTTTTCAACTAAAATAAGTGTGTTTAAAGTCATTTCTGTGCCTGAAATTGGTCAAAATTTAAGATTTTGAGTAAGCAAAACTCTGTAAAAATGGCAATTTTGGTCACTGTGAGGGTTTAAAAAGTGGTTATTCAACATGAGGCCTGATCCAAATGACATTTTGAATCATTTTTGGTAGAGTCCAAAAAATCAATTTTCTGATGAAAAACGATGACCCCGGACCAGTCGAACGTTGAAAAAATGGTCAATATTGATGAAATTTTAACATTTAATCTTTTGACTTTAAATGACGGTTGGATGTGAATTATTACTTTTTCAACTAAAACAAGTGTGTTTAAAGTCATTTCTGTGCCTGAAATTGGTCAAAATGTAAGATTTTGAGTAAGCAAAACTCTGTAAAAATTGCAATTTTGGTCACTGCGAGGGTTTAAAAAGTGGTTATTCAACATGAGACCCGATCCAAAAAACATTTTGAATCTTTTTTGGTAGAGTCCAAAAAATCAATTTTCTGGTGAAAAACGATGACCCCAGACCAGTCGAACGTTGAAAAAATTGTCAATATTGATGAAATTTTAACATTTAATCTTTTGACTTTAAATGACGGTTGGATGTGAATTATTACTTTTTCAACTAAAATAAGTGTGTTTAAAGTCCTTTCTGTGCCTGAAATTGGTCAAAATTGAAGATTTTGAGTAAGCAAAACTCTGTAAAAATGGCAATTTTGGTCACTGTGAGGGTTTAAAAAGTGGTTATTCAACATGAGGCCCGATCCAAATGACATTTTGAATAATTTTTGGTAGAGTCCAAAAAATCAATTTTCTGATGAAAAACGATGACCCCGGACCAGTCGAACGTTGAAAAAATGGTCAATATTGATGACATTTTTACATTTAATCTTTTGACTTTAAATGACGGTTGGATGTGAATTATTACTTTTTCAACTAAAATAAGTGTGTTTAAAGTCATTTCTGTGCCTGAAATTGGTCAAAATTGAAGATTTTGAGTAAGCAAAACTCTGTAAAAATGGCAATTTTGGTCACTGTGAGGGTTTAAAAAGTGGTTATTCAACATGAGGCCCGATCCAAATGACATTTTGAATAATTTTTGGTAGAGTCCAAAAAATCAATTGTCTGATGAAAAACAATGACCCCGGACCAGTCAAACGTTGAAAAAATGGTCAATATTGATGAAATTTTAACATTTAATCTTTTGACTTTAAATGACGGTTGGATGTGAATTATTACTTTTTCAACTAAAATAAGTGTGTTTAAAGTCATTTCTGTGCCTGAAATTGGTCAAAATTTAAGATTTTGAGTAAGCAAAACTCTGTAAAAATTGCAATTTTGGTCACTGTGAGGGTTTAAAAAGTGGTTATTCAACATGAGACCAGATCCAAAAGACATTTTGAATCTTTTTTGGTAGAGTCCAAAAAATCAATTTTCTGATGAAAAACGATGACCCCGGACCAGTCGAACGTTGAAAAAATGGTCAATATTGATGAAATTTTAACATTTAATCTTTTGACTTTAAATGACGGTTGGATGTGAATTATTACTTTTTCAACTAAAATAAGTGTGTTTAAAGTCATTTCTGTGCCTGAAATTGGTCAAAATTGAAGATTTTGAGTAAGCAAAACTCTGTAAAAATGGCAATTTTGGTCACTGTGAGGGTTTAAAAAGTGGTTATTCAACATGAGGCCCGATCCAAATGACATTTTGAAACATTTTTGGTAGAGTCCAAAAAATCAATTTTCTGATGAAAAACGATGACCCCGGACCAGTCGAACGTTGAAAAAATGGTCAATATTGATGAAATTTTTACATTTAATCTTTTGACTTTAAATGACGGTTGGATGTGAATTATTACTTTTTCAACTAAAATAAGTGTGTTTAAAGTCATTTCTGTGCCTGAAATTGGTCAAAATTGAAGATTTTGAGTAAGCAAAACTCTGTAAAAATGGCAATTTTGGTCACTGTGAGGGTTTAAAAAGTGGTTATTCAACATGAGACCCGATCCAAAAGACATTTTGAATCTTTTTTGGTAGAGTCCAAAAAATCCATTTTCTGATGAAAAACGATGACCCCGGACCAGTCGAACGTTGAAAAAATGGTCAATATTGATGAAATTTTAACATTTAATCTTTTGACTTTAAATGACGGTTGGATGTGAATTATTACTTTTTCAACTAAAATAAGTGTGTTTAAAGTCATTTCTGTGCCTGAAATTGGTCAAAATTGAAGATTTTGAGTAAGCAAAACTCTGTAAAAATGGCAATTTTGGTCACTGTGAGGGTTTAAAAAGTGGTTATTCAACATGAGGCCCGATCCAAATGACATTTTGAATCATTTTTGGTAGAGTCCAAAAAAATCAATTTTCTGATGAAAAACGATGACCCCGGACCAGTCGAACGTTGAAAAAATGGTCAATATTGATGAAATTTTAACATTTAATCTTTTGACTTTAAATGACGGTTGGATGTGAATTATTACTTTTTCAACTAAAATAAGTGTGTTTAAAGTCATTTCTGTGCCTGAAATTGGTCAAAATTTAAGATTTTGAGTAAGCAAAACTCTGTAAAAATGGCAATTTTGGTCACTGTGAGGGTTTAAAAAGTGGTTATTCAACATGAGGCCCGATCCAAATGACATTTTGAATCATTTTTGGTAGAGTCCAAAAAATCAATTTTCTGATGAAAAACGATGACCCCGGACCAGTCGAACGTTGAAAAAATGGTCAATATTGATGAAATTTTTACATTTAATCTTTTGACTTGAAATGACGGTTGGATGTGAATTATTACTTTTTCAACTAAAATAAGTGTGTTTAAAGTCATTTCTGTGCCTGAAATTGGTCAAAATTTAAGATTTTGAGTAAGCAAAACTCTGTAAAAATGGCAATTTTGGTCACTGTGAGGGTTTAAAAAGTGGTTATTCAACATGAGGCCTGATCCAAATGACATTTTGAATCATTTTTGGTAGAGTCCAAAAAATCAATTTTCTGATGAAAAACGATGACCCCGGACCAGTCGAACGTTGAAAAAATGGTCAATATTGATGAAATTTTAACATTTAATCTTTTGACTTTAAATGACGGTTGGATGTGAATTATTACTTTTTCAACTAAAACAAGTGTGTTTAAAGTCATTTCTGTGCCTGAAATTGGTCAAAATGTAAGATTTTGAGTAAGCAAAACTCTGTAAAAATTGCAATTTTGGTCACTGTGAGGGTTTAAAAAGTGGTTATTCAACATGAGACCCGATCCAAAAAACATTTTGAATCTTTTTTGGTAGAGTCCAAAAAATCAATTTTCTGATGAAAAACGATGACCCCAGACCAGTCGAACGTTGAAAAAATTGTCAATATTGATGAAATTTTAACATTTAATCTTTTGACTTTAAATGACGGTTGGATGTGAATTATTACTTTTTCAACTAAAATAAGTGTGTTTAAAGTCCTTTCTGTGCCTGAAATTGGTCAAAATTGAAGATTTTGAGTAAGCAAAACTCTGTAAAAATGGCAATTTTGGTCACTGTGAGGGTTTAAAAAGTGGTTATTCAACATGAGGCCCGATCCAAATGACATTTTGAATAATTTTTGGTAGAGTCCAAAAAATCAATTTTCTGATGAAAAACGATGACCCCGGACCAGTCGAACGTTGAAAAAATGGTCAATATTGATGACATTTTTACATTTAATCTTTTGACTTTAAATGACGGTTGGATGTGAATTATTACTTTTTCAACTAAAATAAGTGTGTTTAAAGTCATTTCTGTGCCTGAAATTGGTCAAAATTGAAGATTTTGAGTAAGCAAAACTCTGTAAAAATGGCAATTTTGGTCACTGTGAGGGTTTAAAAAGTGGTTATTCAACATGAGGCCCGATCCAAATGACATTTTGAATCATTTTTGGTAGAGTCCAAAAAATCAATTGTCTGATGAAAAACAATGACCCCGGACCAGTCAAACGTTGAAAAAATGGTCAATATTGATGAAATTTTAACATTTAATCTTTTGACTTTAAATGACGGTTGGATGTGAATTATTACTTTTTCAACTAAAATAAGTGTGTTTAAAGTCATTTCTGTGCCTGAAATTGGTCAAAATTTAAGATTTTGAGTAAGCAAAACTCTGTAAAAATTGCAATTTTGGTCACTGTGAGGGTTTAAAAAGTGGTTATTCAACATGAGACCAGATCCAAAAGACATTTTGAATCTTTTTTGGTAGAGTCTAAAAAATCAATTTTCTGATGAAAAACGATGACCCCGGACCAGTCGAACGTTGAAAAAATGGTCAATATTGATGAAATTTTAACATTTAATCTTTTGACTTTAAATGACGGTTGGATGTGAATTATTACTTTTTCAACTAAAATAAGTGTGTTTAAAGTCATTTCTGTGCCTGAAATTGGTCAAAATTGAAGATTTTGAGTAAGCAAAACTCTGTAAAAATGGCAATTTTGGTCACTGTGAGGGTTTAAAAAGTGGTTATTCAACATGAGGCCCGATCCAAATGACATTTTGAAACATTTTTGGTAGAGTCCAAAAAATCAATTTTCTGATGAAAAACGATGACCCCGGACCAGTCGAACGTTGAAAAAATGGTCAATATTGATGAAATTTTTACATTTAATCTTTTGACTTTAAATGACGGTTGGATGTGAATTATTACTTTTTCAACTAAAATAAGTGTGTTTAAAGTCATTTCTGTGCCTGAAATTGGTCAAAATTGAAGATTTTGAGTAAGCAAAACTCTGTAAAAATGGCAATTTTGGTCACTGTGAGGGTTTAAAAAGTGGTTATTCAACATGAGACCCGATCCAAAAGACATTTTGAATCTTTTTTGGTAGAGTCCAAAAAATCCATTTTCTGATGAAAAACGATGACCCCGGACCAGTCGAACGTTGAAAAAATGGTCAATATTGATGAAATTTTAACATTTAATCTTTTGACTTTAAATGACAGTTGGATGTGAATTATTACTTTTTCAACTAAAATAAGTGTGTTTAAAGTCATTTCTGTGCCTGAAATTGGTCAAAATTGAAGATTTTGAGTAAGCAAAACTCTGTAAAAATGGCAATTTTGGTCACTGTGAGGGTTTAAAAAGTGGTTATTCAACATGAGGCCCGATCCAAATGACATTTTGAATCATTTTTGGTAGAGTCCAAAAAATTAATTTTCTGATGAAAAACGATGACCCCGGACCAGTCGAACGTTGAAAAAATGGTCAATATTGATGAAATTTTAACATTTAATCTTTTGACTTTAAATGACGGTTGGATGTGAATTATTACTTTTTCAACTAAAATAAGTGTGTTTAAAGTCATTTCTGTGCCTGAAATTGGTCAAAATTGAAGATTTTGAGTAAGCAAAACTCTGTAAAAATGGCAATTTTGGTCACTGTGAGGGTTTAAAAAGTGGTTATTCAACATGAGACCAGATCCAAAAGACATTTTGAATCTTTTTTGGTAGAGTCCAAAAAATCAATTTTCTGATGAAAAACGATGACCCCGGACCAGTCGAACGTTGAAAAAATGGTCAATATTGATGAAATTTTAACATTTAATCTTTTGACTTTAAATGACGGTTGGATGTGAATTATTACTTTTTCCACTAAAATAAGTGTGTTTAAAGTCATTTCTGTGCCTGAAATTGGTCAAAATTGAAGATTTTGAGTAAGCAAAACTCTGTAAAAATGGCAATTTTGGTCACTGTGAGGGTTTAAAAAGTGGTTATTCAACATGAGGCCCGATCCAAATGACATTTTGAATCATTTTTGGTAGAGTCCAAAAAAATCAATTTTCTGATGAAAAACGATGACCCCGGACCAGTCGAACGTTGAAAAAATGGTCAATATTGATGAAATTTTAACATTTAATCTTTTGACTTTAAATGACGGTTGGATGTGAATTATTACTTTTTCAACTAAAATAAGTGTGTTTAAAGTCATTTCTGTGCCTGAAATTGGTCAAAATTTAAGATTTTGAGTAAGCAAAACTCTGTAAAAATGGCAATTTTGGTCACTGTGAGGGTTTAAAAAGTGGTTATTCAACATGAGGCCCGATCCAAATGACATTTTGAATCATTTTTGGTAGAGTCCAAAAAATCAATTTTCTGATGAAAAACGATGACCCCGGACCAGTCGAACGTTGAAAAAATGGTCAATATTGATGAAATTTTTACATTTAATCTTTTGACTTGAAATGACGGTTGGATGTGAATTATTACTTTTTCAACTAAAATAAGTGTGTTTAAAGTCATTTCTGTGCCTGAAATTGGTCAAAATTTAAGATTTTGAGTAAGCAAAACTCTGTCAAAATGGCAATTTTGGTCACTGTGAGGGTTTAAAAAGTGGTTATTCAACATGAGGCCTGATCCAAATGACATTTTGAATCATTTTTGGTAGAGTCCAAAAAATCAATTTTCTGATGAAAAACGATGACCCCGGACCAGTCGAACGTTGAAAAAATGGTCAATATTGATGAAATTTTAACATTTAATCTTTTGACTTTAAATGACGGTTGGATGTGAATTATTACTTTTTCAACTAAAACAAGTGTGTTTAAAGTCATTTCTGTGCCTGAAATTGGTCAAAATGTAAGATTTTGAGTAAGCAAAACTCTGTAAAAATTGCAATTTTGGTCACTGTGAGGGTTTAAAAAGTGGTTATTCAACATGAGACCCGATCCAAAAAACATTTTGAATCTTTTTTGGTAGAGTCCAAAAAATCAATTTTCTGATGAAAAACGATGACCCCGGACCAGTCGAACGTTGAAAAAATTGTCAATATTGATGAAATTTTAACATTTAATCTTTTGACTTTAAATGACGGTTGGATGTGAATTATTACTTTTTCAACTAAAATAAGTGTGTTTAAAGTCCTTTCTGTGCCTGAAATTGGTCAAAATTGAAGATTTTGAGTAAGCAAAACTCTGTAAAAATGGCAATTTTGGTCACTGTGAGGGTTTAAAAAGTGGTTATTCAACATGAGGCCCGATCCAAATGACATTTTGAATAATTTTTGGTAGAGTCCAAAAAATCAATTTTCTGATGAAAAACGATGACCCCGGACCAGTCGAACGTTGAAAAAATGGTCAATATTGATGACATTTTTACATTTAATCTTTTGACTTTAAATGACGGTTGGATGTGAATTATTACTTTTTCAACTAAAATAAGTGTGTTTAAAGTCATTTCTGTGCCTGAAATTGGTCAAAATTGAAGATTTTGAGTAAGCAAAACTCTGTAAAAATGGCAATTTTGGTCACTGTGAGGGTTTAAAAAGTGGTTATTCAACATGAGGCCCAATCCAAATGACATTTTGAATCATTTTTGGTAGAGTCCAAAAAATCAATTGTCTGATGAAAAACAATGACCCCGGACCAGTCAAACGTTGAAAAAATGGTCAATATTGATGAAATTTTAACATTTAATCTTTTGACTTTAAATGACGGTTGGATGTGAATTATTACTTTTTCAACTAAAATAAGTGTGTTTAAAGTCATTTCTGTGCCTGAAATTGGTCAAAATTGAAGATTTTGAGTAAGCAAAACTCTGTAAAAATGGCAATTTTGGTCACTGTGAGGGTTTAAAAAGTGGTTATTCAACATGAGGCCCGATCCAAATGACATTTTGAAACATTTTTGGTAGAGTCCAAAAAATCAATTTTCTGATGAAAAACGATGACCCCGGACCAGTCGAACGTTGAAAAAATGGTCAATATTGATGAAATTTTTACATTTAATCTTTTGACTTTAAATGACGGTTGGATGTGAATTATTACTTTTTCAACTAAAATAAGTGTGTTTAAAGTCATTTCTGTGCCTGAAATTGGTCAAAATTGAAGATTTTGAGTAAGCAAAACTCTGTAAAAATGGCAATTTTGGTCACTGTGAGGGTTTAAAAAGTGGTTATTCAACATGAGACCCGATCCAAAAGACATTTTGAATCTTTTTTGGTAGAGTCCAAAAAATCCATTTTCTGATGAAAAACGATGACCCCGGACCAGTCGAACGTTGAAAAAATGGTCAATATTGATGAAATTTTAACATTTAATCTTTTGACTTTAAATGACAGTTGGATGTGAATTATTACTTTTTCAACTAAAATAAGTGTGTTTAAAGTCATTTCTGTGCCTGAAATTGGTCAAAATTGAAGATTTTGAGTAAGCAAAACTCTGTAAAAATGGCAATTTTGGTCACTGTGAGGGTTTAAAAAGTGGTTATTCAACATGAGGCCCGATCCAAATGACATTTTGAATCATTTTTGGTAGAGTCCAAAAAATTAATTTTCTGATGAAAAACGATGACCCCGGACCAGTCGAACGTTGAAAAAATGGTCAATATTGATGAAATTTTAACATTTAATCTTTTGACTTTAAATGACGGTTGGATGTGAATTATTACTTTTTCAACTAAAATAAGTGTGTTTAAAGTCATTTCTGTGCCTGAAATTGGTCAAAATTGAAGATTTTGAGTAAGCAAAACTCTGTAAAAATGGCAATTTTGGTCACTGTGAGGGTTTAAAAAGTGGTTATTCAACATGAGACCAGATCCAAAAGACATTTTGAATCTTTTTTGGTAGAGTCCAAAAAATCAATTTTCTGATGAAAAACGATGACCCCGGACCAGTCGAACGTTGAAAAAATGGTCAATATTGATGAAATTTTTACATTTAATCTTTTGACTTGAAATGACGGTTGGATGTGAATTATTACTTTTTCAACTAAAATAAGTGTGTTTAAAGTCATTTCTGTGCCTGAAATTGGTCAAAATTGAAGATTTTGAGTAAGCAAAACTCTGTAAAAATGGCAATTTTGGTCACTGTGAGGGTTTAAAAAGTGGTTATTCAACATGAGGCCTGATCCAAATGACATTTTGAATCATTTTTGGTAGAGTCCAAAAAATCAATTTTCTGATGAAAAACGATGACCCCGGACCAGTCGAACGTTGAAAAAATGGTCAATATTGATGAAATTTTAACATTTAATCTTTTGACTTTAAATGACGGTTGGATGTGAATTATTACTTTTTCAACTAAAACAAGTGTGTTTAAAGTCATTTCTGTGCCTGAAATTGGTCAAAATGTAAGATTTTGAGTAAGCAAAACTCTGTAAAAATTGCAATTTTGGTCACTGTGAGGGTTTAAAAAGTGGTTATTCAACATGAGACCCGATCCAAAAAACATTTTGAATCTTTTTTGGTAGAGTCCAAAAAATCAATTTTCTGATGAAAAACGATGACCCCAGACCAGTCGAACGTTGAAAAAATTGTCAATATTGATGACATTTTAACATTTAATCTTTTGACTTTAAATGACGGTTGGATGTGAATTATTACTTTTTCAACTAAAATAAGTGTGTTTAAAGTCCTTTCTGTGCCTGAAATTGGTCAAAATTGAAGATTTTGAGTAAGCAAAACTCTGTAAAAATGGCAATTTTGGTCACTGTGAGGGTTTAAAAAGTGGTTATTCAACATGAGGCCCGATCCAAATGACATTTTGAATAATTTTTGGTAGAGTCCAAAAAATCAATTTTCTGATGAAAAACGATGACCCCGGACCAGTCGAACGTTGAAAAAATGGTCAATATTGATGACATTTTTACATTTAATCTTTTGACTTGAAATGACGGTTGGATGTGAATTATTACTTTTTCAACTAAAATAAGTGTGTTTAAAGTCATTTCTGTGCCTGAAATTGGTCAAAATTTAAGATTTTGAGTAAGCAAAACTCTGTAAAAATGGCAATTTTGGTCACTGTGAGGGTTTAAAAAGTGGTTATTCAACATGAGGCCCGATCCAAATGACATTTTGAATCATTTTTGGTAGAGTCCAAAAAATCAATTGTCTGATGAAAAACAATGACCCCGGACCAGTCGAACGTTGAAAAAATGGTCAATATTGATGAAATTTTAACATTTAATCTTTTGACTTTAAATGACGGTTGGATGTGAATTATTACTTTTTCAACTAAAATAAGTGTGTTTAAAGTCATTTCTGTGCCTGAAATTGGTCAAAATTTAAGATTTTGAGTAAGCAAAACTCTGTAAAAATTGCAATTTTGGTCACTGTGAGGGTTTAAAAAGTGGTTATTCAACATGAGACCAGATCCAAAAGACATTTTGAATCTTTTTTGGTAGAGTCCAAAAAATCAATTTTCTGATGAAAAACGATGACCCCGGACCAGTCGAACGTTGAAAAAATGGTCAATATTGATGAAATTTTAACATTTAATCTTTTGACTTTAAATGACGGTTGGATGTGAATTATTACTTTTTCAACTAAAATAAGTGTGTTTAAAGTCATTTCTGTGCCTGAAATTGGTCAAAATTGAAGATTTTGAGTAAGCAAAACTCTGTAAAAATGGCAATTTTGGTCACTGTGAGGGTTTAAAAAGTGGTTATTCAACATGAGGCCCGATCCAAATGACATTTTGAAACATTTTTGGTAGAGTCCAAAAAATCAATTTTCTGATGAAAAACGTTGACCCCGGACCAGTCGAACGTTGAAAAAATGGTCAATATTGATGAAATTTTTACATTTAATCTTTTGACTTTAAATGACGGTTGGATGTGAATTATTACTTTTTCAACTAAAATAAGTGTGTTTAAAGTCATTTCTGTGCCTGAAATTGGTCAAAATTGCAGATTTTGAGTAAGCAAAACTCTGTAAAAATGGCAATTTTGGTCACTGTGAGGGTTTAAAAAGTGGTTATTCAACATGAGACCCGATCCAAAAGACATTTTGAATCTTTTTTGGTAGAGTCCAAAAAATCCATTTTCTGATGAAAAACGATGACCCCGGACCAGTCGAACGTTGAAAAAATTGTCAATATTGATGAAATTTTAACATTTAATCTTTTGACTTTAAATGACGGTTGGATGTGAATTATTACTTTTTCAACTAAAATAAGTGTGTTTAAAGTCATTTCTGTGCCTGAAATTGGTCAAAATTGAAGATTTTGAGTAAGCAAAACTCTGTAAAAATGGCAATTTTGGTCACTGTGAGGGTTTAAAAAGTGGTTATTCAACATGAGACCAGATCCAAAAGACATTTTGAATCTTTTTTGGTAGAGTCCAAAAAATCAATTTTCTGATGAAAAACGATGACCCCGGACCAGTCGAACGTTGAAAAAATGGTCAATATTGATGAAATTTTAACATTTAATCTTTTGACTTTAAATGACGGTTGGATGTGAATTATTACTTTTTCAACTAAAATAAGTGTGTTTAAAGTCATTTCTGTGCCTGAAATTGGTCAAAATTGAAGATTTTGAGTAAGCAAAACTCTGTAAAAATGGCAATTTTGGTCACTGTGAGGGTTTAAAAAGTGGTTATTCAACATGAGGCCCGATCCAAATGACATTTTGAAACATTTTTGGTAGAGTCCAAAAAATCAATTTTCTGATGAAAAACGATGACCCCGGACCAGTCGAACGTTGAAAAAATGGTCAATATTGATGAAATTTTTACATTTAATCTTTTGACTTTAAATGACGGTTGGATGTGAATTATTACTTTTTCAACTAAAATAAGTGTGTTTAAAGTCATTTCTGTGCCTGAAATTGGTCAAAATTTAAGATTTTGAGTAAGCAAAACTCTGTAAAAATTGCAATTTTGGTCACTGTGAGGGTTTAAAAAGTGGTTATTCAACATGAGACCCGATCCAAAAAACATTTTGAATCTTTTTTGGTAGAGTCCAAAAAATCAATTTTCTGATGAAAAACGATGACCCCGGACCAGTCGAACGTTGAAAAAATTGTCAATATTGATGAAATTTTAACATTTAATCTTTTGACTTTAAATGACGGTTGGATGTGAATTATTACTTTTTCAACTAAAATAAGTATGTTTAAAGTCATTTCTGTGCCTGAAATTGGTCAAAATTGAAGATTTTGAGTAAGCAAAACTCTGTAAAAATGGCAATTTTGGTCACTGTGAGGGTTTAAAAAGTGGTTATTCAACATGAGACCCGATCCAAAAGACATTTTGAATCTTTTTTGGTAGAGTCCAATAAATCCATTTTCTGATGAAAAACGATGACCCCGGACCAGTCGAACGTTGAAAAAATGGTCAATATTGATGAAATTTTAACATTTAATCTTTTGACTTTAAATGACGGTTGGATGTGAATTATTACTTTTTCAACTAAAATAAGTGTGTTTAAAGTCATTTCTGTGCCTGAAATTGGTCAAAATTGAAGATTTTGAGTAAGCAAAACTCTGTAAAAATGGCAATTTTGGTCACTGTGAGGGTTTAAAAAGTGGTTATTCAACATGAGGCCCGATCCAAATGACATTTTGAATCATTTTTGGTAGAGTCCAAAAAATTAATTTTCTGATGAAAAACGATGACCCCGGACCAGTCGAACGTTGAAAAAATGGTCAATATTGATGAAATTTTAACATTTAATCTTTTGACTTTAAATGACGGTTGGATGTGAATTATTACTTTTTCAACTAAAATAAGTGTGTTTAAAGTCATTTCTGTGCCTGAAATTGGTCAAAATTGAAGATTTTGAGTAAGCAAAACTCTGTAAAAATGGCAATTTTGGTCACTGTGAGGGTTTAAAAAGTGGTTATTCAACATGAGGCCCGATCCAAATGACATTTTGAAACATTTTTGGTAGAGTCCAAAAAAATCAATTTTCTGATGAAAAACGATGACCCCGGACCAGTCGAACGTTGAAAAAATGGTCAATATTGATGAAATTTTAACATTTAATCTTTTGACTTTAAATGACGGTTGGATGTGAATTATTACTTTTTCAACTAAAATAAGTGTGTTTAAAGTCATTTCTGTGCCTGAAATTGGTCAAAATTGAAGATTCTGAGTAAGCAAAACTCTGTAAAAATGGCAATTTTGGTCACTGTGAGGGTTTAAAAAGTGGTTATTCAACATGAGGCCCGATCCAAAAGACATTTTGAATCTTTTTTGGTAGAGTCCAAAAAATCCATTTTCTGATGAAAAACGATGACCCCGGACCAGTCGAACGTTGAAAAAATGGTCAATATTGATGAAATTTTAACATTTAATCTTTTGACTTTAAATGACGGTTGGATGTGAATTATTACTTTTTCAACTAAAATAAGTGTGTTTAAAGTCATTTCTGTGCCTGAAATTGGTCAAAATTGAAGATTTTGAGTAAGCAAAACTCTGTAAAAATGGCAATTTTGGTCACTGTGAGGGTTTAAAAAGTGGTTATTCAACATGAGGCCCGATCCAAATGACATTGTGAATCATTTTTGGTAGAGTCCAAAAAAATCAATTTTCTGATGAAAAACGATGACCCCGGACCAGTCGAACGTTGAAAAAATGGTCAATATTGATGAAATGTTAACATTTAATCTTTTGACTTTAAATGACGGTTGGATGTGAATTATTACTTTTTCAACTAAAATGAGTGTGTTTAAAGTCATTTCTGTGCCTGAAATTGGTCAAAATTTAAGATTTTGAGTAAGCAAAACTCTGTAAAAATGGCAATTTTGGTCACTGTGAGGGTTTAAAAAGTGGTTATTCAACATGAGGCCCGATCCAAATGACATTTTGAATCATTTTTGGTAGAGTCCAAAAAATCAATTTTCTGATGAAAAACGATGACCCCGGACCAGTCGACCGTTGAAAAAATGGTCAATATTGATGAAATTTTAACATTTAATCTTTTGACTTTAAATGACGGTTGGATGTGAATTATTACTTTTTCAACTAAAATAAGTATGTTTAAAGTCATTTCTGTGCCTGAAATTGGTCAAAATTGAAGATTTTGAGTAAGCAAAACTCTGTAAAAATGGCAATTTTGGTCACTGTGAGGGTTTAAAAAGTGGTTATTCAACATGAGACCCGATCCAAAAGACATTTTGAATCTTTTTTGGTAGAGTCCAATAAATCCATTTTCTGATGAAAAACGATGACCCCGGACCAGTCGAACGTTGAAAAAATGGTCAATATTGATGAAATTTTAACATTTAATCTTTTGACTTTAAATGACGGTTGGATGTGAATTATTACTTTTTCAACTAAAATAAGTGTGTTTAAAGTCATTTCTGTGCCTGAAATTGGTCAAAATTGAAGATTTTGAGTAAGCAAAACTCTGTAAAAATGGCAATTTTGGTCACTGTGAGGGTTTAAAAAGTGGTTATTCAACATGAGGCCCGATCCAAATGACATTTTGAATCATTTTTGGTAGAGTCCAAAAAATTAATTTTCTGATGAAAAACGATGACCCCGGACCAGTCGAACGTTGAAAAAATGGTCAATATTGATGAAATTTTAACATTTAATCTTTTGACTTTAAATGACGGTTGGATGTGAATTATTACTTTTTCAACTAAAATAAGTGTGTTTAAAGTCATTTCTGTGCCTGAAATTGGTCAAAATTGAAGATTTTGAGTAAGCAAAACTCTGTAAAAATGGCAATTTTGGTCACTGTGAGGGTTTAAAAAGTGGTTATTCAACATGAGGCCCGATCCAAATGACATTTTGAAACATTTTTGGTAGAGTCCAAAAAAATCAATTTTCTGATGAAAAACGATGACCCCGGACCAGTCGAACGTTGAAAAAATGGTCAATATTGATGAAATTTTAACATTTAATCTTTTGACTTTAAATGACGGTTGGATGTGAATTATTACTTTTTCAACTAAAATAAGTGTGTTTAAAGTCATTTCTGTGCCTGAAATTGGTCAAAATTGAAGATTCTGAGTAAGCAAAACTCTGTAAAAATGGCAATTTTGGTCACTGTGAGGGTTTAAAAAGTGGTTATTCAACATGAGGCCCGATCCAAAAGACATTTTGAATCTTTTTTGGTAGAGTCCAAAAAATCCATTTTCTGATGAAAAACGATGACCCCGGACCAGTCGAACGTTGAAAAAATGGTCAATATTGATGAAATTTTAACATTTAATCTTTTGACTTTAAATGACGGTTGGATGTGAATTATTACTTTTTCAACTAAAATAAGTGTGTTTAAAGTCATTTCTGTGCCTGAAATTGGTCAAAATTGAAGATTCTGAGTAAGCAAAACTCTGTAAAAATGGCAATTTTGGTCACTCTGAGGGTTTAAAAAGTGGTTATTCAACATGAGACCCGATCCAAAAAACATTTTGAATCTTTTTTGGTAGAGTCCAAAAAATCCATTTTCTGATGAAAAACGATGACCCCGGACCAGTCGAACGTTGAAAAAATGGTCAATATTGATGAAATTTTAACATTTAATCTTTTGACTTTAAATGACGGTTGGATGTGAATTATTACTTTTTCAACTAAAATAAGTGTGTTTAAAGTCATTTCTGTGCCTGAAATTGGTCAAAATTGAAGATTTTGAGTAAGCAAAACTCTGTAAAAATGGCAATTTTGGTCACTGTGAGGGTTTAAAAAGTGGTTATTCAACATGAGGCCCGATCCAAATGACATTGTGAATCATTTTTGGTAGAGTCCAAAAAAATCAATTTTCTGATGAAAAACGATGACCCCGGACCAGTCGAACGTTGAAAAAATGGTCAATATTGATGAAATGTTAACATTTAATCTTTTGACTTTAAATGACGGTTGGATGTGAATTATTACTTTTTCAACTAAAATGAGTGTGTTTAAAGTCATTTCTGTGCCTGAAATTGGTCAAAATTTAAGATTTTGAGTAAGCAAAACTCTGTAAAAATGGCAATTTTGGTCACTGTGAGGGTTTAAAAAGTGGTTATTCAACATGAGGCCCGATCCAAATGACATTTTGAATCATTTTTGGTAGAGTCCAAAAAATCAATTTTCTGATGAAAAACGATGACCCCGGACCAGTCGACCGTTGAAAAAATGGTCAATATTGATGAAATTTTAACATTTAATCTTTTGACTTTAAATAACGGTTGGATGTGAATTATTACTTTTTCAACTAAAATAAGTGTGTTTAAAGTCATTTCTGTGCCTGAAATTGGTCAAAATTGAAGATTTTGAGTAAGCAAAACTCTGTAAAAATGGCAATTTTGGTCACTGTGAGGGTTTAAAAAGTGGTTATTCAACATGAGACCCGATCCAAAAAACATTTTGAATCTTTTTTGGTAGAGTCCAAAAAATCCATTTTCTGATGAAAAACGATGACCCCGGACCAGTCGAACGTTGAAAAAATGGTCAATATTGATGAAATTTTAACATTTAATCTTTTGACTTTAAATGACAGTTGGATGTGAATTATTACTTTTTCAACTAAAATAAGTGTGTTTAAAGTCATTTCTGTGCCTGAAATTGGTCAAAATTGAAGATTTTGAGTAAGCAAAACTCTGTAAAAATGGCAATTTTGGTCACTGTGAGGGTTTAAAAAGTGGTTATTCAACATGAGGCCCGATCCAAATGACATTTTGAATCATTTTTGGTAGAGTCCAAAAAAATCAATTTTCTGATGAAAAACGATGACCCCGGACCAGTCGAACGTTGAAAAAATGGTCAATATTGATGAAATTTTAACATTTAATCTTTTGACTTTAAATGACGGTTGGATGTGAATTATTACTTTTTCAACTAAAATGAGTGTGTTTAAAGTCATTTCTGTGCCTGAAATTGGTCAAAATTTAAGATTTTGAGTAAGCAAAACTCTGTAAAAATGGCAATTTTGGTCACTGTGAGGGTTTAAAAAGTGTATTCAACATGAGGCCCGATCCAAATGACATTTTGAATCATTTTTGGTAGAGTCCAAAAAATCAATTTTCTGATGAAAAACGATGACCCCGGACCAGTCGACCGTTGAAAAAATGGTCAATATTGATGAAATTTTAACATTTAATCTTTTGACTTTAAATAACGGTTGGATGTGAATTATTACTTTTTCAACTAAAATAAGTGTGTTTAAAGTCATTTCTGTGCCTGAAATTGGTCAAAATTGAAGTTTTTGAGTAAGCAAAACTCTGTAAAAATGGCAATTTTGGTCACTGTGAGGGTTTAAAAAGTGGTTATTCAACATGAGACCCGATCCAAAAAACATTTTGAATCTTTTTTGGTAGAGTCCAAAAAATCCATTTTCTGATGAAAACAATGACCCCGGACCAGTCGAACGTTGAAAAAATGGTCAATATTGATGAAATTTTAACATTTAATCTTTTGACTTTAAATGACGGTTGGATGTGAATTATTACTTTTTCAACTAAAATAAGTGTGTTTAAAGTCATTTCTGTGCCTGAAATTGGTCAAAATTGAAGATTTTGAGTAAGCAAAACTCTGTAAAAATGGCAATTTTGGTCACTGTGAGGGTTTAAAAAGTGGTTATTCAACATGAGGCCCGATCCAAATGACATTTTGAAACATTTTTGGTAGAGTCCAAAAAATCAATTTTCTGATGAAAAACGATGACCCCGGACCAGTCGAACGTTGAAAAAATGGTCAATATTGATGAAATTTTTACATTTAATCTTTTGACTTTAAATGACGGTTGGATGTGAATTATTACTTTTTCAACTAAAATAAGTGTGTTTAAAGTCATTTCTGTGCCTGAAATTGGTCAAAATTGAAGATTTTGAGTAAGCAAAACTCTGTAAAAATGGCAATTTTGGTCACTGTGAGGGTTTAAAAAGTGGTTATTCAACATGAGACCCGATCCAAAAGACATTTTGAATCTTTTTTGGTAGAGTCCAAAAAATCCATTTTCTGATGAAAAACGATGACCCCGGACCAGTCGAACGTTGAAAAAATGGTCAATATTGATGAAATTTTAACATTTAATCTTTTGACTTTAAATGACGGTTGGATGTGAATTATTACTTTTTCAACTAAAATAAGTGTGTTTAAAGTCATTTCTGTGCCTGAAATTGGTCAAAATTGAAGATTTTGAGTAAGCAAAACTCTGTAAAAATGGCAATTTTGGTCACTGTGAGGGTTTAAAAAGTGGTTATTCAACATGAGACCCGATCCAAAAAACATTTTGAATCTTTTTTGGTAGAGTCCAAAAAATCCATTTTCTGATGAAAAACGATGACCCCGGACCAGTCGAACGTTGAAAAAATGGTCAATATTGATGAAATTTTAACATTTAATCTTTTGACTTTAAATGACGGTTGGATGTGAATTATTACTTTTTCAACTAAAATGAGTGTGTTTAAAGTCATTTCTGTGCCTGAAATTGGTCAAAATTTAAGATTTTGAGTAAGCAAAACTCTGTAAAAATGGCAATTTTGGTCACTGTGAGGGTTTAAAAAGTGTATTCAACATGAGGCCCGATCCAAATGACATTTTGAATCATTTTTGGTAGAGTCCAAAAAATCAATTTTCTGATGAAAAACGATGACCCCGGACCAGTCGACCGTTGAAAAAATGGTCAATATTGATGAAATTTTAACATTTAATCTTTTGACTTTAAATAACGGTTGGATGTGAATTATTACTTTTTCAACTAAAATAAGTGTGTTTAAAGTCATTTCTGTGCCTGAAATTGGTCAAAATTGAAGATTTTGAGTAAGCAAAACTCTGTAAAAATGGCAATTTTGGTCACTGTGAGGGTTTAAAAAGTGGTTATTCAACATGAGACCCGATCCAAAAAACATTTTGAATCTTTTTTGGTAGAGTCCAAAAAATCCATTTTCTGATGAAAAACGATGACCCCGGACCAGTCGAACGTTGAAAAAATGGTCAATATTGATGAAATTTTAACATTTAATCTTTTGACTTTAAATGACGGTTGGATGTGAATTATTACTTTTTCAACTAAAATAAGTGTGTTTAAAGTCATTTCTGTGCCTGAAATTGGTCAAAATTGAAGATTTTGAGTAAGCAAAACTCTGTAAAAATGGCAATTTTGGTCACTGTGAGGGTTTAAAAAGTGGTTATTCAACATGAGGCCCGATCCAAATGACATTTTGAAACATTTTTGGTAGAGTCCAAAAAATCAATTTTCTGATGAAAAACGATGACCCCGGACCAGTCGAACGTTGAAAAAATGGTCAATATTGATGAAATTTTTACATTTAATCTTTTGACTTTAAATGACGGTTGGATGTGAATTATTACTTTTTCAACTAAAATAAGTGTGTTTAAAGTCATTTCTGTGCCTGAAATTGGTCAAAATTGAAGATTTTGAGTAAGCAAAACTCTGTAAAAATGGCAATTTTGGTCACTGTGAGGGTTTAAAAAGTGGTTATTCAACATGAGACCCGATCCAAAAGACATTTTGAATCTTTTTTGGTAGAGTCCAAAAAATCCATTTTCTGATGAAAAACGATGACCCCGGACCAGTCGAACGTTGAAAAAATGGTCAATATTGATGAAATTTTAACATTTAATCTTTTGACTTTAAATGACGGTTGGATGTGAATTATTACTTTTTCAACTAAAATAAGTGTGTTTAAAGTCATTTCTGTGCCTGAAATTGGTCAAAATTGAAGATTTTGAGTAAGCAAAACTCTGTAAAAATGGCAATTTTGGTCACTGTGAGGGTTTAAAAAGTGGTTATTCAACATGAGGCCCGATCCAAATGACATTTTGAATCATTTTTGGTAGAGTCCAAAAAATTAATTTTCTGATGAAAAACGATGACCCCGGACCAGTCGAACGTTGAAAAAATGGTCAATATTGATGAAATTTTAACATTTAATCTTTTGACTTTAAATGACGGTTGGATGTGAATTATTACTTTTTCAACTAAAATAAGTGTGTTTAAAGTCATTTCTGTGCCTGAAATTGGTCAAAATTGAAGATTTTGAGTAAGCAAAACTCTGTAAAAATGGCAATTTTGGTCACTGTGAGGGTTTAAAAAGTGGTTATTCAACATGAGGCCCGATCCAAATGACATTTTGAATCTTTTTTGGTAGAGTCCAAAAAATCAATTTTCTGATGAAAAACGATGACCCCGGACCAGTCGAACGTTGAAAAAATGGTCAATATTGATGAAATTTTAACATTTAATCTTTTGACTTTAAATGACGGTTGGATGTGAATTATTACTTTTTCAACTAAAATAAGTGTGTTTAAAGTCATTTCTGTGCCTGAAATTGGTCAAAATTGAAGATTTTGAGTAAGCAAAACTCTGTAAAAATGGCAATTTTGGTCACTGTGAGGGTTTAAAAAGTGGTTATTCAACATGAGGCCCGATCCAAATGACATTTTGAAACATTTTTGGTAGAGTCCAAAAAAATCAATTTTCTGATGAAAAACGATGACCCCGGACCAGTCGAACGTTGAAAAAATGGTCAATATTGATGAAATTTTAACATTTAATCTTTTGACTTTAAATGACGGTTGGATGTGAATTATTACTTTTTCAACTAAAATAAGTGTGTTTAAAGTCATTTCTGTGCCTGAAATTGGTCAAAATTGAAGATTCTGAGTAAGCAAAACTCTGTAAAAATGGCAATTTTGGTCACTGTGAGGGTTTAAAAAGTGGTTATTCAACATGAGGCCCGATCCAAATGACATTTTGAATCATTTTTGGTAGAGTCCAGAAAAATCAATTTTCTGATGAAAAACGATGACCCCGGACCAGTCGAACGTTGAAAAAATGGTCAATATTGATGAAATGTTAACATTTAATCTTTTGACTTTAAATGACGGTTGGATGTGAATTATTACTTTTTCAACTAAAATAAGTGTGTTTAAAGTCATTTCTGTGCCTGAAATTGGTCAAAATTGAAGATTCTGAGTAAGCAAAACTCTGTAAAAATGGCAATTTTGGTCACTCTGAGGGTTTAAAAAGTGGTTATTCAACATGAGACCCGATCCAAAAAACATTTTGAATCTTTTTTGGTAGAGTCCAAAAAATCCATTTTCTGATGAAAAACGATGACCCCGGACCAGTCGAACGTTGAAAAAATGGTCAATATTGATGAAATTTTAACATTTAATCTTTTGACTTTAAATGACGGTTGGATGTGAATTATTACTTTTTCAACTAAAATAAGTGTGTTTAAAGTCATTTCTGTGCCTGAAATTGGTCAAAATTGAAGATTTTGAGTAAGCAAAACTCTGTAAAAATGGCAATTTTGGTCACTGTGAGGGTTTAAAAAGTGGTTATTCAACATGAGGCCCGATCCAAATGACATTGTGAATCATTTTTGGTAGAGTCCAAAAAAATCAATTTTCTGATGAAAAACGATGACCCCGGACCAGTCGAACGTTGAAAAAATGGTCAATATTGATGAAATGTTAACATTTAATCTTTTGACTTTAAATGACGGTTGGATGTGAATTATTACTTTTTCAACTAAAATGAGTGTGTTTAAAGTCATTTCTGTGCCTGAAATTGGTCAAAATTTAAGATTTTGAGTAAGCAAAACTCTGTAAAAATGGCAATTTTGGTCACTGTGAGGGTTTAAAAAGTGGTTATTCAACATGAGGCCCGATCCAAATGACATTTTGAATCATTTTTGGTAGAGTCCAAAAAATCAATTTTCTGATGAAAAACGATGACCCCGGACCAGTCGACCGTTGAAAAAATGGTCAATATTGATGAAATTTTAACATTTAATCTTTTGACTTTAAATAACGGTTGGATGTGAATTATTACTTTTTCAACTAAAATAAGTGTGTTTAAAGTCATTTCTGTGCCTGAAATTGGTCAAAATTGAAGATTTTGAGTAAGCAAAACTCTGTAAAAATGGCAATTTTGGTCACTGTGAGGGTTTAAAAAGTGGTTATTCAACATGAGACCCGATCCAAAAAACATTTTGAATCTTTTTTGGTAGAGTCCAAAAAATCCATTTTCTGATGAAAAACGATGACCCCGGACCAGTCGAACGTTGAAAAAATGGTCAATATTGATGAAATTTTAACATTTAATCTTTTGACTTTAAATGACAGTTGGATGTGAATTATTACTTTTTCAACTAAAATAAGTGTGTTTAAAGTCATTTCTGTGCCTGAAATTGGTCAAAATTGAAGATTTTGAGTAAGCAAAACTCTGTAAAAATGGCAATTTTGGTCACTGTGAGGGTTTAAAAAGTGGTTATTCAACATGAGGCCCGATCCAAATGACATTTTGAATCATTTTTGGTAGAGTCCAAAAAAATCAATTTTCTGATGAAAAACGATGACCCCGGACCAGTCGAACGTTGAAAAAATGGTCAATATTGATGAAATTTTAACATTTAATCTTTTGACTTTAAATGACGGTTGGATGTGAATTATTACTTTTTCAACTAAAATGAGTGTGTTTAAAGTCATTTCTGTGCCTGAAATTGGTCAAAATTTAAGATTTTGAGTAAGCAAAACTCTGTAAAAATGGCAATTTTGGTCACTGTGAGGGTTTAAAAAGTGTATTCAACATGAGGCCCGATCCAAATGACATTTTGAATCATTTTTGGTAGAGTCCAAAAAATCAATTTTCTGATGAAAAACGATGACCCCGGACCAGTCGACCGTTGAAAAAATGGTCAATATTGATGAAATTTTAACATTTAATCTTTTGACTTTAAATAACGGTTGGATGTGAATTATTACTTTTTCAACTAAAATAAGTGTGTTTAAAGTCATTTCTGTGCCTGAAATTGGTCAAAATTGAAGTTTTTGAGTAAGCAAAACTCTGTAAAAATGGCAATTTTGGTCACTGTGAGGGTTTAAAAAGTGGTTATTCAACATGAGACCCGATCCAAAAAACATTTTGAATCTTTTTTGGTAGAGTCCAAAAAATCCATTTTCTGATGAAAACAATGACCCCGGACCAGTCGAACGTTGAAAAAATGGTCAATATTGATGAAATTTTAACATTTAATCTTTTGACTTTAAATGACGGTTGGATGTGAATTATTACTTTTTCAACTAAAATAAGTGTGTTTAAAGTCATTTCTGTGCCTGAAATTGGTCAAAATTGAAGATTTTGAGTAAGCAAAACTCTGTAAAAATGGCAATTTTGGTCACTGTGAGGGTTTAAAAAGTGGTTATTCAACATGAGGCCCGATCCAAATGACATTTTGAAACATTTTTGGTAGAGTCCAAAAAATCAATTTTCTGATGAAAAACGATGACCCCGGACCAGTCGAACGTTGAAAAAATGGTCAATATTGATGAAATTTTTACATTTAATCTTTTGACTTTAAATGACGGTTGGATGTGAATTATTACTTTTTCAACTAAAATAAGTGTGTTTAAAGTCATTTCTGTGCCTGAAATTGGTCAAAATTGAAGATTTTGAGTAAGCAAAACTCTGTAAAAATGGCAATTTTGGTCACTGTGAGGGTTTAAAAAGTGGTTATTCAACATGAGACCCGATCCAAAAGACATTTTGAATCTTTTTTGGTAGAGTCCAAAAAATCCATTTTCTGATGAAAAACGATGACCCCGGACCAGTCGAACGTTGAAAAAATGGTCAATATTGATGAAATTTTAACATTTAATCTTTTGACTTTAAATGACGGTTGGATGTGAATTATTACTTTTTCAACTAAAATAAGTGTGTTTAAAGTCATTTCTGTGCCTGAAATTGGTCAAAATTGAAGATTTTGAGTAAGCAAAACTCTGTAAAAATGGCAATTTTGGTCACTGTGAGGGTTTAAAAAGTGGTTATTCAACATGAGACCCGATCCAAAAAACATTTTGAATCTTTTTTGGTAGAGTCCAAAAAATCCATTTTCTGATGAAAAACGATGACCCCGGACCAGTCGAACGTTGAAAAAATGGTCAATATTGATGAAATTTTAACATTTAATCTTTTGACTTTAAATGACGGTTGGATGTGAATTATTACTTTTTCAACTAAAATGAGTGTGTTTAAAGTCATTTCTGTGCCTGAAATTGGTCAAAATTTAAGATTTTGAGTAAGCAAAACTCTGTAAAAATGGCAATTTTGGTCACTGTGAGGGTTTAAAAAGTGTATTCAACATGAGGCCCGATCCAAATGACATTTTGAATCATTTTTGGTAGAGTCCAAAAAATCAATTTTCTGATGAAAAACGATGACCCCGGACCAGTCGACCGTTGAAAAAATGGTCAATATTGATGAAATTTTAACATTTAATCTTTTGACTTTAAATAACGGTTGGATGTGAATTATTACTTTTTCAACTAAAATAAGTGTGTTTAAAGTCATTTCTGTGCCTGAAATTGGTCAAAATTGAAGATTTTGAGTAAGCAAAACTCTGTAAAAATGGCAATTTTGGTCACTGTGAGGGTTTAAAAAGTGGTTATTCAACATGAGACCCGATCCAAAAAACATTTTGAATCTTTTTTGGTAGAGTCCAAAAAATCCATTTTCTGATGAAAAACGATGACCCCGGACCAGTCGAACGTTGAAAAAATGGTCAATATTGATGAAATTTTAACATTTAATCTTTTGACTTTAAATGACGGTTGGATGTGAATTATTACTTTTTCAACTAAAATAAGTGTGTTTAAAGTCATTTCTGTGCCTGAAATTGGTCAAAATTGAAGATTTTGAGTAAGCAAAACTCTGTAAAAATGGCAATTTTGGTCACTGTGAGGGTTTAAAAAGTGGTTATTCAACATGAGGCCCGATCCAAATGACATTTTGAAACATTTTTGGTAGAGTCCAAAAAATCAATTTTCTGATGAAAAACGATGACCCCGGACCAGTCGAACGTTGAAAAAATGGTCAATATTGATGAAATTTTTACATTTAATCTTTTGACTTTAAATGACGGTTGGATGTGAATTATTACTTTTTCAACTAAAATAAGTGTGTTTAAAGTCATTTCTGTGCCTGAAATTGGTCAAAATTGAAGATTTTGAGTAAGCAAAACTCTGTAAAAATGGCAATTTTGGTCACTGTGAGGGTTTAAAAAGTGGTTATTCAACATGAGACCCGATCCAAAAGACATTTTGAATCTTTTTTGGTAGAGTCCAAAAAATCCATTTTCTGATGAAAAACGATGACCCCGGACCAGTCGAACGTTGAAAAAATGGTCAATATTGATGAAATTTTAACATTTAATCTTTTGACTTTAAATGACGGTTGGATGTGAATTATTACTTTTTCAACTAAAATAAGTGTGTTTAAAGTCATTTCTGTGCCTGAAATTGGTCAAAATTGAAGATTTTGAGTAAGCAAAACTCTGTAAAAATGGCAATTTTGGTCACTGTGAGGGTTTAAAAAGTGGTTATTCAACATGAGGCCCGATCCAAATGACATTTTGAATCATTTTTGGTAGAGTCCAAAAAATTAATTTTCTGATGAAAAACGATGACCCCGGACCAGTCGAACGTTGAAAAAATGGTCAATATTGATGAAATTTTAACTTTTAATCTTTTGACTTTAAATGACGGTTGGATGTGAATTATTACTTTTTCAACTAAAATAAGTGTGTTTAAAGTCATTTCTGTGCCTGAAATTGGTCAAAATTGAAGATTTTGAGTAAGCAAAACTCTGTAAAAATGGCAATTTTGGTCACTGTGAGGGTTTAAAAAGTGGTTATTCAACATGAGACCAGATCCAAAAGACATTTTGAATCTTTTTTGGTAGAGTCCAAAAAATCAATTTTCTGATGAAAAACGATGACCCCGGACCAGTCGAACGTTGAAAAAATGGTCAATATTGATGAAATTTTTACATTTAATCTTTTGACTTGAAATGACGGTTGGATGTGAATTATTACTTTTTCAACTAAAATAAGTGTGTTTAAAGTCATTTCTGTGCCTGAAATTGGTCAAAATTTAAGATTTTGAGTAAGCAAAACTCTGTAAAAATGGCAATTTTGGTCACTGTGAGGGTTTAAAAAGTGGTTATTCAACATGAGGCCTGATCCAAATGACATTTTAAATCATTTTTGGTAGAGTCCAAAAAATCAATTTTCTGATGAAAAACGATGACCCCGGACCAGTCGAACGTTGAAAAAATGGTCAATATTGATGAAATTTTAACATTTAATCTTTTGACTTTAAATGACGGTTGGATGTGAATTATTACTTTTTCAACTAAAACAAGTGTGTTTAAAGTCATTTCTGTGCCTGAAATTGGTCAAAATGTAAGATTTTGAGTAAGCAAAACTCTGTAAAAATTGCAATTTTGGTCACTGTGAGGGTTTAAAAAGTGGTTATTCAACATGAGACCCGATCCAAAAAACATTTTGAATCTTTTTTGGTAGAGTCCAAAAAATCAATTTTCTGATGAAAAACGATGACCCCAGACCAGTCGAACGTTGAAAAAATTGTCAATATTGATGAAATTTTAACATTTAATCTTTTGACTTTAAATGACGGTTGGATGTGAATTATTACTTTTTCAACTAAAATAAGTGTGTTTAAAGTCCTTTCTGTGCCTGAAATTGGTCAAAATTGAAGATTTTGAGTAAGCAAAACTCTGTAAAAATGGCAATTTTGGTCACTGTGAGGGTTTAAAAAGTGGTTATTCAACATGAGGCCCGATCCAAATGACATTTTGAATAATTTTTGGTAGAGTCCAAAAAATCAATTTTCTGATGAAAAACGATGACCCCGGACCAGTCGAACGTTGAAAAAATGGTCAATATTGATGACATTTTTACATTTAATCTTTTGACTTGAAATGACGGTTGGATGTGAATTATTACTTTTTCAACTAAAATAAGTGTGTTTAAAGTCATTTCTGTGCCTGAAATTGGTCAAAATTTAAGATTTTGAGTAAGCAAAACTCTGTAAAAATGGCAATTTTGATCACTGTGAGGGTTTAAAAAGTGGTTATTCAACATGAGGCCCGATCCAAATGACATTTTGAATCATTTTTGGTAGAGTCCAAAAAATCAATTGTCTGATGAAAAACAATGACCCCGGACCAGTCGAACGTTGAAAAAATGGTCAATATTGATGAAATTTTAACATTTAATCTTTTGACTTTAAATGACGGTTGGATGTGAATTATTACTTTTTCAACTAAAATAAGTGTGTTTAAAGTCATTTCTGTGCCTGAAATTGGTCAAAATTTAAGATTTTGAGTAAGCAAAACTCTGTAAAAATTGCAATTTTGGTCACTGTGAGGGTTTAAAAAGTGGTTATTCAACATGAGACCAGATCCAAAAGACATTTTGAATCTTTTTTGGTAGAGTCCAAAAAATCAATTTTCTGATGAAAAACGATGACCCCGGACCAGTCGAACGTTGAAAAAATGGTCAATATTGATGAAATTTTTACATTTAATCTTTTGACTTTAAATGACGGTTGGATGTGAATTATTACTTTTTCAACTAAAATAAGTGTGTTTAAAGTCATTTCTGTGCCTGAAATTGGTCAAAATTGAAGATTTTGAGTAAGCAAAACTCTGTAAAAATGGCAATTTTGGTCACTGTGAGGGTTTAAAAAGTGGTTATTCAACATGAGGCCCGATCCAAATGACATTTTGAAACATTTTTGGTAGAGTCCAAAAAATCAATTTTCTGATGAAAAACGATGACCCCGGACCAGTCGAACGTTGAAAAAATGGTCAATATTGATGAAATTTTTACATTTAATCTTTTGACTTTAAATGACGGTTGGATGTGAATTATTACTTTTTCAACTAAAATAAGTGTGTTTAAAGTCATTTCTGTGCCTGAAATTGGTCAAAATTTAAGATTTTGAGTAAGCAAAACTCTGTAAAAATGGCAATTTTGGTCACTGTGAGGGTTTAAAAAGTGGTTATTCAACATGAGACCCGATCCAAAAGACATTTTGAATCTTTTTTGGTAGAGTCCAAAAAATCCATTTTCTGATGAAAAACGATGACCCCGGACCAATCGAACGTTGAAAAAATGGTCAATATTGATGAAATTTTAACATTTAATCTTTTGACTTTAAATGACGGTTGGATGTGAATTATTACTTTTTCAACTAAAATAAGTGTGTTTAAAGTCATTTCTGTGCCTGAAATTGGTCAAAATTGAAGATTTTGAGTAAGCAAAACTCTGTAAAAATGGCAATTTTGGTCACTGTGAGGGTTTAAAAAGTGGTTATTCAACATGAGGCCCGATCCAAATGACATTTTGAATCATTTTTGGTAGAGTCCAAAAAATTAATTTTCTGATGAAAAACGATGACCCCGGACCAGTCGAACGTTGAAAAAATGGTCAATATTGATGAAATTTTAACATTTAATCTTTTGACTTTAAATGACGGTTGGATGTGAATTATTACTTTTTCAACTAAAATAAGTGTGTTTAAAGTCATTTCTGTGCCTGAAATTGGTCAAAATTGAAGATTTTGAGTAAGCAAAACTCTGTAAAAATGGCAATTTTGGTCACTGTGAGGGTTTAAAAAGTGGTTATTCAACATGAGACCAGATCCAAAAGACATTTTGAATCTTTTTTGGTAGAGTCCAAAAAATCAATTTTCTGATGAAAAACGATGACCCCGGACCAGTCGAACGTTGAAAAAATGGTCAATATTGATGAAATTTTTACATTTAATCTTTTGACTTTAAATGACGGTTGGATGTGAATTATTACTTTTTCAACTAAAATAAGTGTGTTTAAAGTCATTTCTGTGCCTGAAATTGGTCAAAATTTAAGATTTTGAGTAAGCAAAACTCTGTAAAAATGGCAATTTTGGTCACTGTGAGGGTTTAAAAAGTGGTTATTCAACATAAGGCCCGATCCAAAAGACATTTTGAATCTCTTTTGGTAGAGTCCAAAAAATCCATTTTCTGATGAAAAACGATGACTCCGGACCAGTCGAACGTTGAAAAAATGGTCAATATTGATGAAATTTTAACATTTAATCTTTTGACTTTAAATGACGGTTGGATGTGAATTATTACTTTTTCAACTAAAATAAGTGTGTTTAAAGTCATTTCTGTGCCTGAAATTGGTCAAAATTGAAGATTTTGAGTAAGCAAAACTCTGTAAAAATGGCAATTTTGGTCACTGTGAGGGTTTAAAAAGTGATTATTCAACATGAGGCCCGATCCAAAAGACATTTTGAATCTTTTTTGGTAGAGTCCAAAAAATCCATTTTCTGATGAAAAACGATGACCCCGGACCAGTCGAACGTTGAAAAAATTGTCAATATTGATGAAATTTTAACATTTAATCTTTTGACTTTAAATGACGGTTGGATGTGAATTATTACTTTTTCAACTAAAATAAGTGTGTTTAAAGTAATTTCTGTGCCTGAAAGTGGTCAAAATTGAAGATTTTGAGTAGCAAAACTCTGTAAAAATGGCAATTTTGGTCACTGTAAGGGTTTAAAAAGTGGTTATTCAACATGAGGCCCGATCCAAATGACATTTTGAATCATTTTTGATAGAGTCCAAAAAATCAATTTTCTGATGAAAAACGATGACCCCGGACCAGTCGAACGTTGAAAAAATGGTCAATATTGATGACATTTTTACATTTAATCTTTTGACTTTAAATGACGGTTGGATGTGAATTATTACTTTTTCAACTAAAATAAGTGTGTTTAAAGTCATTTCTGTGCCTGAAATTGGTCAAAATTTAAGATTTTGAGTAAGCAAAACTCTGTAAAAATTGCAATTTTGGTCACTGTGAGGGTTTAAAAAGTGGTTATTCAACATGAGACCCGATCCAAAAAACATTTTGAATCTTTTTTGGTAGAGTCCAAAAAATCAATTTTCTGATGAAAAACGATGACCCCGGACCAGTCGAACGTTGAAAAAATTGTCAATATTGATGAAATTTTAACATTTAATCTTTTGACTTTAAATGACGGTTGGATGTGAATTATTACTTTTTCAACTAAAATAAGTATGTTTAAAGTCATTTCTGTGCCTGAAATTGGTCAAAATTGAAGATTTTGAGTAAGCAAAACTCTGTAAAAATGGCAATTTTGGTCACTGTGAGGGTTTAAAAAGTGGTTATTCAACATGAGACCCGATCCAAAAGACATTTTGAATCTTTTTTGGTAGAGTCCAATAAATCCATTTTCTGATGAAAAACGATGACCCCGGACCAGTCGAACGTTGAAAAAATGGTCAATATTGATGAAATTTTAACATTTAATCTTTTGACTTTAAATGACGGTTGGATGTGAATTATTACTTTTTCAACTAAAATAAGTGTGTTTAAAGTCATTTCTGTGCCTGAAATTGGTCAAAATTGAAGATTTTGAGTAAGCAAAACTCTGTAAAAATGGCAATTTTGGTCACTGTGAGGGTTTAAAAAGTGGTTATTCAACATGAGGCCCGATCCAAATGACATTTTGAATCATTTTTGGTAGAGTCCAAAAAATTAATTTTCTGATGAAAAACGATGACCCCGGACCAGTCGAACGTTGAAAAAATGGTCAATATTGATGAAATTTTAACATTTAATCTTTTGACTTTAAATGACGGTTGGATGTGAATTATTACTTTTTCAACTAAAATAAGTGTGTTTAAAGTCATTTCTGTGCCTGAAATTGGTCAAAATTGAAGATTTTGAGTAAGCAAAACTCTGTAAAAATGGCAATTTTGGTCACTGTGAGGGTTTAAAAAGTGGTTATTCAACATGAGGCCCGATCCAAATGACATTTTGAAACATTTTTGGTAGAGTCCAAAAAAATCAATTTTCTGATGAAAAACGATGACCCCGGACCAGTCGAACGTTGAAAAAATGGTCAATATTGATGAAATTTTAACATTTAATCTTTTGACTTTAAATGACGGTTGGATGTGAATTATTACTTTTTCAACTAAAATAAGTGTGTTTAAAGTCATTTCTGTGCCTGAAATTGGTCAAAATTGAAGATTCTGAGTAAGCAAAACTCTGTAAAAATGGCAATTTTGGTCACTGTGAGGGTTTAAAAAGTGGTTATTCAACATGAGGCCCGATCCAAATGACATTTTGAATCATTTTTGGTAGAGTCCAGAAAAATCAATTTTCTGATGAAAAACGATGACCCCGGACCAGTCGAACGTTGAAAAAATGGTCAATATTGATGAAATGTTAACATTTAATCTTTTGACTTTAAATGACGGTTGGATGTGAATTATTACTTTTTCAACTAAAATAAGTGTGTTTAAAGTCATTTCTGTGCCTGAAATTGGTCAAAATTGAAGATTCTGAGTAAGCAAAACTCTGTAAAAATGGCAATTTTGGTCACTCTGAGGGTTTAAAAAGTGGTTATTCAACATGAGACCCGATCCAAAAAACATTTTGAATCTTTTTTGGTAGAGTCCAAAAAATCCATTTTCTGATGAAAAACGATGACCCCGGACCAGTCGAACGTTGAAAAAATGGTCAATATTGATGAAATTTTAACATTTAATCTTTTGACTTTAAATGACGGTTGGATGTGAATTATTACTTTTTCAACTAAAATAAGTGTGTTTAAAGTCATTTCTGTGCCTGAAATTGGTCAAAATTGAAGATTTTGAGTAAGCAAAACTCTGTAAAAATGGCAATTTTGGTCACTGTGAGGGTTTAAAAAGTGGTTATTCAACATGAGGCCCGATCCAAATGACATTGTGAATCATTTTTGGTAGAGTCCAAAAAAATCAATTTTCTGATGAAAAACGATGACCCCGGACCAGTCGAACGTTGAAAAAATGGTCAATATTGATGAAATGTTAACATTTAATCTTTTGACTTTAAATGACGGTTGGATGTGAATTATTACTTTTTCAACTAAAATGAGTGTGTTTAAAGTCATTTCTGTGCCTGAAATTGGTCAAAATTTAAGATTTTGAGTAAGCAAAACTCTGTAAAAATGGCAATTTTGGTCACTGTGAGGGTTTAAAAAGTGGTTATTCAACATGAGGCCCGATCCAAATGACATTTTGAATCATTTTTGGTAGAGTCCAAAAAATCAATTTTCTGATGAAAAACGATGACCCCGGACCAGTCGACCGTTGAAAAAATGGTCAATATTGATGAAATTTTAACATTTAATCTTTTGACTTTAAATAACGGTTGGATGTGAATTATTACTTTTTCAACTAAAATAAGTGTGTTTAAAGTCATTTCTGTGCCTGAAATTGGTCAAAATTGAAGATTTTGAGTAAGCAAAACTCTGTAAAAATGGCAATTTTGGTCACTGTGAGGGTTTAAAAAGTGGTTATTCAACATGAGACCCGATCCAAAAAACATTTTGAATCTTTTTTGGTAGAGTCCAAAAAATCCATTTTCTGATGAAAAACGATGACCCCGGACCAGTCGAACGTTGAAAAAATGGTCAATATTGATGAAATTTTAACATTTAATCTTTTGACTTTAAATGACAGTTGGATGTGAATTATTACTTTTTCAACTAAAATAAGTGTGTTTAAAGTCATTTCTGTGCCTGAAATTGGTCAAAATTGAAGATTTTGAGTAAGCAAAACTCTGTAAAAATGGCAATTTTGGTCACTGTGAGGGTTTAAAAAGTGGTTATTCAACATGAGGCCCGATCCAAATGACATTTTGAATCATTTTTGGTAGAGTCCAAAAAAATCAATTTTCTGATGAAAAACGATGACCCCGGACCAGTCGAACGTTGAAAAAATGGTCAATATTGATGAAATTTTAACATTTAATCTTTTGACTTTAAATGACGGTTGGATGTGAATTATTACTTTTTCAACTAAAATGAGTGTGTTTAAAGTCATTTCTGTGCCTGAAATTGGTCAAAATTTAAGATTTTGAGTAAGCAAAACTCTGTAAAAATGGCAATTTTGGTCACTGTGAGGGTTTAAAAAGTGGTTATTCAACATGAGGCCCGATCCAAATGACATTTTGAATCATTTTTGGTAGAGTCCAAAAAATCAATTTTCTGATGAAAAACGATGACCCCGGACCAGTCGACCGTTGAAAAAATGGTCAATATTGATGAAATTTTAACATTTAATCTTTTGACTTTAAATAACGGTTGGATGTGAATTATTACTTTTTCAACTAAAATAAGTGTGTTTAAAGTCATTTCTGTGCCTGAAATTGGTCAAAATTGAAGATTTTGAGTAAGCAAAACTCTGTAAAAATGGCAATTTTGGTCACTGTGAGGGTTTAAAAAGTGGTTATTCAACATGAGACCCGATCCAAAAAACATTTTGAATCTTTTTTGGTAGAGTCCAAAAAATCCATTTTCTGATGAAAAACGATGACCCCGGACCAGTCGAACGTTGAAAAAATGGTCAATATTGATGAAATTTTAACATTTAATCTTTTGACTTTAAATGACGGTTGGATGTGAATTATTACTTTTTCAACTAAAATAAGTGTGTTTAAAGTCATTTCTGTGCCTGAAATTGGTCAAAATTGAAGATTTTGAGTAAGCTAAACTCTGTAAAAATGGCAATTTTGGTCACTGTGAGGGTTTAAAAAGTGGTTATTCAACATGAGGCCCGATCCAAATGACATTTTGAATCATTTTTGGTAGAGTCCAAAAAATCAATTGTCTGATGAAAAACAATGACCCCGGACCAGTCAAACGTTGAAAAAATGGTCAATATTGATGAAATTTTAACATTTAATCTTTTGACTTTAAATGACGGTTGGATGTGAATTATTACTTTTTCAACTAAAATAAGTGTGTTTAAAGTCATTTCTGTGCCTGAAATTGGTCAAAATTTAAGATTTTGAGTAAGCAAAACTCTGTAAAAATTGCAATTTTGGTCACTGTGAGGGTTTAAAAAGTGGTTATTCAACATGAGACCAGATCCAAAAGACATTTTGAATCTTTTTTGGTAGAGTCCAAAAAATCAATTTTCTGATGAAAAACGATGACCCCGGACCAGTCGAACGTTGAAAAAATGGTCAATATTGATGAAATTTTAACATTTAATCTTTTGACTTTAAATGACGGTTGGATGTGAATTATTACTTTTTCAACTAAAATAAGTGTGTTTAAAGTCATTTCTGTGCCTGAAATTGGTCAAAATTGAAGATTTTGAGTAAGCAAAACTCTGTAAAAATGGCAATTTTGGTCACTGTGAGGGTTTAAAAAGTGGTTATTCAACATGAGGCCCGATCCAAATGACATTTTGAAACATTTTTGGTAGAGTCCAAAAAATCAATTTTCTGATGAAAAACGATGACCCCGGACCAGTCGAACGTTGAAAAAATGGTCAATATTGATGAAATTTTTACATTTAATCTTTTGACTTTAAATGACGGTTGGATGTGAATTATTACTTTTTCAACTAAAATAAGTGTGTTTAAAGTCATTTCTGTGCCTGAAATTGGTCAAAATTGAAGATTTTGAGTAAGCAAAACTCTGTAAAAATGGCAATTTTGGTCACTGTGAGGGTTTAAAAAGTGGTTATTCAACATGAGACCCGATCCAAAAGACATTTTGAATCTTTTTTGGTAGAGTCCAAAAAATCCATTTTCTGATGAAAAACGATGACCCCGGACCAGTCGAACGTTGAAAAAATGGTCAATATTGATGAAATTTTAACATTTAATCTTTTGACTTTAAATGACGGTTGGATGTGAATTATTACTTTTTCAACTAAAATAAGTGTGTTTAAAGTCATTTCTGTGCCTGAAATTGGTCAAAATTGAAGATTTTGAGTAAGCAAAACTCTGTAAAAATGGCAATTTTGGTCACTGTGAGGGTTTAAAAAGTGGTTATTCAACATGAGGCCCGATCCAAATGACATTTTGAATCATTTTTGGTAGAGTCCAAAAAATTAATTTTCTGATGAAAAACGATGACCCCGGACCAGTCGAACGTTGAAAAAATGGTCAATATTGATGAAATTTTAACATTTAATCTTTTGACTTTAAATGACGGTTGGATGTGAATTATTACTTTTTCAACTAAAATAAGTGTGTTTAAAGTCATTTCTGTGCCTGAAATTGGTCAAAATTGAAGATTTTGAGTAAGCAAAACTCTGTAAAAATGGCAATTTTGGTCACTGTGAGGGTTTAAAAAGTGGTTATTCAACATGAGACCAGATCCAAAAGACATTTTGAATCTTTTTTGGTAGAGTCCAAAAAATCAATTTTCCTGATGAAAAACGATGACCCCGGACCAGTCGAACGTTGAAAAAATGGTCAATATTGATGAAATTTTAACATTTAATCTTTTGACTTTAAATGACGGTTGGATGTGAATTATTACTTTTTCAACTAAAATAAGTGTGTTTAAAGTCATTTCTGTGCCTGAAATTGGTCAAAATTGAAGATTTTGAGTAAGCAAAACTCTGTAAAAATGGCAATTTTGGTCACTGTGAGGGTTTAAAAAGTGGTTATTCAACATGAGGCCCGATCCAAATGACATTTTGAAACATTTTTGGTAGAGTCCAAAAAATCAATTTTCTGATGAAAAACGATGACCCCGGACCAGTCGAACGTTGAAAAAATGGTCAATATTGATGAAATTTTTACATTTAATCTTTTGACTTTAAATGACGGTTGGATGTGAATTATTACTTTTTCAACTAAAATAAGTGTGTTTAAAGTCATTTCTGTGCCTGAAATTGGTCAAAATTGAAGATTTTGAGTAAGCAAAACTCTGTAAAAATGGCAATTTTGGTCACTGTGAGGGTTTAAAAAGTGGTTATTCAACATGAGACCCGATCCAAAAGACATTTTGAATCTTTTTTGGTAGAGTCCAAAAAATCAATTTTCTGATGAAAAACGATGACCCCGGACCAGTCGAACGTTGAAAAAATGGTCAATATTGATGAAATTTTAACATTTAATCTTTTGACTTTAAATGACGGTTGGATGTGAATTATTACTTTTTCAACTAAAATAAGTGTGTTTAAAGTCATTTCTGTGCCTGAAATTGGTCAAAATTGAAGATTTTGAGTAAGCAAAACTCTGTAAAAATGGCAATTTTGGTCACTGTGAGGGTTTAAAAAGTGGTTATTCAACATGAGGCCCGATCCAAATGACATTTTGAATCATTTTTGGTAGAGTCCAAAAAATTAATTTTCTGATGAAAAACGATGACCCCGGACCAGTCGAACGTTGAAAAAATGGTCAATATTGATGAAATTTTAACATTTAATCTTTTGACTTTAAATGACGGTTGGATGTGAATTATTACTTTTTCAACTAAAATAAGTGTGTTTAAAGTCATTTCTGTGCCTGAAATTGGTCAAAATTGAAGATTTTGAGTAAGCAAAACTCTGTAAAAATGGCAATTTTGGTCACTGTGAGGGTTTAAAAAGTGGTTATTCAACATGAGACCAGATCCAAAAGACATTTTGAATCTTTTTTGGTAGAGTCCAAAAAATCAATTTTCTGATGAAAAACGATGACCCCGGACCAGTCGAACGTTGAAAAAATGGTCAATATTGATGAAATTTTTACATTTAATCTTTTGACTTGAAATGACGGTTGGATGTGAATTATTACTTTTTCAACTAAAATAAGTGTGTTTAAAGTCATTTCTGTGCCTGAAATTGGTCAAAATTTAAGATTTTGAGTAAGCAAAACTCTGTAAAAATGGCAATTTTGGTCACTGTGAGGGTTTAAAAAGTGGTTATTCAACATGAGGCCTGATCCAAATGACATTTTGAATCATTTTTGGTAGAGTCCAAAAAATCAATTTTCTGATGAAAAACGATGACCCCGGACCAGTCGAACGTTGAAAAAATGGTCAATATTGATGAAATTTTAACATTTAATCTTTTGACTTTAAATGACGGTTGGATGTGAATTATTACTTTTTCAACTAAAACAAGTGTGTTTAAAGTCATTTCTGTGCCTGAAATTGGTCAAAATGTAAGATTTTGAGTAAGCAAAACTCTGTAAAAATTGCAATTTTGGTCACTGTGAGGGTTTAAAAAGTGGTTATTCAACATGAGACCCGATCCAAAAAACATTTTGAATCTTTTTTGGTAGAGTCCAAAAAATCAATTTTCTGATGAAAAACGATGACCCCAGACCAGTCGAACGTTGAAAAAATTGTCAATATTGATGAAATTTTAACATTTAATCTTTTGACTTTAAATGACGGTTGGATGTGAATTATTACTTTTTCAACTAAAATAAGTGTGTTTAAAGTCCTTTCTGTGCCTGAAATTGGTCAAAATTGAAGATTTTGAGTAAGCAAAACTCTGTAAAAATGGCAATTTTGGTCACTGTGAGGGTTTAAAAAGTGGTTATTCAACATGAGGCCCGATCCAAATGACATTTTGAATAATTTTTGGTAGAGTCCAAAAAATCAATTTTCTGATGAAAAACGATGACCCCGGACCAGTCGAACGTTGAAAAAATGGTCAATATTGATGACATTTTTACATTTAATCTTTTGACTTGAAATTACGGTTGGATGTGAATTATTACTTTTTCAACTAAAATAAGTGTGTTTAAAGTCATTTCTGTGCCTGAAATTGGTCAAAATTTAAGATTTTGAGTAAGCAAAACTCTGTATAAATGGCAATTTTGGTCACTGTGAGGGTTTAAAAAGTGGTTATTCAACATGAGGCCCGATCCAAATGACATTTTGAATCATTTTTGGTAGAGTTCAAAAAAATCAATTTTCTGATGAAAAACGATGACCCCGGACCAGTCGAACGTTGAAAAAATGGTCAATATTGATGAAATGTTTACATTTAATCTTTTGACTTTAAATGACAGTTGGATGTGAATTATTACTTTTTCAACTAAAATAAGTGTGTTTAAAGTCATTTCTGTGCCTGAAAGTGGTCAAAATTGAAGATTTTGAGTAAGCAAAACTCTGTAAAAATGGCAATTTTGGTCACTGTGAGGGTTTAAAAAGTGGTTATTCAACATGAGACCCGATCCAAAAGACATTTTGAATCATTTTTGGTAGAGTCCAAAAAATCAATTTTCTGATGAAAAACGATGACCCCGGACCAGTCGAACGTTGAAAAAATGGTCAATATTGATGAAATTTTAACATTTAATCTTTTGACTTTAAATGACGGTTGGATGTGAATTATTACTTTTTCAACTAAAATAAGTGTGTTTAAAGTCATTTCTGTGCCTGAAATTGGTCAAAATTGAAGATTTTGAGTAAGCAAAACTCTGTAAAAATGGCAATTTTGGTCACTGTGAGGGTTTAAAAAGTGGTTATTCAACATGAGGCCCGATCCAAATGACATTTTGAAACATTTTTGGTAGAGTCCAAAAAAATCAATTTTCTGATGAAAAACGATGACCCCGGACCAGTCGAACGTTGAAAAAATGGTCAATATTGATGAAATTTTAACATTTAATCTTTTGACTTTAAATGACGGTTGGATGTGAATTATTACTTTTTCAACTAAAATAAGTGTGTTTAAAGTCATTTCTGTGCCTGAAATTGGTCAAAATTGAAGATTCTGAGTAAGCAAAACTCTGTAAAAATGGCAATTTTGGTCACTGTGAGGGTTTAAAAAGTGGTTATTCAACATGAGGCCCGATCCAAATGACATTTTGAATCATTTTTGGTAGAGTCCAGAAAAATCAATTTTCTGATGAAAAACGATGACCCCGGACCAGTCGAACGTTGAAAAAATGGTCAATATTGATGAAATTTTAACATTTAATCTTTTGACTTTAAATGACGGTTGGATGTGAATTATTACTTTTTCAACTAAAATAAGTGTGTTTAAAGTCATTTCTGTGCCTGAAATTGGTCAAAATTGAAGATTTTGAGTAAGCAAAACTCTGTAAAAATGGCAATTTTGGTCACTGTGAGGGTTTAAAAAGTGGTTATTCAACATGAGGCCCGATCCAAAAGACATTTTGAATCTTTTTTGGTAGAGTCCAAAAAATCCATTTTCTGATGAAAAACGATGACCCCGGACCAGTCGAACGTTGAAAAAATGGTCAATATTGATGAAATTTTAACATTTAATCTTTTGACTTTAAATGACGGTTGGATGTGAATTATTACTTTTTCAACTAAAATAAGTGTGTTTAAAGTCATTTCTGTGCCTGAAATTGGTCAAAATTGAAGATTCTGAGTAAGCAAAACTCTGTAAAAATGGCAATTTTGGTCACTCTGAGGGTTTAAAAAGTGGTTATTCAACATGAGACCCGATCCAAAAAACATTTTGAATCTTTTTTGGTAGAGTCCAAAAAATCCATTTTCTGATGAAAAACGATGACCCCGGACCAGTCGAACGTTGAAAAAATGGTCAATATTGATGAAATTTTAACATTTAATCTTTTGACTTTAAATGACGGTTGGATGTGAATTATTACTTTTTCAACTAAAATAAGTGGGTTTAAAGTCATTTCTGTGCCTGAAATTGGTCAAAATTGAAGATTTTGAGTAAGCAAAACTCTGTAAAAATGGCAATTTTGGTCACTGTGAGGGTTTAAAAAGTGGTTATTCAACATGAGGCCCGATCCAAATGACATTGTGAATCATTTTTGGTAGAGTCCAAAAAAATCAATTTTCTGATGAAAAACGATGACCCCGGACCAGTCGAACGTTGAAAAAATGGTCAATATTGATGAAATGTTAACATTTAATCTTTTGACTTTAAATGACGGTTGGATGTGAATTATTACTTTTTCAACTAAAATGAGTGTGTTTAAAGTCATTTCTGTGCCTGAAATTGGTCAAAATTTAAGATTTTGAGTAAGCAAAACTCTGTAAAAATGGCAATTTTGGTCACTGTGAGGGTTTAAAAAGTGGTTATTCAACATGAGGCCCGATCCAAATGACATTTTGAATCATTTTTGGTAGAGTCCAAAAAATCAATTTTCTGATGAAAAACGATGACCCCGGACCAGTCGACCGTTGAAAAAATGGTCAATATTGATGAAATTTTAACATTTAATCTTTTGACTTTAAATAACGGTTGGATGTGAATTATTACTTTTTCAACTAAAATAAGTGTGTTTAAAGTCATTTCTGTGCCTGAAATTGGTCAAAATTGAAGATTTTGAGTAAGCAAAACTCTGTAAAAATGGCAATTTTGGTCACTGTGAGGGTTTAAAAAGTGGTTATTCAACATGAGACCCGATCCAAAAAACATTTTGAATCTTTTTTGGTAGAGTCCAAAAAAATCAATTTTCTGATGAAAAACGATGACCCCGGACCAGTCGAACGTTGAAAAAATGGTCAATATTGATGAAATTTTAACATTTAATCTTTTGACTTTAAATGACGGTTGGATGTGAATTATTACTTTTTCAACTAAAATAAGTGTGTTTAAAGTCATTTCTGTGCCTGAAATTGGTCAAAATTGAAGATTTTGAGTAAGCAAAACTCTGTAAAAATGGCAATTTTGGTCACTGTGAGGGTTTAAAAAGTGGTTATTCAACATGAGGCCCGATCCAAATGACATTTTGAATCATTATTGGTAGAGTCCAAAAAAATCAATTTTCTGATGAAAAACGATGACCCCGGACCAGTCGACCGTTGAAAAAATGGTCAATATTGATGAAATGTTTACATTTAATCTTTTGACTTTAAATGACAGTTGGATGTGAATTATTACTTTTTCAACTAAAATAAGTGTGTTTAAAGTCATTTCTGTGCCTGAAAGTGGTCAAAATTGAAAATTTTGAGTAAGCAAAACTCTGTAAAAATGGCAATTTTGGTCACTGTGAGGGTTTAAAAAGTGGTTATTCAACATGAGACCCGATCCAAAAGACATTTTGAATCATTTTTGGTAGAGTCCAAAAAATCAATTTTCTGATGAAAAACGATGACCCCGGACCAGTCGAACGTTGAAAAAATGGTCAATATTGATGAAATTTTAACATTTAATCTTTTGACTTTAAATGACGGTTGGATGTGAATTATTACTTTTTCAACTAAAATAAGTGTGTTTAAAGTCATTTCTGTGCCTGAAATTGGTCAAAATTTAAGATTTTGAGTAAGCAAAACTCTGTAAAAATGGCAATTTTGGTCACTGTGAGGGTTTAAAAAGTGGTTATTCAACATGAGGCCCGATCCAAATGACATTTTGAATCATTTTTGGTAGAGTCCAAAAAAATCAATTTTCTGATGAAAAACGATGACCCCGGACCAGTCGAACGTTGAAAAAATGGTCAATATTGATGAAATTTTAACATTTAATCTTTTGACTTTAAATGACGGTTGGATGTGAATTATTACTTTTTCAACTAAAATAAGTGTGTTTAAAGTCATTTCTGTGCCTGAAATTGGTCAAAATTTAAGATTTTGAGTAAGCAAAACTCTGTAAAAATGGCAATTTTGGTCACTGTGAGGGTTTAAAAAGTGGTTATTCAACATGAGGCCCGATCCAAATGACATTTTGAATCATTTTTGGTAGAGTCCAAAAAAATCAATTTTCTGATGAAAAACGATGACCCCGGACCAGTCGAACGTTGAAAAAATGGTCAATATTGATGAAATGTTTACATTTAATCTTTTGACTTTAAATGACAGTTGGATGTGAATTATTACTTTTTCAACTAAAATAAGTGTGTTTAAAGTCATTTCTGTGCCTGAAAGTGGTCAAAATTGAAAATTTTGAGTAAGCAAAACTCTGTAAAAATGGCAATTTTGGTCACTGTGAGGGTTTAAAAAGTGGTTATTCAACATGAGACCCGATCCAAAAGACATTTTGAATCATTTTTGGTAGAGTCCAAAAAATCAATTTTCTGATGAAAAACGATGACCCCGGACCAGTCGAACGTTGAAAAAATGGTCAATATTGATGAAATTTTAACATTTAATCTTTTGACTTTAAATGACGGTTGGATGTGAATTATTACTTTTTCAACTAAAATAAGTGTGTTTAAAGTCATTTCTGTGCCTGAAATTGGTCAAAATTGAAGATTTTGAGTAAGCAAAACTCTGTAAAAATGGCAATTTTGGTCACTGTGAGGGTTTAAAAAGTGGTTATTCAACATGAGGCCCGATCCAAATGACATTTTGAATCATTTTTGGTAGAGTCCAAAAAATCAATTTTCTGATGAAAAACGATGACCCCGGACCAGTCGAACGTTGAAAAAATGGTCAATATTGATGAAATTTTAACATTTAATCTTTTGACTTTAAATGACGGTTGGATGTGAATTATTACTTTTTCAACTAAAATAAGTGTGTTTAAAGTCATTTCTGTGCCTGAAATTGGTCAAAATGTAAGATTTTGAGTAAGCAAAACTCTGTAAAAATGGCAATTTTGGTCACTGTGAGGGTTTAAAAAGTGGTTATTCAACATGAGGCCCGATCCAAATGACATTTTGAATCATTTTTGGTAGAGTCCAAAAAATCAATTTTCTGATGAAAAACGATGACCCCGGACCAGTCGAACGTTGAAAAAATGGTCAATATTGATGAAATTTTTACATTTAATCTTTTGACTTTAAATGACAGTTGGATGTGAATTATTACTTTTTCAACTAAAATAAGTGTGTTTAAAGTCATTTCTGTGCCTGAAAGTGGTCAAAATTGAAGATTTTGAGTAAGCAAAACTCTGTAAAAATGGCAATTTTGGTCACTGTGAGGGTTTAAAAAGTGGTTATTCAACATGAGACCCGATCCAAAAGACATTTTGAATCTTTTTTGGTAGAGTCCAAAAAATCCATTTTCTGATGAAAAACGATGACCCCGGACCAGTCGAACGTTGAAAAAATGGTCAATATTGATGAAATTTTTACATTTAATCTTTTGACTTTAAATGACGGTTGGATGTGAATTATTACTTTTTCAACTAAAATAAGTGTGTTTAAAGTCATTTCTGTGCCTGAAATTGGTCAAAATTTAAGATTTTGAGTAAGCAAAACTCTGTAAAAATGGCAATTTTGGTCACTGTGAGGGTTTAAAAAGTGGTTATTCAACATGAGGCCCGATCCAAAAGACATTTTGAATCTCTTTTGGTAGAGTCCAAAAAATCCATTTTCTGATGAAAAACGATGACCCCGGACCAGTCGAACGTTGAAAAAATGGTCAATATTGATGAAATTTTAACATTTAATCTTTTGACTTTAAATGGCGGTTGGATGTGAATTATTACTTTTTCAACTAAAATAAGTGTGTTTAAAGTCATTTCTGTGCCTGAAATTGGTCAAAATTGAAGATTTTGAGTAAGCAAAAATCTGTAAAAATGGCAATTTTGGTCACTGTGAGGGTTTGAAAAGTGGTTATTCAACATGAGGCCCGATCCAAATGACATTTTGAATCTTTTTTGGTAGAGTCCAAAAAATCCATTTTCTGATGAAAAACGATGACCCCGGACCAGTCGAACGTTGAAAAAATGGTCAATATTGATGAAATGTTTACATTTAATCTTTTGACTTTAAATGACAGTTGGATGTGAATTATTACTTTTTCAACTAAAATAAGTGTGTTTAAAGTCATTTCTGTGCCTGAAAGTGGTCAAAATTGAAAATTTTGAGTAAGCAAAACTCTGTAAAAATGGCAATTTTGGTCACTGTGAGGGTTTAAAAAGTGGTTATTCAACATGAGACCCGATCCAAAAGACATTTTGAATCATTTTTGGTAGAGTCCAAAAAATCAATTTTCTGATGAAAAACGATGACCCCGGACCAGTCGAACGTTGAAAAAATGGTCAATATTGATGAAATTTTAACATTTAATCTTTTGACTTTAAATGACGGTTGGATGTGAATTATTACTTTTTCAACTAAAATAAGTGTGTTTAAAGTCATTTCTGTGCCTGAAATTGGTCAAAATTGAAGATTTTGAGTAAGCAAAACTCTGTAAAAATGGCAATTTTGGTCACTGTGAGGGTTTAAAAAGTGGTTATTCAACATGAGGCCCGATCCAAATGACATTTTGAATCATTTTTGGTAGAGTCCAAAAAATCAATTTTCTGATGAAAAACGATGACCCCGGACCAGTCGAACGTTGAAAAAATGGTCAATATTGATGAAATTTTAACATTTAATCTTTTGACTTTAAATGACGGTTGGATGTGAATTATTACTTTTTCAACTAAAATAAGTGTGTTTAAAGTCATTTCTGTGCCTGAAATTGGTCAAAATGTAAGATTTTGAGTAAGCAAAACTCTGTAAAAATGGCAATTTTGGTCACTGTGAGGGTTTAAAAAGTGGTTATTCAACATGAGGCCCGATCCAAATGACATTTTGAATCATTTTTGGTAGAGTCCAAAAAATCAATTTTCTGATGAAAAACGATGACCCCGGACCAGTCGAACGTTGAAAAAATGGTCAATATTGATGAAATTTTTACATTTAATCTTTTGACTTAAAATGACAGTTGGATGTGAATTATTACTTTTTCAACTAAAATAAGTGTGTTTAAAGTCATTTCTGTGCCTGAAAGTGGTCAAAATTGAAGATTTTGAGTAAGCAAAACTCTGTAAAAATGGCAATTTTGGTCACTGTGAGGGTTTAAAAAGTGGTTATTCAACATGAGACCCGATCCAAAAGACATTTTGAATCTTTTTTGGTAGAGTCCAAAAAATCCATTTTCTGATGAAAAACGATGACCCCGGACCAGTCGAACGTTGAAAAAATGGTCAATATTGATGAAATTTTAACATTTAATCTTTTGACTTTAAATGACGGTTGGATGTGAATTATTACTTTTTCAACTAAAATAAGTGTGTTTAAAGTCATTTCTGTGCCTGAAATTGGTCAAAATTGAAGATTTTGAGTAAGCAAATCTCTGTAAAAATGGCAATTTTGGTCACTGTGAGGGTTTAAAAAGTGGTTATTCAACATGAGGCCCGATCCAAATGACATTTTGAAACATTTTTGGTAGAGTCCAAAAAATCAATTTTCTGATGAAAAACGATGACCCCGGACCAGTCGAACGTTGAAAAAATGGTCAATATTGATGAAATTTTTACATTTAATCTTTTGACTTTAAATGACGGTTGGATGTGAATTATTACTTTTTCAACTAACATAAGTGTGTTTAAAGTCATTTCTGTGCCTGAAATTGGTCAAAATTTAAGATTTTGAGTAAGCAAAACTCTGTAAAAATGGCAATTTTGGTCACTGTGAGGGTTTAAAAAGTGGTTATTCAACATGAGGCCCGATCCAAAAGACATTTTGAATCTCTTTTGGTAGAGTCCAAAAAATCCATTTTCTGATGAAAAACGATGACCCCGGACCAGTCGAACGTTGAAAAAATGGTCAATATTGATGAAATTTTAACATTTAATCTTTTGACTTTAAATGGCGGTTGGATGTGAATTATTACTTTTTCAACTAAAATAAGTGTGTTTAAAGTCATTTCTGTGCCTGAAATTGGTCAAAATTGAAGATTTTGAGTAAGCAAAAATCTGTAAAAATGGCAATTTTGGTCACTGTGAGGGTTTAAAAAGTGGTTATTCAACATGAGGCCCGATCCAAAAGACATTTTGAATCTTTTTTGGTAGAGTCCAAAAAATCCATTTTCTGATGAAAAACGATGACCCCGGACCAGTCGAACGTTGAAAAAATGGTCAATATTGATGACATTTTTACATTTAATCTTTTGACTTGAAATGACGGTTGGATGTGAATTATTACTTTTTCAACTAAAATAAGTGTGTTTAAAGTCATTTCTGTGCCTGAAATTGGTCAAAATTTAAGATATTGAGTAAGCAAAACTCTGTAAAAATGGCAATTTTGGTCACTGTGAGGGTTTAAAAAGTGGTTATTCAACATGAGGCCCGATCCAAATGACATTTTGAATCATTTTTGGTAGAGTCCAAAAAATCAATTTTCTGATGAAAAACGATGACCCCGGACCAGTCGAACGTTGAAAAAATTGTCAATATTGATGAAATTTTAACATTTAATCTTTTGACTTTAAATGACGGTTGGATGTGAATTATTACTTTTTCAACTAAAATAAGTGTGTTTAAAGTCATTTCTGTGCCTGAAATTGGTCAAAATTGAAGATTTTGAGTAAGCAAAACTCTGTAAAAATGGCAATTTTGGTCACTGTGAGGGTTTAAAAAGTGGTTATTCAACATGAGGCCCGATCCAAATGACATTTTGAATCATTTTTGGTAGAGTCCAAAAAATTAATTTTCTGATGAAAAACGATGACCCCGGACCAGTCGAACGTTGAAAAAATGGTCATTATTGATGAAATTTTTACATTTAATCTTTTGACTTTAAATGACAGTTGGATGTGAATTATTACTTTTTCAACTAAAATAAGTGTGTTTAAAGTCATTTCTGTGCCTGAAATTGGTCAAAATTGAAGATTTTAAGTAAGCAAAACTCTGTAAAAATGGCAATTTTGGTCACTGTGAGGGTTTAAAAAGTAGTTATTCAACATGAGACCCGATCCAAAAGACATTTTGAATCGTTTTTGGTAGAGTCCAAAAAATCAATTTTCTGATGAAAAATGATGACCCCGGACCAGTCGAACGTTGAAAAAATGGTCAATATTGATGAAATTTTAACATTTAATCTTTTGACTTTAAATGACGGTTGGATGTGAATTATTACTTTTTCAACTAAAATAAGTGTGTTTAAAGTCATTTCTGTGCCTGAAATTGGTCAAAATTTAAGATTTTGAGTAAGCAAAACTCTGTAAAAATGGCAATTTTGGTCACTGTGCGGGTTTAAAAAGTGGTTATTCAACATGAGGCCCGATCCAAAAGACATTTTGAATCTTTTTTGGTAGAGTCCAAAAAATCCATTTTCTGATGAAAAACGATGACCCCGGACCATTCGAACGTTGAAAAAATGGTCAATATTGATGAAATTTTAACATTTAATCTTTTGACTTTAAATGACGGTTGGATGTGAATTATTACTTTTTCAACTAAAATAAGTGTGTTTAAAGTCATTTCTGTGCCTGAAATTGGTCAAAATTGAAGATTCTGAGTAAGCAAAACTCTGTAAAAATGGCAATTTTGGTCACTGTGAGGGTTTAAAAAGTGGTTATTCAACATGAGACCCGATCCAAAAAACATTTTGAATCTTTTTTGGTAGAGTCCAAAAAATCCATTTTCTGATGAAAAACGATGACCCCGGACCAGTCGAACGTTGAAAAAATGGTCAATATTGATGAAATTTTAACATTTAATCTTTTGACTTTAAATGACGGTTGGATGTGAATTATTACTTTTTCAACTAAAATAAGTGTGTTTAAAGTCATTTCTGTGCCTGAAATTGGTCAAAATTGAAGATTCTGAGTAAGCAAAACTCTGTAAAAATGGCAATTTTGGTCACTGTGAGGGTTTAAAAAGTGGTTATTCAACATGAGACCCGATCCAAAAAACATTTTGAATCTTTTTTGGTAGAGTCCAAAAAATCCATTTTCTGATGAAAAACGATGACCCCGGACCAGTCGAACGTTGAAAAAATGGTCAATATTGATGAAATTTTAACATTTAATCTTTTGACTTTAAATGACGGTTGGATGTGAATTATTACTTTTTCAACTAAAATAAGTGTGTTTAAAGTCATTTCTGTGCCTGAAATTGGTCAAAATTGAAGATTTTGAGTAAGCAAAACTCTGTAAAAATGGCAATTTTGGTCACTGTGAGGGTTTAAAAAGTGGTTATTCAACATGAGGCCCGATCCAAATGACATTTTGAATCATTTTTGGTAGAGTCCAAAAAAATCAATTTTCTGATGAAAAAGGATGACCCCGGACCAGTCGAACGTTGAAAAAATGGTCAATATTGATGAAATGTTTACATTTAATCTTTTGACTTTAAATGACAGTTGGATGTGAATTATTACTTTTTCAACTAAAATAAGTGTGTTTAAAGTCATTTCTGTGCCTGAAAGTGGTCAAAATTGAAGATTTTGAGTAAGCAAAACTCTGTAAAAATGGCAATTTTGGTCACTGTGAGGGTTTAAAAAGTGGTTATTCAACATGAGACCCGATCCAAAAGACATTTTGAATCATTTTTGGTAGAGTCCAAAAAAATCAATTTTCTGATGAAAAACGATGACCCCGGACCAGTCGAACGTTGAAAAAATGGTCAATATTGATGAAATTTTAACATTTAATCTTTTGACTTTAAATGACGGTTGGATGTGAATTATTACTTTTTCAACTAAAATAAGTGTGTTTAAAGTCATTTCTGTGCCTGAAATTGGTCAAAATTGAAGATTTTGAGTAAGCAAAACTCTGTAAAAATGGCAATTTTGGTCACTGTGAGGGTTTAAAAAGTGGTTATTCAACATGAGGCCCGATCCAAATGACATTTTGAATCATTTTTGGTAGAGTCCAAAAAATCAATTTTCTGATGAAAAACGATGACCCCGGACCAGTCGAACGTTGAAAAAATGGTCAATATTGATGAAATTTTTACATTTAATCTTTTGACTTTAAATGACAGTTGGATGTGAATTATTACTTTTTCAACTAAAATAAGTGTGTTTAAAGTAATTTCTGTGCCTGAAAGTGGTCAAAATGGAAGATTTTGAGTAAGCAAAACTCTGTAAAAATGGCAATTTTGGTCACTGTGAGGGTTTAAAAAGTGGTTATTCAACATGAGGCCCGATCCAAATGACATTTTGAATCATTTTTGGTAGAGTCCAAAAAATCAATTTTCTGATGAAAAACGATGACCCCGGACCAGTCGAACGTTGAAAAAAATGGTCAATATTGATGACATTTTTACATTTAATCTTTTGACTTGAAATGACGGTTGGATGTGAATTATTACTTTTTCAACTAAAATAAGTGTGTTAAAAGTCATTTCTGTGCCTGAAATTGGTCAAAATTTAAGATATTGAGTAAGCAAAACTCTGTAAAAATGGCAATTTTGGTCACTGTGAGGGTTTAAAAAGTGGTTATTCAACATGAGGCCCGATCCAAATGACATTTTGAATCATTTTTGGTAGAGTCCAAAAAATCAATTTTCTGATGAAAAACGATGACCCCGGACCAGTCGAACGTTGAAAAAATTGTCAATATTGATGAAATTTTAACATTTAATCTTTTGACTTTAAATGACGGTTGGATGTGAATTATTACTTTTTCAACTAAAATAAGTGTGTTTAAAGTCATTTCTGTGCCTGAAATTGGTCAAAATTGAAGATTTTGAGTAAGCAAAACTCTGTAAAAATGGCAATTTTGGTCACTGTGAGGGTTTAAAAAGTGGTTATTCAACATGAGGCCCGATCCAAATGACATTTTGAATCATTTTTGGTAGAGTCCAAAAAATTAATTTTCTGATGAAAAACGATGACCCCGGACCAGTCGAACGTTGAAAAAATGGTCATTATTGATGAAATTTTTACATTTAATCTTTTGACTTTAAATGACAGTTGGATGTGAATTATTACTTTTTCAACTAAAATAAGTGTGTTTAAAGTCATTTCTGTGCCTGAAATTGGTCAAAATTGAAGATTTTAAGTAAGCAAAACTCTGTAAAAATGGCAATTTTGGTCACTGTGAGGGTTTAAAAAGTGGTTATTCAACATGAGACCCGATCCAAAAGACATTTTGAATCTTTTTTGGTAGAGTCCAAAAAATCAATTTTCTGATGAAAAATGATGACCCCGGACCAGTCGAACGTTGAAAAAATGGTCAATATTGATGAAACTTTTACATTTAATCTTTTGACTTTAAATGACGGTTGAATGTGAATTATTACTTTTTCAACTGAAATAAGTGTGTTTAAAGTCATTTCTGTGCCTGAAATTGGTCAAAATTTAAGATTTTGAGTAAGCAAAACTCTGTAAAAATGGCAATTTTGGTCACTGTGCGGGTTTAAAAAGTGGTTATTCAACATGAGGCCCGATCCAAAAGACATTTTGAATCTTTTTTGGTAGAGTCCAAAAAATCCATTTTCTGATGAAAAACGATGACCCCGGACCATTCGAACGTTGAAAAAATGGTCAATATTGATGAAATTTTAACATTTAATCTTTTGACTTTAAATGACGGTTGGATGTGAATTATTACTTTTTCAACTAAAATAAGTGTGTTTAAAGTCATTTCTGTGCCTGAAATTGGTCAAAATTGAAGATTCTGAGTAAGCAAAACTCTGTAAAAATGGCAATTTTGGTCACTGTGAGGGTTTAAAAAGTGGTTATTCAACATGAGACCCGATCCAAAAAACATTTTGAATCTTTTTTGGTAGAGTCCAAAAAATCCATTTTCTGATGAAAAACGATGACCCCGGACCAGTCGAACGTTGAAAAAATGGTCAATATTGATGAAATTTTAACATTTAATCTTTTGACTTTAAATGACGGTTGGATGTGAATTATTACTTTTTCAACTAAAATAAGTGTGTTTAAAGTCATTTCTGTGCCTGAAAGTGGTCAAAATTGAAGATTTTGAGTAAGCAAAACTCTGTAAAAATGGCAATTTTGGTCACTATGAGGGTTTAAAAAGTGGTTATTCAACATGAGACCCGATCCAAAAGACATTTTGAATCATTTTTGGTAGAGTCCAAAAAATCAATTTTCTGATGAAAAACGATGACCCCGGACCAGTCGAACGTTGAAAAAATGGTCAATATTGATGAAATTTTAACATTTAATCTTTTGACTTTAAATGACGGTTGGATGTGAATTATTACTTTTTCAACTGAAATAAGTGTGTTTAAAGTCATTTCTGTGCCTGAAATTGGTAAAAATTGAAGATTTTGAGTAAGCAAAACTCTGTAAAAATGGCAATTTTGGTCACTGTGAGGGTTTAAAAAGTGGTTATTCAACATGAGGCCCGATCCAAATGACATTTTGAATCATTTTTGGTAGAGTCCAAAAAATCAATTTTCTGATGAAAAACGATGACCCCGGACCAGTCGAACGTTGAAAAAATGGTCAATATTGATGAAATTTTAACATTTAATCTTTTGACTTTAAATGACGGTTGGATGTGAATTATTACTTTTTCAACTAAAATAAGTGTGTTTAAAGTCATTTCTGTGCCTGAAATTGGTCAAAATGTAAGATTTTGAGTAAGCAAAACTCTGTAAAAATGGCAATTTTGGTCACTGTGAGGGTTTAAAAGTGGTTATTCAACATGAGACCCAATCCAAATGACATTTTGAATCATTTTTGGTAGAGTCCAAAAAATCAATTTTCTGATGAAAAACGATGACCCCGGACCAGTCGAACGTTGAAAAAATGGTCAATATTGATGAAATTTTAACATTTAATCTTTTGACTTTAAATGACGGTTGGATGTGAATTATTACTTTTTCAACTAAAATAAGTGTGTTTAAAGTCATTTCTGTGCCTGAAATTGGTCAAAATTGAAGATTTTGAGTAAGCAAAACTCTGTAAAAATGGCAATTTTGGTCACTGTGAGGGTTTAAAAAGTGGTTATTCAACATGAGGCCCGATCCAAATGACATTTTGAATCATTTTTAGTAGAGTCCAAAAAATCAATTTTCTGATGAAAAACGATGACCCCGGACCAGTCGAACGTTGAAAAAATGGTCAATATTGATGAAATTTTAACATTTAATCTTTTGACTTTAAATGACGGTTGGATGTGAATTATTACTTTTTCAACTAAAATAAGTGTGTTTAAAGTCATTTCTGTGCCTGAAATTGGTGAAAATGTAAGATTTTGAGTAAGCAAAACTCTGTAAAAATGGCAATTTTGGTCACTGTGAGGGTTTAAAAAGTGGTTATTGAACATGAGGCCCGATCCAAATGACATTTTGAATCATTTTTGGTAGAGTCCAAAAAATCAATTTTCTGATGAAAAACGATGACCCCGGACCAGTCGAACGTTGAAAAAATGGTCAATATTGATGAAATTTTTACATTTAATCTTTTGACTTTAAATGACAGTTGGATGTGAATTATTACTTTTTCAACTAAAATAAGTGTGTTTAAAGTCATTTCTGTGCCTGAAAGTGGTCAAAATTGAAGATTTTGAGTAAGCAAAACTCTGTAAAAATGGCAATTTTGGTCACTCTGAGGGTTTAAAAAGTGGTTATTCAACATGAGACCCGATCCAAAAAACATTTTGAATCTTTTTTGGTAGAGTCCAAAAAATCCATTTTCTGATGAAAAACGATGACCCCGGACCAGTCGAACGTTGAAAAAAATGGTCAATATAGATGAAATTTTAACATTTAATCGTTTGACTTTAAATGACGGCTGGATGTGAATTATTACTTTTTCAACTAAAATAAGTGTGTTTAAAGTCATTTCTGTGCCTGAAATTGGTCAAAATTGAAGATTTTGAGTAAGCAAAACTCTGTAAAAATGGCAATTTTGGTCACTGTGAGGGTTTAAAAAGTGGTTATTCAACATGAGGCCCGATCCAAATGACATTTTGAAACATTTTTGGTAGAGTCCCAAAAAATCAATTTTCTGATGAAAAACGATGACCCCGGACCAGTTGAACGTTGAAAAAATGGTCAATATTGATGAAATTTTAACATTTAAACTTTTGACTTTAAATGACGGTTGGATGTGAATTATTACTTTTTCAACTAAAATAAGTGTGTTTAAAGTCATTTCTGTGCCTGAAATTGGTCAAAATTGAAGATTTTGAGTAAGCAAAACTCTGTAAAAATGGCAATTTTGGTCACTGTGAGGGTTTAAAAAGTGGTTATTCAACATGAGGCCCGATCCAAATGACATTTTGAATCATTTTTGGTAGAGTCCAAAAAATCAATTTTCTGATGAAAAACGATGACCCCGGACCAGTCGAACGTTGAAAAAATGGTCAATATTGATGAAATTTTAACATTTAATCTTTTGACTTTAAATGACGGTTGGATGTGAATTATTACTTTTTCAACTAAAATAAGTGTGTTTAAAGTCATTTCTGTGCCTGAAATTGGTCAAAATTGAAGATTTTGAGTAAGCAAAACTCTGTAAAAATGGCAATTTTGGTCACTGTGAGGGTTTAAAAAGTGGTTATTCAACATGAGGCCCGATCCAAATGACATTTTGAATCATTTTTAGTAGAGTCCAAAAAATCAATTTTCTGATGAAAAACGATGACCCCGGACCAGTCGAACGTTGAAAAAATGGTCAATATTGATGAAATGTTAACATTTAATCTTTTGACTTTAAATGACGGTTGGATGTGAATTATTACTTTTTCAACTAAAATAAGTGTGTTTAAAGTCATTTCTGTGCCTGAAATTGGTGAAAATGTAAGATTTTGAGTAAGCAAAACTCTGTAAAAATGGCAATTTTGGTCACTGTGAGGGTTTAAAAAGTGGTTATTGAACATGAGGCCCGATCCAAATGACATTTTGAATCATTTTTGGTAGAGTCCAAAAAATCAATTTTCTGATGAAAAACGATGACCCCGGACCAGTCGAACGTTGAAAAAATGGTCAATATTGATGAAATTTTTACATTTAATCTTTTGACTTTAAATGACAGTTGGATGTGAATTATTACTTTTTCAACTAAAATAAGTGTGTTTAAAGTCATTTCTGTGCCTGAAAGTGGTCAAAATTGAAGATTTTGAGTAAGCAAAACTCTGTAAAAATGGCAATTTTGGTCACTGTGAGGGTTTAAAAAGTGGTTATTCAACATGAGACCCGATACAAAAGACATTTTGAATCTTTTTTGGTAGAGTCCAAAAAATCCATTTTCTGATGAAAAACGATGACCCCGGACCAGTCGAACGTTGAAAAAAATGGTCAATATAGATGAAATTTTAACATTTAATCGTTTGACTTTAAATGACGGTTGGATGTGAATTATTACCTTTTCAACTAAAATAAGTGTGTTTAAAGTCATTTCTGTGCCTGAAATTGGTCAAAATTGAAGATTTTGAGTAAGCAAAACTCTGTAAAAATGGCAATTTTGGTCACTGTGAGGGTTTAAAAAGTGGTTATTCAACATGAGGCCCGATCCAAATGACATTTTGAAACATTTTTGGTAGAGTCCCAAAAAATCAATTTTCTGATGAAAAACGATGACCCCGGACCAGTTGAACGTTGAAAAAATGGTCAATATTGATGAAATTTTAACATTTAAACTTTTGACTTTAAATGACGGTTGGATGTGAATTATTACTTTTTCAACTAAAATAAGTGTGTTTAAAGTCATTTCTGTGCCTGAAATTGGTCAAAATTGAAGATTTTGAGTAAGCAAAACTCTGTAAAAATGGCAATTTTGGTCACTGTGAGGGTTTAAAAAGTGGTTATTCAACATGAGGCCCGATCCAAATGACATTTTGAATCATTTTTGGTAGAGTCCAAAAAATCAATTTTCTGATGAAAAACGATGACCCCGGACCAGTCGAACGTTGAAAAAATGGTCAATATTGATGAAATTTTAACATTTAATCTTTTGACTTTAAATGACGGTTGGATGTGAATTATTACTTTTTCAACTAAAATAAGTGTGTTTAAAGTCATTTCTGTGCCTGAAATTGGTCAAAATTGAAGATTCTGAGTAAGCAAAACTCTGTAAAAATGGCAATTTTGGTCAATGTGAGGGTTTAAAAAGTGGTTATTCAACATGAGGCCCGATCCAAATGACATTTTGAATCATTTTTGGTAGAGTCCAAAAAATCAATTTTCTGATGAAAAACGATGACCCCGGACCAGTCGAACGTTGAAAAAATGGTCAATATTGATGAAATTTTAACATTTAATCTTTTGACTTTAAATGACGGTTGGATGTGAATTATTACTTTTTCAACTAAAATAAGTGTGTTTAAAGTCATTTCTGTGCCTGAAATTGGTCAAAATTGAAGATTCTGAGTAAGCAAAACTCTGTAAAAATGGCAATTTTGGTCACTGTGAGGGCTTAAAAAGTGGTTATTCAACATGAGGCCCGATCCAAAAGACATTTTGAATCTTTTTTGGTAGAGTCCAAAAAATCCATTTTCTGATGAAAAATGATGACCCCGGACCAGTCGAACGTTGAAAAAATGGTCAATATTGATGAAATTTTAACATTTAATCTTTTGACTTTAAATGACGGTTGGATGTGAATTATTACTTTTTCAACTAAAATAAGTGTGTTTAAAGTCATTTCTGTGCCTGAAATTGGTCAAAATTGAAGATTCTGAGTAAGCAAAACTCTGTAAAAATGGCAATTTTGGTCACTCTGAGGGTTTAAAAAGTGGTTATTCAACATGAGACCCGATCCAAAAAACATTTTGAATCTTTTTTGGTAGAGTCCAAAAAATCCATTTTCTGATGAAAAACGATGACCCCGGACCAGTCGAACGTTGAAAAAATGGTCAATATTGATGAAATTTTAACATTTAATCTTTTGACTTTAAATGACGGTTGGATGTGAATTATTACTTTTTCAACTAAAATCAGTGTGTTTAAAGTCATTTCTGTGCCTGAAATTGGTCAAAATTGAAGATTTTGAGTAAGCAAAACTCTGTAAAAATGGCAATTTTGGTCACTGTGAGGGTTTAAAAAGTGGTTATTCAACATGAGGCCCGATCCAAATGACATTTTGAATCATTTTTGGTAGAGTCCAAAAAAATCAATTTTCTGATGAAAAACGATGACCCCGGACCAGTCGAACGTTGAAAAAATGGTCAATATTGATGAAATTTTAACATTTAATCTTTTGACTTTAAATGACGGTTGGATGTGAATTATTACTTTTTCAACTAAAATGAGTGTGTTTAAAGTCATTTCTGTGCCTGAAATTGGTCAAAATTTAAGATTTTGAGTAAGCAAAACTCAGTAAAAATGGCAATTTTGGTCACTGTGAGGGTTTAAAAAGTGGTTATTCAACATGAGACCCGATCCAAAAGACATTTTGAATCTTTTTTGGTAGAGTCCAAAAAATCAATTTTCTGATGAAAAACGATGACCCCGGACCAGTCGAACGTTGAAAAAATGGTCAATATTGATGACATTTTTACATTTAATCTTTTGACTTGAAATGACGGTTGGATGTGAATTATTACTTTTTCAACTAAAATAAGTGTGTTTAAAGTCATTTCTGTGCCTGAAATTGGTCAAAATTTAAGATTTTGAGTAAGCAAAACTCTGTAAAAATGGCAATTTTGGTCACTGTGAGGGTTTAAAAAGTGGTTATTCAACATGAGGCCCGATCCAAATGACATTTTGAATCATTTTTGGTAGAGTCCAAAAAATCAATTTTCTGATGAAAAACGATGACCCCGGACCAGTCGAACGTTGAAAAAATGGTCAATATTGATGAAATTTTAACATTTAATCTTTTGACTTTAAATGACGGTTGGATGTGAATTATTACTTTTTCAACTAAAATAAGTGTGTTTAAAGTCATTTCTGTGCCTGAAATTGGTCAAAATTTAAGATTTTGAGTAAGCAAAACTCTGTAAAAATGGCAATTTTGGTCACTGTGAGGGTTTAAAAAGTGGTTATTCAACATGAGGCCCGATCCAAATGACATTTTGAAACATTTTTGGTAGAGTCCAAAAAATCAATTTTCTGATGAAAAACGATGACCCCGGACCAGTCGAACGTTGAAAAAATGGTCAATATTGATGAAATTTTTACATTTAATCTTTTGACTTTAAATGACGGTTGGATGTGAATTATTACTTTTTCAACTAAAATAAGTGTGTTTAAAGTCATTTCTGTGCCTGAAATTGGTCAAAATTGAAGATTTTGAGTAAGCAAAACTCTGTAAAAATGGCAATTTTGGTCACTGTGAGGGTTTAAAAAGTGGTTATTCAACATGAGGCCCGATCCAAATGACATTTTGAAACATTTTTGGTAGAGTCCAAAAAATCAATTTTCTGATGAAAAACGATGACCCCGGACCAGTCGAACGTTGAAAAAAATGGTCAATATAGATGAAATTTTAACATTTAATCGTTTGACTTTAAATGACGGTTGGATGTGAATTATTACTTTTTCAACTAAAATAAGTGTGTTTAAAGTCATTTCTGTGCCTGAAATTGGTCAAAATTGAAGATTTTGAGTAAGCAAAACTCTGTAAAAATGGCAATTTTGGTCACTGTGAGGGTTTAAAAAGTGGTTATTCAACATGAGGCCCGATCCAAATGACATTTTGAAACATTTTTGGTAGAGTCCCAAAAAATCAATTTTCTGATGAAAAACGATGACCCCGGACCAGTTGAACGTTGAAAAAATGGTCAATATTGATGAAATTTTAACATTTAAACTTTTGACTTTAAATGACGGTTGGATGTGAATTATTACTTTTTCAACTAAAATAAGTGTGTTTAAAGTCATTTCTGTGCCTGAAATTGGTCAAAATTGAAGATTTTGAGTAAGCAAAACTCTGTAAAAATGGCAATTTTGGTCACTGTGAGGGTTTAAAAAGTGGTTATTCAACATGAGGCCCGATCCAAATGACATTTTGAATCATTTTTGGTAGAGTCCAAAAAATCAATTTTCTGATGAAAAACGATGACCCCGGACCAGTCGAACGTTGAAAAAATGGTCAATATTGATGAAATTTTAACATTTAATCTTTTGACTTTAAATGACGGTTGGATGTGAATTATTACTTTTTCAACTAAAATAAGTGTGTTTAAAGTCATTTCTGTGCCTGAAATTGGTCAAAATTGAAGATTTTGAGTAAGCAAAACTCTGTAAAAATGGCAATTTTGGTCACTGTGAGGGTTTAAAAAGTGGTTATTCAACATGAGGCCCGATCCAAATGACATTTTGAATCATTTTTAGTAGAGTCCAAAAAATCAATTTTCTGATGAAAAACGATGACCCCGGACCAGTCGAACGTTGAAAAAATGGTCAATATTGATGAAATTTTAACATTTAATCTTTTGACTTTAAATGACGGTTGGATGTGAATTATTACTTTTTCAACTAAAATAAGTGTGTTTAAAGTCATTTCTGTGCCTGAAATTGGTGAAAATGTAAGATTTTGAGTAAGCAAAACTCTGTAAAAATGGCAATTTTGGTCACTGTGAGGGTTTAAAAAGTGGTTATTGAACATGAGGCCCGATCCAAATGACATTTTGAATCATTTTTGGTAGAGTCCAAAAAATCAATTTTCTGATGAAAAACGATGACCCCGGACCAGTCGAACGTTGAAAAAATGGTCAATATTGATGAAATTTTTACATTTAATCTTTTGACTTTAAATGACAGTTGGATGTGAATTATTACTTTTTCAACTAAAATAAGTGTGTTTAAAGTCATTTCTGTGCCTGAAAGTGGTCAAAATTGAAGATTTTGAGTAAGCAAAACTCTGTAAAAATGGCAATTTTGGTCACTGTGAGGGTTTAAAAAGTGGTTATTCAACATGAGACCCGATACAAAAGACATTTTGAATCTTTTTTGGTAGAGTCCAAAAAATCCATTTTCTGATGAAAAACGATGACCCCGGACCAGTCGAACGTTGAAAAAAATGGTCAATATAGATGAAATTTTAACATTTAATCGTTTGACTTTAAATGACGGTTGGATGTGAATTATTACTTTTTCAACTAAAATAAGTGTGTTTAAAGTCATTTCTGTGCCTGAAATTGGTCAAAATTGAAGATTTTGAGTAAGCAAAACTCTGTAAAAATGGCAATTTTGGTCACTGTGAGGGTTTAAAAAGTGGTTATTCAACATGAGGCCCGATCCAAATGACATTTTGAAACATTTTTGGTAGAGTCCCAAAAAATCAATTTTCTGATGAAAAACGATGACCCCGGACCAGTTGAACGTTGAAAAAATGGTCAATATTGATGAAATTTTAACATTTAAACTTTTGACTTTAAATGACGGTTGGATGTGAATTATTACTTTTTCAACTAAAATAAGTGTGTTTAAAGTCATTTCTGTGCCTGAAATTGGTCAAAATTGAAGATTTTGAGTAAGCAAAACTCTGTAAAAATGGCAATTTTGGTCACTGTGAGGGTTTAAAAAGTGGTTATTCAACATGAGGCCCGATCCAAATGACATTTTGAATCATTTTTGGTAGAGTCCAAAAAATCAATTTTCTGATGAAAAACGATGACCCCGGACCAGTCGAACGTTGAAAAAATGGTCAATATTGATGAAATTTTAACATTTAATCTTTTGACTTTAAATGACGGTTGGATGTGAATTATTACTTTTTCAACTAAAATAAGTGTGTTTAAAGTCATTTCTGTGCCTGAAATTGGTCAAAATTTAAGATTTTGAGTAAGCAAAACTCTGTAAAAATGGTAATTTTGGTCACTGTGAGGGTTTAAAAAGTGGTTATTCAACATGAGGCCCGATCCAAATGACATTTTGAATCATTTTTGGTAGAGTCCAAAAAATCAATTTTCTGATGAAAAACGATGACCCCGGACCAGTCGAACGTTGAAAAAATGGTCAATATTGATGAAATGTTAACATTTAATCTTTTGACTTTAAATGACGGTTGGATGTGAATTATTACTTTTTCAACTAAAATGAGTGTGTTTAAAGTCATTTCTGTGCCTGAAATTGGTCAAAATTGAAGATTTTGAGTAAGCAAAACTCTGTAAAAATGGCAATTTTGGTCACTGTGAGGGTTTAAAAAGTGGTTATTCAACATGAGGCCCGATCCAAATGACATTTTGAATCATTTTTGGTAGAGTCCAAAAAATCAATTTTCTGATGAAAAACGATGACCCCGGACCAGTCGACCGTTGAAAAAATGGTCAATATTGATGAAATTTTAACATTTAATCTTTTGACTTTAAATAACGGTTGGATGTGAATTATTACTTTTTCAACTAAAATAAGTGTGTTTAAAGTCATTTCTGTGCCTGAAATTGGTCAAAATTGAAGATTTTGAGTAAGCAAAACTCTGTAAAAATGGCAATTTTGGTCACTGTGAGGGTTTAAAAAGTGGTTATTCAACATGAGACCCGATCCAAAAAACATTTTGAATCTTTTTTGGTAGAGTCCAAAAAATCCATTTTCTGATGAAAAACGATGACCCCGGACCAGTCGAACGTTGAAAAAATGGTCAATATTGATGAAATTTTAACATTTAATCTTTTGACTTTAAATGACGGTTGGATGTGAATTATTACTTTTTCAACTAAAATAAGTGTGTTTAAAGTCATTTCTGTGCCTGAAATTGGTCAAAATTGAAGATTTTGAGTAAGCAAAACTCTGTAAAAATGGCAATTTTGGTCACTGTGAGGGTTTAAAAAGTGGTTATTCAACATGAGGCCCGATCCAAATGACATTTTGAATCATTTTTGGTAGAGTCCAAAAAAATCAATTTTCCGATGAAAAACGATGACCCCGGACCAGTCGAACGTTGAAAAAATGGTCAATATTGATGAAATTTTAACATTTAATCTTTTGACTTTAAATGACGGTTGGATGTGAATTATTACTTTTTCAACTAAAATAAGTGTGTTTAAAGTCATTTCTGTGCCTGAAATTGGTCAAAATTTAAGATTTTGAGTAAGCAAAACTCTGTAAAAATGGTAATTTTGGTCACTGTGAGGGTTTAAAAAGTGGTTATTCAACATGAGGCCCGATCCAAATGACATTTTGAATCATTTTTGGTAGAGTCCAAAAAATCAATTTTCTGATGAAAAACGATGACCCCGGACCAGTCGAACGTTGAAAAAATGGTCAATATTGATGAAATGTTAACATTTAATCTTTTGACTTTAAATGACGGTTGGATGTGAATTATTACTTTTTCAACTAAAATGAGTGTGTTTAAAGTCATTTCTGTGCCTGAAATTGGTCAAAATTGAAGATTTTGAGTAAGCAAAACTCTGTAAAAATGGCAATTTTGGTCACTGTGAGGGTTTAAAAAGTGGTTATTCAACATGAGGCCCGATCCAAATGACATTTTGAATCATTTTTGGTAGAGTCCAAAAAATCAATTTTCTGATGAAAAACGATGACCCCGGACCAGTCGACCGTTGAAAAAATGGTCAATATTGATGAAATTTTAACATTTAATCTTTTGACTTTAAATAACGGTTGGATGTGAATTATTACTTTTTCAACTAAAATAAGTGTGTTTAAAGTCATTTCTGTGCCTGAAATTGGTCAAAATTGAAGATTTTGAGTAAGCAAAACTCTGTAAAAATGGCAATTTTGGTCACTGTGAGGGTTTAAAAAGTGGTTATTCAACATGAGACCCGATCCAAAAAACATTTTGAATCTTTTTTGGTAGAGTCCAAAAAATCCATTTTCTGATGAAAAACGATGACCCCGGACCAGTCGAACGTTGAAAAAATGGTCAATATTGATGAAATTTTAACATTTAATCTTTTGACTTTAAATGACGGTTGGATGTGAATTATTACTTTTTCAACTAAAATAAGTGTGTTTAAAGTCATTTCTGTGCCTGAAATTGGTCAAAATTGAAGATTTTGAGTAAGCAAAACTCTGTAAAAATGGCAATTTTGGTCACTGTGAGGGTTTAAAAAGTGGTTATTCAACATGAGGCCCGATCCAAATGACATTTTGAATCATTTTTGGTAGAGTCCAAAAAAATCAATTTTCCGATGAAAAACGATGACCCCGGACCAGTCGAACGTTGAAAAAATGGTCAATATTGATGAAATTTTAACATTTAATCTTTTGACTTTAAATGACGGTTGGATGTGAATTATTACTTTTTCAACTAAAATAAGTGTGTTTAAAGTCATTTCTGTGCCTGAAATTGGTCAAAATTTAAGATTTTGAGTAAGCAAAACTCTGTAAAAATGGCAATTTTGGTCACTGTGAGGGTTTAAAAAGTGGTTATTCAACATGAGGCCCGATCCAAATGACATTTTGAATCATTTTTGGTAGAGTCCAAAAAAATCAATTTTCTGATGAAAAACGATGACCCCGGACCAGTCGAACGTTGAAAAAATGGTCAATATTGATGAAATGTTTACATTTAATCTTTTCACTTTAAATGACAGTTGGATGTGAATTATTACTTTTTCAACTAAAATAAGTGTGTTTAAAGTCATTTCTGTGCCTGAAAGTGGTCAAAATTGAAGATTTTGAGTAAGCAAAACTCTGTAAAAATGGCAATTTTGGTCACTGTGAGGGTTTAAAAAGTGGTTATTCAACATGAGACCCGATCCAAAAGACATTTTGAATCATTTTTGGTAGAGTCCAAAAAATCAATTTTCTGATGAAAAACGATGACCCCGGACCAGTCGAACGTTGAAAAAATGGTCAATATTGATGAAATTTTAACATTTAATCTTTTGACTTTAAATGACGGTTGGATGTGAATTATTACTTTTTCAACTAAAATAAGTGTGTTTAAAGTCATTTCTGTGCCTGAAATTGGTCAAAATTGAAGATTTTGAGTAAGCAAAACTCTGTAAAAATGGCAATTTTGGTCACTGTGAGGGTTTAAAAAGTGGTTATTCAACATGAGGCCCGATCCAAATGACATTTTGAATCATTTTTAGTAGAGTCCAAAAAATCAATTTTCTGATGAAAAACGATGACCCCGGACCAGTCGAACGTTGAAAAAATGGTCAATATTGATGAAATTTTAACATTTAATCTTTTGACTTTAAATGACGGTTGGATGTGAATTATTACTTTTTCAACTAAAATAAGTGTGTTTAAAGTCATTTCTGTGCCTGAAATTGGTGAAAATGTAAGATTTTGAGTAAGCAAAACTCTGTAAAAATGGCAATTTTGGTCACTGTGAGGGTTTAAAAAGTGGTTATTGAACATGAGGCCCGATCCAAATGACATTTTGAATCATTTTTGGTAGAGTCCAAAAAATCAATTTTCTGATGAAAAACGATGACCCCGGACCAGTCGAACGTTGAAAAAATGGTCAATATTGATGAAATTTTTACATTTAATCTTTTGACTTTAAATGACAGTTGGATGTGAATTATTACTTTTTCAACTAAAATAAGTGTGTTTAAAGTCATTTCTGTGCCTGAAAGTGGTCAAAATTGAAGATTTTGAGTAAGCAAAACTCTGTAAAAATGGCAATTTTGGTCACTGTGAGGGTTTAAAAAGTGGTTATTCAACATGAGACCCGATACAAAAGACATTTTGAATCTTTTTTGGTAGAGTCCAAAAAATCCATTTTCTGATGAAAAACGATGACCCCGGACCAGTCGAACGTTGAAAAAAATGGTCAATATAGATGAAATTTTAACATTTAATCGTTTGACTTTAAATGACGGTTGGATGTGAATTATTACTTTTTCAACTAAAATAAGTGTGTTTAAAGTCATTTCTGTGCCTGAAATTGGTCAAAATTGAAGATTTTGAGTAAGCAAAACTCTGTAAAAATGGCAATTTTGGTCACTGTGAGGGTTTAAAAAGTGGTTATTCAACATGAGGCCCGATCCAAATGACATTTTGAAACATTTTTGGTAGAGTCCCAAAAAATCAATTTTCTGATGAAAAACGATGACCCCGGACCAGTTGAACGTTGAAAAAATGGTCAATATTGATGAAATTTTAACATTTAAACTTTTGACTTTAAATGACGGTTGGATGTGAATTATTACTTTTTCAACTAAAATAAGTGTGTTTAAAGTCATTTCTGTGCCTGAAATTGGTCAAAATTGAAGATTTTGAGTAAGCAAAACTCTGTAAAAATGGCAATTTTGGTCACTGTGAGGGTTTAAAAAGTGGTTATTCAACATGAGGCCCGATCCAAATGACATTTTGAATCATTTTTGGTAGAGTCCAAAAAATCAATTTTCTGATGAAAAACGATGACCCCGGACCAGTCGAACGTTGAAAAAATGGTCAATATTGATGAAATTTTAACATTTAATCTTTTGACTTTAAATGACGGTTGGATGTGAATTATTACTTTTTCAACTAAAATAAGTGTGTTTAAAGTCATTTCTGTGCCTGAAATTGGTCAAAATTGAAGATTTTGAGTAAGCAAAACTCTGTAAAAATGGCAATTTTGGTCACTGTGAGGGTTTAAAAAGTGGTTATTCAACATGAGGCCCGATCCAAATGACATTTTGAATCATTTTTAGTAGAGTCCAAAAAATCAATTTTCTGATGAAAAACGATGACCCCGGACCAGTCGAACGTTGAAAAAATGGTCAATATTGATGAAATTTTAACATTTAATCTTTTGACTTTAAATGACGGTTGGATGTGAATTATTACTTTTTCAACTAAAATAAGTGTGTTTAAAGTCATTTCTGTGCCTGAAATTGGTGAAAATGTAAGATTTTGAGTAAGCAAAACTCTGTAAAAATGGCAATTTTGGTCACTGTGAGGGTTTAAAAAGTGGTTATTGAACATGAGGCCCGATCCAAATGACATTTTGAATCATTTTTGGTAGAGTCCAAAAAATCAATTTTCTGATGAAAAACGATGACCCCGGACCAGTCGAACGTTGAAAAAATGGTCAATATTGATGAAATTTTTACATTTAATCTTTTGACTTTAAATGACAGTTGGATGTGAATTATTACTTTTTCAACTAAAATAAGTGTGTTTAAAGTCATTTCTGTGCCTGAAAGTGGTCAAAATTGAAGATTTTGAGTAAGCAAAACTCTGTAAAAATGGCAATTTTGGTCACTGTGAGGGTTTAAAAAGTGGTTATTCAACATGAGACCCGATACAAAAGACATTTTGAATCTTTTTTGGTAGAGTCCAAAAAATCCATTTTCTGATGAAAAACGATGACCCCGGACCAGTCGAACGTTGAAAAAAATGGTCAATATAGATGAAATTTTAACATTTAATCGTTTGACTTTAAATGACGGTTGGATGTGAATTATTACTTTTTCAACTAAAATAAGTATGTTTAAAGTCATTTCTGTGCCTGAAATTGGTCAAAATTGAAGATTTTGAGTAAGCAAAACTCTGTAAAAATGGCAATTTTGGTCACTGTGAGGGTTTAAAAAGTGGTTATTCAACATGAGGCCCGATCCAAATGACATTTTGAATCATTTTTGGTAGAGTCCAAAAAATCAATTTTCTGATGAAAAACGATGACCCCGGACCAGTCGAACGTTGAAAAAATGGTCAATATTGATGAAATTTTAACATTTAATCTTTTGACTTTAAATGACGGTTGGATGTGAATTATTACTTTTTCAACTAAAATAAGTGTGTTTAAAGTCATTTCTGTGCCTGAAATTGGTCAAAATTTAAGATTTTGAGTAAGCAAAACTCTGTAAAAATGGTAATTTTGGTCACTGTGAGGGTTTAAAAAGTGGTTATTCAACATGAGGCCCGATCCAAATGACATTTTGAATCATTTTTGGTAGAGTCCAAAAAATCAATTTTCTGATGAAAAACGATGACCCCGGACCAGTCGAACGTTGAAAAAATGGTCAATATTGATGAAATTTTAACATTTAATCTTTTGACTTTAAATGACGGTTGGATGTGAATTATTACTTTTTCAACTAAAATAAGTGTGTTTAAAGTCATTTCTGTGCCTGAAATTGGTCAAAATTGAAGATTCTGAGTAAGCAAAACTCTGTAAAAATGGCAATTTTGGTCAATGTGAGGGTTTAAAAAGTGGTTATTCAACATGAGGCCCGATCCAAATGACATTTTGAATCATTTTTGGTAGAGTCCAAAAAATCAATTTTCTGATGAAAAACGATGACCCCGGACCAGTCGAACGTTGAAAAAATGGTCAATATTGATGAAATTTTAACATTTAATCTTTTGACTTTAAATGACGGTTGGATGTGAATTATTACTTTTTCAACTAAAATAAGTGTGTTTAAAGTCATTTCTGTGCCGGAAATTGGTCAAAATTGAAGATTTTGAGTAAGCAAAACTCTGTAAAAATGGCAATTTTGGTCACTGTGAGGGTTTAAAAAGTGGTTATTCAACATGAGGCCCGATCCAAATGACATTTTGAAACATTTTTGGTAGAGTCCAAAAAAATCAATTTTCTGATGAAAAACGATGACCCCGGACCAGTCGAACGTTGAAAAAATGGTCAATATTGATGAAATTTTAACATTTAATCTTTTGACTTTAAATGTCGGTTGGATGTGAATTATTACTTTTTCAACTAAAATAAGTGTGTTTAAAGTCATTTCTGTGCCTGAAATTGGTCAAAATTGAAGATTCTGAGTAAGCAAAACTCTGTAAAAATGGCAATTTTGGTCACTGTGAGGGCTTAAAAAGTGGTTATTCAACATGAGGCCCGATCCAAAAGACATTTTGAATCTTTTTTGGTAGAGTCCAAAAAATCCATTTTCTGATGAAAAATGATGACCCCGGACCAGTCGAACGTTGAAAAAATGGTCAATATTGATGAAATTTTAACATTTAATCTTTTGACTTTAAATGACGGTTGGATGTGAATTATTACTTTTTCAACTAAAATAAGTGTGTTTAAAGTCATTTCTGTGCCTGAAATTGGTCAAAATTGAAGATTCTGAGTAAGCAAAACTCTGTAAAAATGGCAATTTTGGTCACTCTGAGGGTTTAAAAAGTGGTTATTCAACATGAGACCCGATCCAAAAAACATTTTGAATCTTTTTTGGTAGAGTCCAAAAAATCCATTTTCTGATGAAAAACGATGACCCCGGACCAGTCGAACGTTGAAAAAATGGTCAATATTGATGAAATTTTAACATTTAATCTTTTGACTTTAAATGACGGTTGGATGTGAATTATTACTTTTTCAACTAAAATCAGTGTGTTTAAAGTCATTTCTGTGCCTGAAATTGGTCAAAATTGAAGATTTTGAGTAAGCAAAACTTTGTAAAAATGGCAATTTTGGTCACTGTGAGGGTTTAAAAAGTGGTTATTCAACATGAGGCCCGATCCAAATGACATTTTGAATCATTTTTGGTAGAGTCCAAAAAAATCAATTTTCTGATGAAAAACGATGACCCCGGACCAGTCGAACGTTGAAAAAATGGTCAATATTGATGAAATTTTAACATTTAATCTTTTGACTTTAAATGACGGTTGGATGTGAATTATTACTTTTTCAACTAAAATGAGTGTGTTTAAAGTCATTTCTGTGCCTGAAATTGGTCAAAATTGAAGATTTTGAGTAAGCAAAACTCTGTAAAAATGGCAATTTTGGTCACTGTGAGGGTTTAAAAAGTGGTTATTCAACATGAGGCCCGATCCAAATGACATTTTGAATCATTTTTGGTAGAGTCCAAAAAATCAATTTTCTGATGAAAAACGATGACCCCGGACCAGTCGACCGTTGAAAAAATGGTCAATATTGATGAAATTTTAACATTTAATCTTTTGACTTTAAATAACGGTTGGATGTGAATTATTACTTTTTCAACTAAAATAAGTGTGTTTAAAGTCATTTCTGTGCCTGAAATTGGTCAAAATTTAAGATTTTGAGTAAGCAAAATTCTGTAAAAATGGCAATTTTGGTCACTGTGAGGGTTTAAAAAGTGGTTATTCAACATGAGACCCGATCCAAAAAACATTTTGAATCTTTTTTGGTAGAGTCCAAAAAATCAATTTTCTGATGAAAAACGATGACCCCGGACCAGTCGAACGTTGAAAAAATGGTCAATATTGATGAAATTTTAACATTTAATCTTTTGACTTTAAATGACGGTTGGATGTGAATTATTACTTTTTCAACTAAAATAAGTGTGTTTAAAGTCATTTCTGTGCCTGAAATTGGTCAAAATTGAAGATTTTGAGTAAGCAAAACTCTGTAAAAATGGCAATTTTGGTCACTGTGAGGGTTTAAAAAGTGGTTATTCAACATGAGGCCCGATCCAAATGACATTTTGAATCATTTTTGGTAGAGTCCAAAAAAATCAATTTTCTGATGAAAAACGATGACCCCGGACCAGTCGAACGTTGAAAAAATGGTCAATATTGATGAAATTTTAACATTTAATCTTTTGACTTTAAATGACGGTTGGATGTGAATTATTACTTTTTCAACTAAAATAAGTGTGTTTAAAGTCATTTCTGTGCCTGAAATTGGTCAAAATTTAAGATTTTGAGTAAGCAAAACTCTGTAAAAATGGCAATTTTGGTCACTGTGAGGGTTTAAAAAGTGGTTATTCAACATGAGGCCCGATCCAAATGACATTTTGAATCATTTTTGGTAGAGTCCAAAAAAATCAATTTTCTGATGAAAAACGATGACCCCGGACCAGTCGAACGTTGAAAAAATGGTCAATATTGATGAAATGTTTACATTTAATCTTTTGACTTTAAATGACAGTTGGATGTGAATTATTACTTTTTCAACTAAAATAAGTGTGTTTAAAGTCATTTCTGTGCCTGAAAGTGGTCAAAATTGAAGATTTTGAGTAAGCAAAACTCTGTAAAAATGGCAATTTTGGTCACTGTGAGGGTTTAAAAAGTGGTTATTCAACATGAGACCCGATCCAAAAGACATTTTGAATCATTTTTGGTAGAGTCCAAAAAATCAATTTTCTGATGAAAAACGATGACCCCGGACCAGTCGAACGTTGAAAAAATGGTCAATATTGATGAAATTTTAACATTTAATCTTTTGACTTTAAATGACGGTTGGATGTGAATTATTACTTTTTCAACTAAAATAAGTGTGTTTAAAGTCATTTCTGTGCCTGAAATTGGTCAAAATTGAAGATTTTGAGTAAGCAAAACTCTGTAAAAATGGCAATTTTGGTCACTGTGAGGGTTTAAAAAGTGGTTATTCAACATGAGGCCCGATCCAAAAGACATTTTGAATCTTTTTTGGTAGAGTCCAAAAAATCCATTTTCTGATGAAAAACGATGACCCCGGACCAGTCGAACGTTGAAAAAATGGTCAATATTGATGAAATTTTAACATTTAATCTTTTGACTTTAAATGACGTGAATTATTACTTTTTCAACTAAAATAAGTGTGTTTAAAGTCATTTCTGTGCCTGAAATTGGTCAAAATTGAAGATTCTGAGTAAGCAAAACTCTGTAAAAATGGCAATTTTGGTCACTCTGAGGGTTTAAAAAGTGGTTATTCAACATGAGACCCGATCCAAAAAACATTTTGAATCTTTTTTGGTAGAGTCCAAAAAATCCATTTTCTGATGAAAAACGATGACCCCGGACCAGTCGAACGTTGAAAAAATGGTCAATATTGATGAAATTTTAACATTTAATCTTTTGACTTTAAATGACGGTTGGATGTGAATTATTACTTTTTCAACTAAAATAAGTGTGTTTAAAGTCATTTCTGTGCCTGAAATTGGTCAAAATTGAAGATTTTGAGTAAGCAAAACTCTGTAAAAATGGCAATTTTGGTCACTGTGAGGGTTTAAAAAGTGGTTATTCAACATGAGGCCCGATCCAAATGACATTGTGAATCATTTTTGGTAGAGTCCAAAAAAATCAATTTTCTGATGAAAAACGATGACCCCGGACCAGTCGAACGTTGAAAAAATGGTCAATATTGATGAAATGTTAACATTTAATCTTTTGACTTTAAATGACGGTTGGATGTGAATTATTACTTTTTCAACTAAAATGAGTGTGTTTAAAGTCATTTCTGTGCCTGAAATTGGTCAAAATTGAAGATTTTGAGTAAGCAAAACTCTGTAAAAATGGCAATTTTGGTCACTGTGAGGGTTTAAAAAGTGGTTATTCAACATGAGGCCCGATCCAAATGACATTTTGAATCATTTTTGGTAGAGTCCAAAAAATCAATTTTCTGATGAAAAACGATGACCCCGGACCAGTCGACCGTTGAAAAAATGGTCAATATTGATGAAATTTTAACATTTAATCTTTTGACTTTAAATAACGGTTGGATGTGAATTATTACTTTTTCAACTAAAATAAGTGTGTTTAAAGTCATTTCTGTGCCTGAAATTGGTCAAAATTGAAGATTTTGAGTAAGCAAAACTCTGTAAAAATGGCAATTTTGGTCACTGTGAGGGTTTAAAAAGTGGTTATTCAACATGAGACCCGATCCAAAAAACATTTTGAATCTTTTTTGGTAGAGTCCAAAAAATCCATTTTCTGATGAAAAACGATGACCCCGGACCAGTCGAACGTTGAAAAAATGGTCAATATTGATGAAATTTTAACATTTAATCTTTTGACTTTAAATGACAGTTGGATGTGAATTATTACTTTTTCAACTAAAATAAGTGTGTTTAAAGTCATTTCTGTGCCTGAAATTGGTCAAAATTGAAGATTTTGAGTAAGCAAAACTCTGTAAAAATGGCAATTTTGGTCACTGTGAGGGTTTAAAAAGTGGTTATTCAACATGAGGCCCGATCCAAATGACATTTTGAATCATTTTTGGTAGAGTCCAAAAAAATCTATTTTCTGATGAAAAACGATGACCCCGGACCAGTCGAACGTTGAAAAAATGGTAAATATTGATGAAATTTTAACATTTAATCTTTTGACTTTAAATGACGGTTGGATGTGAATTATTACTTTTTCAACTAAAATGAGTGTGTTTAAAGTCATTTCTGTGCCTGAAATTGGTCAAAATTTAAGATTTTGAGTAAGCAAAACTCAGTAAAAATGGCAATTTTGGTCACTGTGAGGGTTTAAAAAGTGGTTATTCAACATGAGGCCCGATCCAAATGACATTTTGAATCATTTTTGGTAGAGTCCAAAAAATCAATTTTCTGATGAAAAACGATGACCCCGGACCAGTCGACCGTTGAAAAAATGGTCAATATTGATGAAATTTTAACATTTAATCTTTTGACTTTAAATGACAGTTGGATGTGAATTATTACTTTTTCAACTAAAATAAGTGTGTTTAAAGTCATTTCTGTGCCTGAAATTGGTCAAAATTGAAGATTTTGAGTAAGCAAAACTCTGTAAAAATGGCAATTTTGGTCACTGTGAGGGTTTAAAAAGTGGTTATTCAACATGAGACCCGATCCAAAAGACATTTTGAATCATTTTTGGTAGAGTCCAAAAAATCAATTTTCTGATGAAAAACGATGACCCCGGACCAGTCGAACGTTGAAAAAATGGTAAATATTGATGAAATTTTAACATTTAATCTTTTGACTTTAAATGACGGTTGGATGTGAATTATTACTTTTTCAACTAAAATGAGTGTGTTTAAAGTCATTTCTGTGCCTGAAATTGGTCAAAATTTAAGATTTTGAGTAAGCAAAACTCAGTAAAAATGGCAATTTTGGTCACTGTGAGGGTTTAAAAAGTGGTTATTCAACATGAGGCCCGATCCAAATGACATTTTGAATCATTTTTGGTAGAGTCCAAAAAATCAATTTTCTGATGAAAAACGATGACCCCGGACCAGTCGACCGTTGAAAAAATGGTCAATATTGATGAAATTTTAACATTTAATCTTTTGACTTTAAATGACGGTTGGATGTGAATTATTACTTTTTCAACTAAAATAAGTGTGTTTAAAGTCATTTCTGTGCCTGAAATTGGTCAAAATTGAAGATTTTGAGTAAGCAAAACTCTGTAAAAATGGCAATTTTGGTCACTGTGAGGGTTTAAAAAGTGGTTATTCAACATGAGGCCCGATCCAAATGACATTTTGAATCATTTTTAGTAGAGTCCAAAAAATCAATTTTCTGATGAAAAACGATGACCCCGGACCAGTCGAACGTTGAAAAAATGGTCAATATTGATGAAATTTTAACATTTAATCTTTTGACTTTAAATGACGGTTGGATGTGAATTATTACTTTTTCAACTAAAATAAGTGTGTTTAAAGTCATTTCTGTGCCTGAAATTGGTGAAAATGTAAGATTTTGAGTAAGCAAAACTCTGTAAAAATGGCAATTTTGGTCACTGTGAGGGTTTAAAAAGTGGTTATTGAACATGAGGCCCGATCCAAATGACATTTTGAATCATTTTTGGTAGAGTCCAAAAAATCAATTTTCTGATGAAAAACGATGACCCCGGACCAGTCGAACGTTGAAAAAATGGTCAATATTGATGAAATTTTTACATTTAATCTTTTGACTTTAAATGACAGTTGGATGTGAATTATTACTTTTTCAACTAAAATAAGTGTGTTTAAAGTCATTTCTGTGCCTGAAAGTGGTCAAAATTGAAGATTTTGAGTAAGCAAAACTCTGTAAAAATGGCAATTTTGGTCACTGTGAGGGTTTAAAAAGTGGTTATTCAACATGAGACCCGATACAAAAGACATTTTGAATCTTTTTTGGTAGAGTCCAAAAAATCCATTTTCTGATGAAAAACGATGACCCCGGACCAGTCGAACGTTGAAAAAAATGGTCAATATAGATGAAATTTTAACATTTAATCGTTTGACTTTAAATGACGGTTGGATGTGAATTATTACTTTTTCAACTAAAATAAGTGTGTTTAAAGTCATTTCTGTGCCTGAAATTGGTCAAAATTGAAGATTTTGAGTAAGCAAAACTCTGTAAAAATGGCAATTTTGGTCACTGTGAGGGTTTAAAAAGTGGTTATTCAACATGAGGCCCGATCCAAATGACATTTTGAAACATTTTTGGTAGAGTCCCAAAAAATCAATTTTCTGATGAAAAACGATGACCCCGGACCAGTTGAACGTTGAAAAAATGGTCAATATTGATGAAATTTTAACATTTAAACTTTTGACTTTAAATGACGGTTGGATGTGAATTATTACTTTTTCAACTAAAATAAGTGTGTTTAAAGTCATTTCTGTGCCTGAAATTGGTCAAAATTGAAGATTTTGAGTAAGCAAAACTCTGTAAAAATGGCAATTTTGGTCACTGTGAGGGTTTAAAAAGTGGTTATTCAACATGAGGCCCGATCCAAATGACATTTTGAATCATTTTTGGTAGAGTCCAAAAAATCAATTTTCTGATGAAAAACGATGACCCCGGACCAGTCGAACGTTGAAAAAATGGTCAATATTGATGAAATTTTAACATTTAATCTTTTGACTTTAAATGACGGTTGGATGTGAATTATTACTTTTTCAACTAAAATAAGTGTGTTTAAAGTCATTTCTGTGCCTGAAATTGGTCAAAATTGAAGATTTTGAGTAAGCAAAACTCTGTAAAAATGGCAATTTTGGTCACTGTGAGGGTTTAAAAAGTGGTTATTCAACATGAGGCCCGATCCAAATGACATTTTGAATCATTTTTAGTAGAGTCCAAAAAATCAATTTTCTGATGAAAAACGATGACCCCGGACCAGTCGAACGTTGAAAAAATGGTCAATATTGATGAAATTTTAACATTTAATCTTTTGACTTTAAATGACGGTTGGATGTGAATTATTACTTTTTCAACTAAAATAAGTGTGTTTAAAGTCATTTCTGTGCCTGAAATTGGTGAAAATGTAAGATTTTGAGTAAGCAAAACTCTGTAAAAATGGCAATTTTGGTCACTGTGAGGGTTTAAAAAGTGGTTATTGAACATGAGGCCCGATCCAAATGACATTTTGAATCATTTTTGGTAGAGTCCAAAAAATCAATTTTCTGATGAAAAACGATGACCCCGGACCAGTCGAACGTTGAAAAAATGGTCAATATTGATGAAATTTTTACATTTAATCTTTTGACTTTAAATGACAGTTGGATGTGAATTATTACTTTTTCAACTAAAATAAGTGTGTTTAAAGTCATTTCTGTGCCTGAAAGTGGTCAAAATTGAAGATTTTGAGTAAGCAAAACTCTGTAAAAATGGCAATTTTGGTCACTGTGAGGGTTTAAAAAGTGGTTATTCAACATGAGACCCGATACAAAAGACATTTTGAATCTTTTTTGGTAGAGTCCAAAAAATCCATTTTCTGATGAAAAACGATGACCCCGGACCAGTCGAACGTTGAAAAAAATGGTCAATATAGATGAAATTTTAACATTTAATCGTTTGACTTTAAATGACGGTTGGATGTGAATTATTACTTTTTCAACTAAAATAAGTATGTTTAAAGTCATTTCTGTGCCTGAAATTGGTCAAAATTGAAGATTTTGAGTAAGCAAAACTCTGTAAAAATGGCAATTTTGGTCACTGTGAGGGTTTAAAAAGTGGTTATTCAACATGAGGCCCGATCCAAATGACATTTTGAATCATTTTTGGTAGAGTCCAAAAAATCAATTTTCTGATGAAAAACGATGACCCCGGACCAGTCGAACGTTGAAAAAATGGTCAATATTGATGAAATTTTAACATTTAATCTTTTGACTTTAAATGACGGTTGGATGTGAATTATTACTTTTTCAACTAAAATAAGTGTGTTTAAAGTCATTTCTGTGCCTGAAATTGGTCAAAATTTAAGATTTTGAGTAAGCAAAACTCTGTAAAAATGGTAATTTTGGTCACTGTGAGGGTTTAAAAAGTGGTTATTCAACATGAGGCCCGATCCAAATGACATTTTGAATCATTTTTGGTAGAGTCCAAAAAATCAATTTTCTGATGAAAAACGATGACCCCGGACCAGTCGAACGTTGAAAAAATGGTCAATATTGATGAAATTTTAACATTTATTCTTTTGACTTTAAATGACGGTTGGATGTGAATTATTACTTTTTCAACTAAAATAAGTGTGTTTAAAGTCATTTCTGTGCCTGAAATTGGTCAAAATTGAAGATTCTGAGTAAGCAAAACTCTGTAAAAATGGCAATTTTGGTCAATGTGAGGGTTTAAAAAGTGGTTATTCAACATGAGGCCCGATCCAAATGACATTTTGAATCATTTTTGGTAGAGTCCAAAAAATCAATTTTCTGATGAAAAACGATGACCCCGGACCAGTCGAACGTTGAAAAAATGGTCAATATTGATGACATTTTAACATTTAATCTTTTGACTTTAAATGACGGTTGGATGTGAATTATTACTTTTTCAACTAAAATCAGTGTGTTTAAAGTCATTTCTGTGCCTGAAATTGGTCAAAATTGAAGATTTTGAGTAAGCAAAACTTTGTAAAAATGGCAATTTTGGTCACTGTGAGGGTTTAAAAAGTGGTTATTCAACATGAGGCCCGATCCAAATGACATTTTGAATCATTTTTGGTAGAGTCCAAAAAAATCAATTTTCTGATGAAAAACGATGACCCCGGACCAGTCGAACGTTGAAAAAATGGTCAATATTGATGAAATTTTAACATTTAATCTTTTGACTTTAAATGACGGTTGGATGTGAATTATTACTTTTTCAACTAAAATGAGTGTGTTTAAAGTCATTTCTGTGCCTGAAATTGGTCAAAATTGAAGATTTTGAGTAAGCAAAACTCTGTAAAAATGGCAATTTTGGTCACTGTGAGGGTTTAAAAAGTGGTTATTCAACATGAGGCCCGATCCAAATGACATTTTGAATCATTTTTGGTAGAGTCCAAAAAATCAATTTTCTGATGAAAAACGATGACCCCGGACCAGTCGACCGTTGAAAAAATGGTCAATATTGATGAAATTTTAACATTTAATCTTTTGACTTTAAATAACGGTTGGATGTGAATTATTACTTTTTCAACTAAAATAAGTGTGTTTAAAGTCATTTCTGTGCCTGAAATTGGTCAAAATTTAAGATTTTGAGTAAGCAAAATTCTGTAAAAATGGCAATTTTGGTCACTGTGAGGGTTTAAAAAGTGGTTATTCAACATGAGACCCGATCCAAAAAACATTTTGAATCTTTTTTGGTAGAGTCCAAAAAATCAATTTTCTGATGAAAAACGATGACCCCGGACCAGTCGAACGTTGAAAAAATGGTCAATATTGATGAAATTTTAACATTTAATCTTTTGACTTTAAATGACGGTTGGATGTGAATTATTACTTTTTCAACTAAAATAAGTGTGTTTAAAGTCATTTCTGTGCCTGAAATTGGTCAAAATTGAAGATTTTGAGTAAGCAAAACTCTGTAAAAATGGCAATTTTGGTCACTGTGAGGGTTTAAAAAGTGGTTATTCAACATGAGGCCCGATCCAAATGACATTTTGAATCATTTTTGGTAGAGTCCAAAAAAATCAATTTTCTGATGAAAAACGATGACCCCGGACCAGTCGAACGTTGAAAAAATGGTCAATATTGATGAAATTTTAACATTTAATCTTTTGACTTTAAATGACGGTTGGATGTGAATTATTACTTTTTCAACTAAAATAAGTGTGTTTAAAGTCATTTCTGTGCCTGAAATTGGTCAAAATTTAAGATTTTGAGTAAGCAAAACTCTGTAAAAATGGCAATTTTGGTCACTGTGAGGGTTTAAAAAGTGGTTATTCAACATGAGGCCCGATCCAAATGACATTTTGAATCATTTTTGGTAGAGTCCAAAAAAATCAATTTTCTGATGAAAAACGATGACCCCGGACCAGTCGAACGTTGAAAAAATGGTCAATATTGATGAAATGTTTACATTTAATCTTTTGACTTTAAATGACAGTTGGATGTGAATTATTACTTTTTCAACTAAAATAAGTGTGTTTAAAGTCATTTCTGTGCCTGAAAGTGGTCAAAATTGAAGATTTTGAGTAAGCAAAACTCTGTAAAAATGGCAATTTTGGTCACTGTGAGGGTTTAAAAAGTGGTTATTCAACATGAGACCCGATCCAAAAGACATTTTGAATCATTTTTGGTAGAGTCCAAAAAATCAATTTTCTGATGAAAAACGATGACCCCGGACCAGTCGAACGTTGAAAAAATGGTCAATATTGATGAAATTTTAACATTTAATCTTTTGACTTTAAATGACGGTTGGATGTGAATTATTACTTTTTCAACTAAAATAAGTGTGTTTAAAGTCATTTCTGTGCCTGAAATTGGTCAAAATTGAAGATTTTGAGTAAGCAAAACTCTGTAAAAATGGCAATTTTGGTCACTGTGAGGGTTTAAAAAGTGGTTATTCAACATGAGGCCCGATCCAAAAGACATTTTGAATCTTTTTTGGTAGAGTCCAAAAAATCCATTTTCTGATGAAAAACGATGACCCCGGACCAGTCGAACGTTGAAAAAATGGTCAATATTGATGAAATTTTAACATTTAATCTTTTGACTTTAAATGACGTGAATTATTACTTTTTCAACTAAAATAAGTGTGTTTAAAGTCATTTCTGTGCCTGAAATTGGTCAAAATTGAAGATTCTGAGTAAGCAAAACTCTGTAAAAATGGCAATTTTGGTCACTCTGAGGGTTTAAAAAGTGGTTATTCAACATGAGACCCGATCCAAAAAACATTTTGAATCTTTTTTGGTAGAGTCCAAAAAATCCATTTTCTGATGAAAAACGATGACCCCGGACCAGTCGAACGTTGAAAAAATGGTCAATATTGATGAAATTTTAACATTTAATCTTTTGACTTTAAATGACGGTTGGATGTGAATTATTACTTTTTCAACTAAAATAAGTGTGTTTAAAGTCATTTCTGTGCCTGAAATTGGTCAAAATTGAAGATTTTGAGTAAGCAAAACTCTGTAAAAATGGCAATTTTGGTCACTGTGAGGGTTTAAAAAGTGGTTATTCAACATGAGGCCCGATCCAAATGACATTGTGAATCATTTTTGGTAGAGTCCAAAAAAATCAATTTTTTGATGAAAAACGATGACCCCGGACCAGTCGAACGTTGAAAAAATGGTCAATATTGATGAAATGTTAACATTTAATCTTTTGACTTTAAATGACGGTTGGATGTGAATTATTACTTTTTCAACTAAAATGAGTGTGTTTAAAGTCATTTCTGTGCCTGAAATTGGTCAAAATTGAAGATTTTGAGTAAGCAAAACTCTGTAAAAATGGCAATTTTGGTCACTGTGAGGGTTTAAAAAGTGGTTATTCAACATGAGGCCCGATCCAAATGACATTTTGAATCATTTTTGGTAGAGTCCAAAAAATCAATTTTCTGATGAAAAACGATGACCCCGGACCAGTCGACCGTTGAAAAAATGGTCAATATTGATGAAATTTTAACATTTAATCTTTTGACTTTAAATAACGGTTGGATGTGAATTATTACTTTTTCAACTAAAATAAGTGTGTTTAAAGTCATTTCTGTGCCTGAAATTGGTCAAAATTGAAGATTTTGAGTAAGCAAAACTCTGTAAAAATGGCAATTTTGGTCACTGTGAGGGTTTAAAAAGTGGTTATTCAACATGAGACCCGATCCAAAAAACATTTTGAATCTTTTTTGGTAGAGTCCAAAAAATCCATTTTCTGATGAAAAACGATGACCCCGGACCAGTCGAACGTTGAAAAAATGGTCAATATTGATGAAATTTTAACATTTAATCTTTTGACTTTAAATGACAGTTGGATGTGAATTATTACTTTTTCAACTAAAATAAGTGTGTTTAAAGTCATTTCTGTGCCTGAAATTGGTCAAAATTGAAGATTTTGAGTAAGCAAAACTCTGTAAAAATGGCAATTTTGGTCACTGTGAGGGTTTAAAAAGTGGTTATTCAACATGAGGCCCGATCCAAATGACATTTTGAATCATTTTTGGTAGAGTCCAAAAAAATCTATTTTCTGATGAAAAACGATGACCCCGGACCAGTCGAACGTTGAAAAAATGGTAAATATTGATGAAATTTTAACATTTAATCTTTTGACTTTAAATGACGGTTGGATGTGAATTATTACTTTTTCAACTAAAATGAGTGTGTTTAAAGTCATTTCTGTGCCTGAAATTGGTCAAAATTTAAGATTTTGAGTAAGCAAAACTCAGTAAAAATGGCAATTTTGGTCACTGTGAGGGTTTAAAAAGTGGTTATTCAACATGAGGCCCGATCCAAATGACATTTTGAATCATTTTTGGTAGAGTCCAAAAAATCAATTTTCTGATGAAAAACGATGACCCCGGACCAGTCGACCGTTGAAAAAATGGTCAATATTGATGAAATTTTAACATTTAATCTTTTGACTTTAAATGACAGTTGGATGTGAATTATTACTTTTTCAACTAAAATAAGTGTGTTTAAAGTCATTTCTGTGCCTGAAATTGGTCAAAATTGAAGATTTTGAGTAAGCAAAACTCTGTAAAAATGGCAATTTTGGTCACTGTGAGGGTTTAAAAAGTGGTTATTCAACATGAGACCCGATCCAAAAGACATTTTGAATCATTTTTGGTAGAGTCCAAAAAATCAATTTTCTGATGAAAAACGATGACCCCGGACCAGTCGAACGTTGAAAAAATGGTAAATATTGATGAAATTTTAACATTTAATCTTTTGACTTTAAATGACGGTTGGATGTGAATTATTACTTTTTCAACTAAAATGAGTGTGTTTAAAGTCATTTCTGTGCCTGAAATTGGTCAAAATTTAAGATTTTGAGTAAGCAAAACTCAGTAAAAATGGCAATTTTGGTCACTGTGAGGGTTTAAAAAGTGGTTATTCAACATGAGGCCCGATCCAAATGACATTTTGAATCATTTTTGGTAGAGTCCAAAAAATCAATTTTCTGATGAAAAACGATGACCCCGGACCAGTCGACCGTTGAAAAAATGGTCAATATTGATGAAATTTTAACATTTAATCTTTTGACTTTAAATAACGGTTGGATGTGAATTATTACTTTTTCAACTAAAATAAGTGTGTTTAAAGTCATTTCTGTGCCTGAAATTGGTCAAAATTGAAGATTTTGAGTAAGCAAAACTCTGTAAAAATGGCAATTTTGGTCACTGTGAGGGTTTAAAAAGTGGTTATTCAACATGAGACCCGATCCAAAAAACATTTTGAATCTTTTTTGATAGAGTCCAAAAAATCCATTTTCTGATGAAAAACGATGACCCCGGACCAGTCGAACGTTGAAAAAATGGTCAATATTGATGAAATTTTAACATTTAATCTTTTGACTTTAAATGACGGTTGGATGTGAATTATTACTTTTTCAACTAAAATAAGTGTGTTTAAAGTCATTTCTGTGCCTGAAATTGGTCAAAATTGAAGATTTTGAGTAAGCAAAACTCTGTAAAAATGGCAATTTTGGTCACTGTGAGGGTTTAAAAAGTGGTTATTCAACATGAGGCCCGATCCAAATGACATTTTGAATCATTTTTGGTAGAGTCCAAAAAAATCAATTTTCCGATGAAAAACGATGACCCCGGACCAGTCGAACGTTGAAAAAATGGTCAATATTGATGAAATTTTAACATTTAATCTTTTGACTTTAAATGACGGTTGGATGTGAATTATTACTTTTTCAACTAAAATAAGTGTGTTTAAAGTCATTTCTGTGCCTGAAATTGGTCAAAATTTAAGATTTTGAGTAAGCAAAACTCTGTAAAAATGGCAATTTTGGTCACTGTGAGGGTTTAAAAAGTGGTTATTCAACATGAGGCCCGATCCAAATGACATTTTGAATCATTTTTGGTAGAGTCCAAAAAAATCAATTTTCTGATGAAAAACGATGACCCCGGACCAGTCGAACGTTGAAAAAATGGTCAATATTGATGAAATGTTTACATTTAATCTTTTCACTTTAAATGACAGTTGGATGTGAATTATTACTTTTTCAACTAAAATAAGTGTGTTTAAAGTCATTTCTGTGCCTGAAAGTGGTCAAAATTGAAGATTTTGAGTAAGCAAAACTCTGTAAAAATGGCAATTTTGGTCACTGTGAGGGTTTAAAAAGTGGTTATTCAACATGAGACCCGATCCAAAAGACATTTTGAATCATTTTTGGTAGAGTCCAAAAAATCAATTTTCTGATGAAAAACGATGACCCCGGACCAGTCGAACGTTGAAAAAATGGTCAATATTGATGAAATTTTAACATTTAATCTTTTGACTTTAAATGACGGTTGGATGTGAATTATTACTTTTTCAACTAAAATAAGTGTGTTTAAAGTCATTTCTGTGCCTGAAATTGGTCAAAATTGAAGATTTTGAGTAAGCAAAACTCTGTAAAAATGGCAATTTTGGTCACTGTGAGGGTTTAAAAAGTGGTTATTGAACATGAGGCCCGATCCAAATGACATTTTGAATCATTTTTGGTAGAGTCCAAAAAATCAATTTTCTGATGAAAAACGATGACCCCGGACCAGTCGAACGTTGAAAAAATGGTCAATATTGATGAAATTTTTACATTTAATCTTTTGACTTTAAATGACAGTTGGATGTGAATTATTACTTTTTCAACTAAAATAAGTGTGTTTAAAGTCATTTCTGTGCCTGAAAGTGGTCAAAATTGAAGATTTTGAGTAAGCAAAACTCTGTAAAAATGGCAATTTTGGTCACTGTGAGGGTTTAAAAAGTGGTTATTCAACATGAGACCCGATCCAAAAGACATTTTGAATCTTTTTTGGTAGAGTCCAAAAAATCCATTTTCTGATGAAAAACAATGACCCCGGACCAGTCGAACGTTGAAAAAAATGGTCAATATAGATGAAATTTTAACATTTAATCTTTTGACTTTAAATGACGGTTGGATGTGAATTATTACTTTTTCAACTAAAATAAGTGTGTTTAAAGTCATTTCTGTGCCTGAAATTGGTCAAAATTGAAGATTTTGAGTAAGCAAAACTCTGTAAAAATGGCAATTTTGGTCACTGTGAGGGTTTAAAAAGTGGTTATTCAACATAAGGCCCGATCCAAATGACATTTTGAAACATTTTTGGTAGAGTCCAAAAAAATCAATTTTCTGATGAAAAACGATGACCCCGGACCAGTTGAACGTTGAAAAAATGGTCAATATTGATGAAATTTTAACATTTAATCTTTTGACTTTAAATGACGGTTGGATGTGAATTATTACTTTTTCAACTAAAATAAGTGTGTTTAAAGTCATTTCTGTGCCTGAAATTGGTCAAAATTTAAGATTTTGAGTAAGCAAAACTCTGTAAAAATGGCAATTTTGGTGACTGTGAGGGTTTAAAAAGTGGTTATTCAACATGAGGCCCGATCCAAATGACATTTTGAATCATTTTTGGTAGAGTCCAAAAAATCAATTTTCTGATGAAAAACGATGACCCCGGACCAGTCGAACGTTGAAAAAATGGTCAATATTGATGAAATTTTAACATTTAATCTTTTGACTTTAAATGACGGTTGGATGTGAATTATTACTTTTTCAACTAAAATAAGTGTGTTTAAAGTCATTTCTGTGCCTGAAATTGGTCAAAATTGAAGATTTTGAGTAAGCAAAACTCTGTAAAAATGGCAATTTTGGTCACTGTGAGGGTTTAAAAAGTGGTTATTCAACATGAGACCCGATCCAAAAAACATTTTGAATCTTTTTTGGTAGAGTCCAAAAAATCAATTTTCTGATGAAAAACGATGACCCCGGACCAGTCGAACGTTGAAAATTGGTCAATATTGATGAAATTTTAACATTTAATCTTTTGACTTTAAATGACGGTTGGATGTGAATTATTACTTTTTCAACTAAAATAGGTGTGTTTAAAGTCATTTCTGTGCCTGAAATTGGTCAAAATTGAAGATTCTGAGTAAGCAAAACTCTGTAAAAATGGCAATTTTGGTCAATGTGAGGGTTTAAAAAGTGGTTATTCAACATGAGGCCCGATCCAAATGACATTTTGAATCATTTTTGGTAGAGTCCAAAAAATCAATTTTCTGATGAAAAACGATGACCCCGGACCAGTCGAACGTTGAAAAAATGGTCAATATTGATGAAATTTTAACATTTAATCTTTTGACTTTAAATGACGGTTGGATGTGAATTATTACTTTTTCAACTAAAATAAGTGTGTTTAAAGTCATTTCTGTGCCGGAAATTGGTCAAAATTGAAGAATTTGAGTAAGCAAAACTCTGTAAAAATGGCAATTTTGGTCACTGTGAGGGTTTAAAAAGTGGTTATTCAACATGAGGCCCGATCCAAATGACATTTTGAAACATTTATGGTAGAGTCCAAAAAAATCAATTTTCTGATGAAAAACGATGACCCCGGACCAGTCGAACGTTGAAAAAATGGTCAATATTGATGAAATTTTAACATTTAATCTTTTGACTTTAAATGACGGTTGGATGTGAATTATTACTTTTTCAACTAAAATAAGTGTGTTTAAAGTCATTTCTGTGCCTGAAATTGGTCAAAATTGAAGATTCTGAGTAAGCAAAACTCTGTAAAAATGGCAATTTTGGTCACTGTGAGGGTTTAAAAAGTGGTTATTCAACATGAGGCCCGATCCAAATGACATTTTGAATCACTTTTGGTAGAGTCCAGAAAAGTCAATTTTCTGATGAAAAACGATGACCCCGGACCAGTCGAACGTTGAAAAAATGGTCAATATTGATGAAATTTGAACATTTAATCTTTTGACTTTAAATGACGGTTGGATGTGAATTATTACGTTTTCAACTAAAATAAGTGTGTTTAAAGTCATTTCTGTGCCTGAAATTGGTCAAAATTGAAGATTTTGAGTAAGCAAAACTCTTAAAAATGGCAATTTTGGTCACTGTGAGGGTTTAAAAAGTGGTTATTCAACATGAGGCCCGATCCAAAAGACATTTTGAATCTTTTTTGGTAGAGTCCAAAAAATCCATTTTCTGATGAAAAATGATGACCCCGGACCAGTCGAACGTTGAAAAAATGGTCAATATTGATGAAATTTTAACATTTAATCTTTTGACTTTAAATGACGGTTGGATGTGAATTATTACTTTTTCAACTAAAATAAGTGTGTTTAAAGTCATTTCTGTGCCTGAAATTGGTCAAAATTGAAGATTCTGAGTAAGCAAAACTCTGTAAAAATGGCAATTTTGGTCACTCTGAGGGTTTAAAAAGTGGTTATTCAACATGAGACCCGATCCAAAAAACATTTTGAATCTTTTTTGGTAGAGTCCAAAAAACTCCATTTTCTGATGAAAAACGATGACCCCGGACCAGTCGAACGTTGAAAAAATGGTCAATATTGATGAAATTTTAACATTTAATCTTTTGACTTTAAATGACGGTTGGATGTGAATTATTACTTTTTCAACTAAAATCAGTGTGTTTAAAGTCATTTCTGTGCCTGAAATTGGTCAAAATTGAAGATTTTGAGTAAGCAAAACTCTGTAAAAATGGCAATTTTGGTCACTGTGAGGGTTTAAAAAGTGGTTATTCAACATGAGGCCCGATCCAAATGACATTTTGAATCATTTTTGGTAGAGTCCAAAAAAATCAATTTTCTGATGAAAAACGATGACCCCGGACCAGTCGAACGTTGAAAAAATGGTCAATATTGATGAAATTTTAACATTTAATCTTTTGACTTTAAATGACGGTTGGATGTGAATTTTTACTTTTTCAACTAAAATGAGTGTGTTTAAAGTCATTTCTGTGCCTGAAATTGGTCAAAATTTAAGATTTTGAGTAAGCAAAACTCTGTAAAAATGGCAATTTTGGTCACTGTGAGGGTTTAAAAAGTGGTTATTCAACATGAGGCCCGATCCAAATGACATTTTGAATCATTTTTGGTAGAGTCCAAAAAATCAATTTTCTGATGAAAAACGATGACCCCGGACCAGTCGACCGTTGAAAAAATGGTCAATATTGATGAAATTTTAACATTTAATCTTTTGACTTTAAATAACGGTTGGATGTGAATTATTACTTTTTCAACTAAAATAAGTGTGTTTAAAGTCATTTCTGTGCCTGAAATTGGTCAAAATTTAAGATTTTGAGTAAGCAAAACTCTGTAAAAATGGCAATTTTGGTCACTGTGAGGGTTTAAAAAGTGGTTATTCAACATGAGACCCGATCCAAAAAACATTTTGAATCTTTTTTGGTAGAGTCCAAAAAATCCATTTTCTGATGAAAAACGATGACCCCGGACCAGTCGAACGTTGAAAAAATGGTCAATATTGATGAAATTTTAACATTTAATCTTTTGACTTTAAATGACGGTTGGATGTGAATTATTACTTTTTCAACTAAAATAAGTGTGTTTAAAGTCATTTCTGTGCCTGAAATTGGTCAAAATTGAAGATTTTGAGTAAGCAAAACTCTGTAAAAATGGCAATTTTGGTCACTGTGAGGGTTTAAAAAGTGGTTATTCAACATGAGGCCCGATCCAAATGACATTTTGAATCATTTTTGGTAGAGTCCAAAAAAATCAATTTTCTGATGAAAAACGATGACCCCGGACCAGTCGAACGTTGAAAAAATGGTCAATATTGATGAAATTTTAACATTTAATCTTTTGACTTTAAATGACGGTTGGATGTGAATTATTACTTTTTCAACTAAAATAAGTGTGTTTAAAGTCATTTCTGTGCCTGAAATTGGTCAAAATTTAAGATTTTGAGTAAGCAAAACTCTGTAAAAATGGCAATTTTGGTCACTGTGAGGGTTTAAAAAGTGGTTATTCAACATGAGGCCCGATCCAAATGACATTTTGAATCATTTTTGGTAGAGTCCAAAAAAATCAATTTTCTGATGAAAAACGATGACCCCGGACCAGTCGAACGTTGAAAAAATGGTCAATATTGATGAAATGTTTACATTTAATCTTTTGACTTTAAATGACAGTTGGATGTGAATTATTACTTTTTCAACTAAAATAAGTGTGTTTAAAGTCATTTCTGTGCCTGAAAGTGGTCAAAATTGAAGATTTTGAGTAAGCAAAACTCTGTAAAAATGGCAATTTTGGTCACTGTGAGGGTTTAAAAAGTGGTTATTCAACATGAGACCCGATCCAAAAGACATTTTGAATCATTTTTGGTAGAGTCCAAAAAATCAATTTTCTGATGAAAAACGATGACCCCGGACCAGTCGAACGTTGAAAAAATGGTCAATATTGATGAAATTTTAACATTTAATCTTTTGACTTTAAATGACGGTTGGATGTGAATTATTACTTTTTCAACTAAAATAAGTGTGTTTAAAGTCATTTCTGTGCCTGAAATTGGTCAAAATTGAAGATTTTGAGTAAGCAAAACTCTGTAAAAATGGCAATTTTGGTCACTGTGAGGGTTTAAAAAGTGGTTATTCAACATGAGGCCCGATCCAAATGACATTTTGAATCATTTTTGGTAGAGTCCCAAAAAATCAATTTTCTGATGAAAAACGATGACCCCGGACCAGTCGAACGTTGAAAAAATGGTCAATATTGATGACATTTTTACATTTAATCTTTTGACTTTAAATGACGGTTGGATGTGAATTATTACTTTTTCAACTAAAATAAGTGTGTTTAAAGTCATTTCTGTGCCTGAAATTGGTCAAAATTTAAGATTTTGAGTAAGCAAAACTCTGTAAAAATTGCAATTTTGGTCACTGTGAGGGTTTAAAAAGTGGTTATTCAACATGAGACCCGATCCAAAAGACATTTTGAATCATTTTTGGTAGAGTCCAAAAAATCAATTTTCTGATGAAAAACGATGACCCCGGACCAGTCGAACGTTGAAAAAATGGTCAATATTGATGAAATTTTAACATTTAATCTTTTGACTTTAAATGACGGTTGGATGTGAATTATTACTTTTTCAACTAAAATAAGTGTGTTTAAAGTCATTTCTGTGCCTGAAATTGGTCAAAATTGAAGATTTTGAGTAAGCAAAACTCTGTAAAAATGGCAATTTTGGTCACTGTGAGGGTTTAAAAAGTGGTTATTCAACATGAGGCCCGATCCAAATGACATTTTGAAACATTTTTGGTAGAGTCCAAAAAAATCAATTTTCTGATGAAAAACGATGACCCAGGACCAGTCGAACGTTGAAAAAATGGTCAATATTGATGAAATTTTAACATTTAATCTTTTGACTTTAAATGACGGTTGGATGTGAATTATTACTTTTTCAACTAAAATAAGTGTGTTTAAAGTCATTTCTGTGCCTGAAATTGGTCAAAATTGAAGATTCTGAGTAAGCAAAACTCTGTAAAAATGGCAATTTTGGTCACTGTGAGGGTTTAAAAAGTGGTTATTCAACATGAGGCCCGATCCAAAAGACATTTTGAATCTTTTTTGGTAGAGTCCAAAAAATCCATTTTCTGATGAAAAACGATGACCCCGGACCAGTCGAACGTTGAAAAAATGGTCAATATTGATGAAATTTTAACATTTAATCTTTTGACTTTAAATGACGGTTGGATGTGAATTATTACTTTTTCAACTAAAATAAGTGTGTTTAAAGTCATTTCTGTGCCTGAAATTGGTCAAAATTGAAGATTCTGAGTAAGCAAAACTCTGTAAAAATGGCAATTTTGGTCACTCTGAGGGTTTAAAAAGTGGTTATTCAACATGAGACCCGATCCAAAAAACATTTTGAATCTTTTTTGGTAGAGTCCAAAAAATCCATTTTCTGATGAAAAACGATGACCCCGGACCAGTCGAACGTTGAAAAAATGGTCAATATTGATGAAATTTTAACATTTAATCTTTTGACTTTAAATGACGGTTGGATGTGAATTATTACTTTTTCAACTAAAATAAGTGTGTTTAAAGTCATTTCTGTGCCTGAAATTGGTCAAAATTGAAGATTTTGAGTAAGCAAAACTCTGTAAAAATGGCAATTTTGGTCACTGTGAGGGTTTAAAAAGTGGTTATTCAACATGAGGCCCGATCCAAATGACATTGTGAATCATTTTTGGTAGAGTCCAAAAAAATCAATTTTCTGATGAAAAACGATGACCCCGGACCAGTCGAACGTTGAAAAAATGGTCAATATTGATGAAATGTTAACATTTAATCTTTTGACTTTAAATGACGGTTGGATGTGAATTATTACTTTTTCAACTAAAATGAGTGTGTTTAAAGTCATTTCTGTGCCTGAAATTGGTCAAAATTTAAGATTTTGAGTAAGCAAAACTCTGTAAAAATGGCAATTTTGGTCACTGTGAGGGTTTAAAAAGTGGTTATTCAACATGAGGCCCGATCCAAATGACATTTTGAATCATTTTTGGTAGAGTCCAAAAAATCAATTTTCTGATGAAAAACGATGACCCCGGACCAGTCGACCGTTGAAAAAATTGGTCAATATTGATGAAATTTTAACATTTAATCTTTTGACTTTAAATAACGGTTGGATGTGAATTATTACTTTTTCAACTAAAATAAGTGTGTTTAAAGTCATTTCTGTGCCTGAAATTGGTCAAAATTGAAGATTTTGAGTAAGCAAAACTCTGTAAAAATGGCAATTTTGGTCACTGTGAGGGTTTAAAAAGTGGTTATTCAACATGAGACCCGATCCAAAAAACATTTTGAATCTTTTTTGGTAGAGTCCAAAAAATCCATTTTCTGATGAAAAACGATGACCCCGGACCAGTCGAACGTTGAAAAAATGGTCAATATTGATGAAATTTTAACATTTAATCTTTTGACTTTAAATGACAGTTGGATGTGAATTATTACTTTTTCAACTAAAATAAGTGTGTTTAAAGTCATTTCTGTGCCTGAAATTGGTCAAAATTGAAGATTTTGAGTAAGCAAAACTCTGTAAAAATGGCAATTTTGGTCACTGTGAGGGTTTAAAAAGTGGTTATTCAACATGAGGCCCGATCCAAATGACATTTTGAATCATTTTTGGTAGAGTCCAAAAAATCCATTTTCTGATGAAAAACGATGACCCCGGACCAGTCGAACGTTGAAAATTGGTCAATATTGATGAAATTTTAACATTTAATCTTTTGACTTTAAATGACGGTTGGATGTGAATTATTACTTTTTCAACTAAAATAAGTGTGTTTAAAGTCATTTCTGTGCCTGAAATTGGTCAAAATTGAAGATTCTGAGTAAGCAAAACTCTGTAAAAATGGCAATTTTGGTCAATGTGAGGGTTTAAAAAGTGGTTATTCAACATGAGGCCCGATCCAAATGACATTTTGAATCATTTTTGGTAGAGTCCAAAAAATCAATTTTCTGATGAAAAACGATGACCCCGGACCAGTCGAACGTTGAAAAAATGGTCAATATTGATGAAATTTTAACATTTAATCTTTTGACTTTAAATGACGGTTGGATGTGAATTATTACTTTTTCAACTAAAATAAGTGTGTTTAAAGTCATTTCTGTGCCGGAAATTGGTCAAAATTGAAGAATTTGAGTAAGCAAAACTCTGTAAAAATGGCAATTTTGGTCACTGTGAGGGTTTAAAAAGTGGTTATTCAACATGAGGCCCGATCCAAATGACATTTTGAAACATTTTTGGTAGAGTCCAAAAAAATCAATTTTCTGATGAAAAACGATGACCCCGGACCAGTCGAACGTTGAAAAAATGGTCAATATTGATGAAATTTTAACATTTAATCTTTTGACTTTAAATGACGGTTGGATGTGAATTATTACTTTTTCAACTAAAATAAGTGTGTTTAAAGTCATTTCTGTGCCTGAAATTGGTCAAAATTGAAGATTCTGAGTAAGCAAAACTCTGTAAAAATGGCAATTTTGGTCACTGTGAGGGTTTAAAAAGTGGTTATTCAACATGAGGCCCGATCCAAATGACATTTTGAATCATTTTTGGTAGAGTCCAGAAAAGTCAATTTTCTGATGAAAAACGATGACCCCGGACCAGTCGAACGTTGAAAAAATGGTCAATATTGATGAAATTTTAACATTTAATCTTTTGACTTTAAATGACGGTTGGATGTGAATTATTACTTTTTCAACTAAAATAAGTGTGTTTAAAGTCATTTCTGTGCCTGAAATTGGTCAAAATTGAAGATTTTGAGTAAGCAAAACTCTTAAAAATGGCAATTTTGGTCACTGTGAGGGTTTAAAAAGTGGTTATTCAACATGAGGCCCGATCCAAAAGACATTTTGAATCTTTTTTGGTAGAGTCCAAAAAATCCATTTTCTGATGAAAAATGATGACCCCGGACCAGTCGAACGTTGAAAAAATGGTCAATATTGATGAAATTTTAACATTTAATCTTTTGACTTTAAATGACGGTTGGATGTGAATTATTACTTTTTCAACTAAAATAAGTGTGTTTAAAGTCATTTCTGTGCCTGAAATTGGTCAAAATTGAAGATTCTGAGTAAGCAAAACTCTGTAAAAATGGCAATTTTGGTCACTCTGAGGGTTTAAAAAGTGGTTATTCAACATGAGACCCGATCCAAAAAACATTTTGAATCTTTTTTGGTAGAGTCCAAAAAATCCATTTTCTGATGAAAAACGATGACCCCGGACCAGTCGAACGTTGAAAAAATGGTCAATATTGATGAAATTTTAACATTTAATCTTTTGACTTTAAATGACGGTTGGATGTGAATTATTACTTTTTCAACTAAAATAAGTGTGTTTAAAGTCATTTCTGTGCCTGAAATTGGTCAAAATTGAAGATTTTGAGTAAGCAAAACTCTGTAAAAATGGCAATTTTGGTCACTGTGAGGGTTTAAAAAGTGGTTATTCAACATGAGGCCCGATCCAAATGACATTTTGAATCATTTTTGGTAGAGTCCAAAAAAATCAATTTTCTGATGAAAAACGATGACCCCGGACCAGTCGAACGTTGAAAAAATGGTCAATATTGATGAAATTTTAACATTTAATCTTTTGACTTTAAATGACGGTTGGATGTGAATTATTACTTTTTCAACTAAAATAAGTGTGTTTAAAGTCATTTCTGTGCCTGAAATTGGTCAAAATTTAAGATTTTGAGTAAGCAAAACTCTGTAAAAATGGCAATTTTGGTCACTGTGAGGGTTTAAAAAGTGGTTATTCAACATGAGGCCCGATCCAAATGACATTTTGAATCATTTTTGGTAGAGTCCAAAAAAATCAATTTTCTGATGAAAAACGATGACCCCGGACCAGTCGAACGTTGAAAAAATGGTCAATATTGATGAAATGTTTACATTTAATCTTTTGACTTTAAATGACAGTTGGATGTGAATTATTACTTTTTCAACTAAAATAAGTGTGTTTAAAGTCATTTCTGTGCCTGAAAGTGGTCAAAATTGAAGATTTTGAGTAAGCAAAACTCTGTAAAAATGGCAATTTTGGTCACTGTGAGGGTTTAAAAAGTGGTTTTTCAACATGAGACCCGATCCAAAAGACATTTTGAATCATTTTTGGTAGAGTCCAAAAAATCAATTTTCTGATGAAAAACGATGACCCCGGACCAGTCGAACGTTGAAAAAATGGTCAATATTGATGAAATTTTAACATTTAATCTTTTGACTTTAAATGACGGTTGGATGTGAATTATTACTTTTTCAACTAAAATAAGTGTGTTTAAAGTCATTTCTGTGCCTGAAATTGGTCAAAATTGAAGATTTTGAGTAAGCAAAACTCTGTAAAAATGGCAATTTTGGTCACTGTGAGGGTTTAAAAAGTAGTTATTCAACATGAGGCCCGATCCAAATGACATTTTGAAACATTTTTGGTAGAGTCCAAAAAAATCAATTTTCTGATGAAAAACGATGACCCCGGACCAGTCGAACGTTGAAAAAATGGTCAATATTGATGAAATTTTAACATTTAATCTTTTGACTTTAAATGACGGTTGGATGTGAATTATTACTTTTTCAACTAAAATCAGTGTGTTTAAAGTCATTTCTGTGCCTGAAATTGGTCAAAATTGAAGATTTTGAGTAAGCAAAACTCTGTAAAAATGGCAATTTTGGTCACTGTGAGGGTTTAAAAAGTGGTTATTCAACATGAGGCCCGATCCAAATGACATTTTGAATCATTTTTGGTAGAGTCCAAAAAAATCAATTTTCTGATGAAAAACGATGACCCCGGACCAGTCGAACGTTGAAAAAATGGTCAATATTGATGAAATTTTAACATTTAATCTTTTGACTTTAAATGACGGTTGGATGTGAATTATTACTTTTTCAACTAAAATGAGTGTGTTTAAAGTCATTTCTGTGCCTGAAATTGGTCAAAATTGAAGATTTTGAGTAAGCAAAACTCTGTAAAAATGGCAATTTTGGTCACTGTGAGGGTTTAAAAAGTGGTTATTCAACATGAGGCCCGATCCAAATGACATTTTGAATCATTTTTGGTAGAGTCCAAAAAATCAATTTTCTGATGAAAAACGATGACCCCGGACCAGTCGACCGTTGAAAAAATGGTCAATATTGATGAAATTTTAACATTTAATCTTTTGACTTTAAATAACGGTTGGATGTGAATTATTACTTTTTCAACTAAAATAAGTGTGTTTAAAGTCATTTCTGTGCCTGAAATTGGTCAAAATTTAAGATTTTGAGTAAGCAAAACTCTGTAAAAATGGCAATTTTGGTCACTGTGAGGGTTTAAAAAGTGGTTATTCAACATGAGACCCGATCCAAAAAACATTTTGAATCTTTTTTGGTAGAGTCCAAAAAATCCATTTTCTGATGAAAAACGATGACCCCGGACCAGTCGAACGTTGAAAAAATGGTCAATATTGATGAAATTTTAACATTTAATCTTTTGACTTTAAATGACGGTTGGATGTGAATTATTACTTTTTCAACTAAAATAAGTGTGTTTAAAGTCATTTCTGTGCCTGAAATTGGTCAAAATTGAAGATTTTGAGTAAGCAAAACTCTGTAAAAATGGCAATTTTGGTCACTGTGAGGGTTTAAAAAGTGGTTATTCAACATGAGGCCCGATCCAAATGACATTTTGAATCATTTTTGGTAGAGTCCCAAAAAATCAATTTTCTGATGAAAAACGATGACCCCGGACCAGTCGAACGTTGAAAAAATGGTCAATATTGATGAAATTTTAACATTTAATCTTTTGACTTTAAATGACGGTTGGATGTGAATTATTACTTTTTCAACTAAAATAAGTGTGTTTAAAGTCATTTCTGTGCCTGAAATTGGTCAAAATTTAAGATTTTGAGTAAGCAAAACTCTGTAAAAATGGCAATTTTGGTCACTGTGAGGGTTTAAAAAGTGGTTATTCAACATGAGGCCCGATCCAAATGACATTTTGAATCATTTTTGGTAGAGTCCAAAAAAATCAATTTTCTGATGAAAAACGATGACCCCGGACCAGTCGAACGTTGAAAAAATGGTCAATATTGATGAAATTTTAACATTTAATCTTTTGACTTTAAATGACGGTTGGATGTGAATTATTACTTTTTCAACTAAAATAAGTGTGTTTAAAGTCATTTCTGTGCCTGAAATTGGTCAAAATTGAAGATTTTGAGTAAGCAAAACTCTGTAAAAATGGCAATTTTGGTCACTGTGAGGGTTTAAAAAGTGGTTATTCAACATGAGGCCCGATCCAAATGACATTTTGAAACATTTTTGGTAGAGTCCAAAAAAATCAATTTTCTGATGAAAAACGATGACCCCGGACCAGTCGAACGTTGAAAAAATGGTCAATATTGATGAAATTTTAACATTTAATCTTTTGACTTTAAATGACGGTTGGATGTGAATTATTACTTTTTCAACTAAAATAAGTGTGTTTAAAGTCATTTCTGTGCCTGAAATTGGTCAAAATTGAAGATTTTGAGTAAGCAAAACTCTGTAAAAATGGCAATTTTGGTCACTGTGAGGGTTTAAAAAGTGGTTATTCAACATGAGGCCCGATCCAAATGACATTGTGAATCATTTTTGGTAGAGTCCAAAAAATCCATTTTCTGATGAAAAACGATGACCCCGGACCAGTCGAACGTTGAAAAAATGGTCAATATTGATGAAATTTTAACATTTAATCTTTTGACTTTAAATGACGGTTGGATGTGAATTATTACTTTTTCAACTAAAATAAGTGTGTTTAAAGTCATTTCTGTGCCTGAAATTGGTCAAAATTGAAGATTTTGAGTAAGCAAAACTCTGTAAAAATGGCAATTTTGGTCACTGTGAGGGTTTAAAAAGTGGTTATTCAACATGAGGCCCGATCCAAATGACATTGTGAATCATTTTTGGTAGAGTCCAAAAAAATCAATTTTCTGATGAAAAACGATGACCCCGGACCAGTCGAACGTTGAAAAAATGGTCAATATTGATGAAATGTTAACATTTAATCTTTTGACTTTAAATGACGGTTGGATGTGAATTATTACTTTTTCAACTAAAATGAGTGTGTTTAAAGTCATTTCTGTGCCTGAAATTGGTCAAAATTTAAGATTTTGAGTAAGCAAAACTCTGTAAAAATGGCAATTTTGGTCACTGTGAGGGTTTAAAAAGTGGTTATTCAACATGAGGCCCGATCCAAATGACATTTTGAATCATTTTTGGTAGAGTCCAAAAAATCAATTTTCTGATGAAAAACGATGACCCCGGACCAGTCGACCGTTGAAAAAATTGGTCAATATTGATGAAATTTTAACATTTAATCTTTTGACTTTAAATAACGGTTGGATGTGAATTATTACTTTTTCAACTAAAATAAGTGTGTTTAAAGTCATTTCTGTGCCTGAAATTGGTCAAAATTGAAGATTTTGAGTAAGCAAAACTCTGTAAAAATGGCAATTTTGGTCACTGTGAGGGTTTAAAAAGTGGTTATTCAACATGAGACCCGATCCAAAAAACATTTTGAATCTTTTTTGGTAGAGTCCAAAAAATCCATTTTCTGATGAAAAACGATGACCCCGGACCAGTCGAACGTTGAAAAAATGGTCAATATTGATGAAATTTTAACATTTAATCTTTTGACTTTAAATGACAGTTGGATGTGAATTATTACTTTTTCAACTAAAATAAGTGTGTTTAAAGTCATTTCTGTGCCTGAAATTGGTCAAAATTGAAGATTTTGAGTAAGCAAAACTCTGTAAAAATGGCAATTTTGGTCACTGTGAGGGTTTAAAAAGTGGTTATTCAACATGAGGCCCGATCCAAATGACATTTTGAATCATTTTTGGTAGAGTCCAAAAAATCCATTTTCTGATGAAAAACGATGACCCCGGACCAGTCGAACGTTGAAAATTGGTCAATATTGATGAAATTTTAACATTTAATCTTTTGACTTTAAATGACGGTTGGATGTGAATTATTACTTTTTCAACTAAAATAAGTGTGTTTAAAGTCATTTCTGTGCCTGAAATTGGTCAAAATTGAAGATTCTGAGTAAGCAAAACTCTGTAAAAATGGCAATTTTGGTCAATGTGAGGGTTTAAAAAGTGGTTATTCAACATGAGGCCCGATCCAAATGACATTTTGAATCATTTTTGGTAGAGTCCAAAAAATCAATTTTCTGATGAAAAACGATGACCCCGGACCAGTCGAACGTTGAAAAAATGGTCAATATTGATGAAATTTTAACATTTAATCTTTTGACTTTAAATGACGGTTGGATGTGAATTATTACTTTTTCAACTAAAATAAGTGTGTTTAAAGTCATTTCTGTGCCGGAAATTGGTCAAAATTGAAGAATTTGAGTAAGCAAAACTCTGTAAAAATGGCAATTTTGGTCACTGTGAGGGTTTAAAAAGTGGTTATTCAACATGAGGCCCGATCCAAATGACATTTTGAAACATTTTTGGTAGAGTCCAAAAAAATCAATTTTCTGATGAAAAACGATGACCCCGGACCAGTCGAACGTTGAAAAAATGGTCAATATTGATGAAATTTTAACATTTAATCTTTTGACTTTAAATGACGGTTGGATGTGAATTATTACTTTTTCAACTAAAATAAGTGTGTTTAAAGTCATTTCTGTGCCTGAAATTGGTCAAAATTGAAGATTCTGAGTAAGCAAAACTCTGTAAAAATGGCAATTTTGGTCACTGTGAGGGTTTAAAAAGTGGTTATTCAACATGAGGCCCGATCCAAATGACATTTTGAATCATTTTTGGTAGAGTCCAGAAAAGTCAATTTTCTGATGAAAAACGATGACCCCGGACCAGTCGAACGTTGAAAAAATGGTCAATATTGATGAAATTTTAACATTTAATCTTTTGCCTTTAAATGACGGTTGGATGTGAATTATTACTTTTTCAACTAAAATAAGTGTGTTTAAAGTCATTTCTGTGCCTGAAATTGGTCAAAATTGAAGATTTTGAGTAAGCAAAACTCTTAAAAATGGCAATTTTGGTCACTGTGAGGGTTTAAAAAGTGGTTATTCAACATGAGGCCCGATCCAAAAGACATTTTGAATCTTTTTTGGTAGAGTCCAAAAAATCCATTTTCTGATGAAAAATGATGACCCCGGACCAGTCGAACGTTGAAAAAATGGTCAATATTGATGAAATTTTAACATTTAATCTTTTGACTTTAAATGACGGTTGGATGTGAATTATTACTTTTTCAACTAAAATAAGTGTGTTTAAAGTCATTTCTGTGCCTGAAATTGGTCAAAATTGAAGATTCTGAGTAAGCAAAACTCTGTAAAAATGGCAATTTTGGTCACTCTGAGGGTTTAAAAAGTGGTTATTCAACATGAGACCCGATCCAAAAAACATTTTGAATCTTTTTTGGTAGAGTCCAAAAAATCCATTTTCTGATGAAAAACGATGACCCCGGACCAGTCGAACGTTGAAAAAATGGTCAATATTGATGAAATTTTAACATTTAATCTTTTGACTTTAAATGACGGTTGGATGTGAATTATTACTTTTTCAACTAAAATAAGTGTGTTTAAAGTCATTTCTGTGCCTGAAATTGGTCAAAATTGAAGATTTTGAGTAAGCAAAACTCTGTAAAAATGGCAATTTTGGTCACTGTGAGGGTTTAAAAAAGTGGTTATTCAACATGAGGCCCGATCCAAATGACATTTTGAATCATTTTTGGTAGAGTCCAAAAAAATCAATTTTCTGATGAAAAACGATGACCCCGGACCAGTCGAACGTTGAAAAAATGGTCAATATTGATGAAATGTTTACATTTAATCTTTTGACTTTAAATGACAGTTGGATGTGAATTATTACTTTTTCAACTAAAATAAGTGTGTTTAAAGTCATTTCTGTGCCTGAAAGTGGTCAAAATTGAAGATTTTGAGTAAGCAAAACTCTGTAAAAATGGCAATTTTGGTCACTGTGAGGGTTTAAAAAGTGGTTATTCAACATGAGACCCGATCCAAAAGACATTTTGAATCATTTTTGGTAGAGTCCAAAAAATCAATTTTCTGATGAAAAACGATGACCCCGGACCAGTCGAACGTTGAAAAAATGGTCAATATTGATGAAATTTTAACATTTAATCTTTTGACTTTAAATGACGGTTGGATGTGAATTATTACTTTTTCAACTAAAATAAGTGTGTTTAAAGTCATTTCTGTGCCTGAAATTGGTCAAAATTGAAGATTTTGAGTAAGCAAAACTCTGTAAAAATGGCAATTTTGGTCACTGTGAGGGTTTAAAAAGTGGTTATTCAACATGAGGCCCGATCCAAATGACATTTTGAAACATTTTTGGTAGAGTCCAAAAAAATCAATTTTCTGATGAAAAACGATGACCCCGGACCAGTCGAACGTTGAAAAAATGGTCAATATTGATGAAATTTTAACATTTAATCTTTTGACTTTAAATGACGGTTGGATGTGAATTATTACTTTTTCAACTAAAATCAGTGTGTTTAAAGTCATTTCTGTGCCTGAAATTGGTCAAAATTGAAGATTTTGAGTAAGCAAAACTCTGTAAAAATGGCAATTTTGGTCACTGTGAGGGTTTAAAAAGTGGTTATTCAACATGAGGCCCGATCCAAATGACATTTTGAATCATTTTTGGTAGAGTCCAAAAAAATCAATTTTCTGATGAAAAACGATGACCCCGGACCAGTCGAACGTTGAAAAAATGGTCAATATTGATGAAATTTTAACATTTAATCTTTTGACTTTAAATGACGGTTGGATGTGAATTATTACTTTTTCAACTAAAATGAGTGTGTTTAAAGTCATTTCTGTGCCTGAAATTGGTCAAAATTGAAGATTTTGAGTAAGCAAAACTCTGTAAAAATGGCAATTTTGGTCACTGTGAGGGTTTAAAAAGTGGTTATTCAACATGAGGCCCGATCCAAATGACATTTTGAATCATTTTTGGTAGAGTCCAAAAAATCAATTTTCTGATGAAAAACGATGACCCCGGACCAGTCGACCGTTGAAAAAATGGTCAATATTGATGAAATTTTAACATTTAATCTTTTGACTTTAAATAACGGTTGGATGTGAATTATTACTTTTTCAACTAAAATAAGTGTGTTTAAAGTCATTTCTGTGCCTGAAATTGGTCAAAATTTAAGATTTTGAGTAAGCAAAACTCTGTAAAAATGGCAATTTTGGTCACTGTGAGGGTTTAAAAAGTGGTTATTCAACATGAGACCCGATCCAAAAAACATTTTGAATCTTTTTTGGTAGAGTCCAAAAAATCCATTTTCTGATGAAAAACGATGACCCCGGACCAGTCGAACGTTGAAAAAATGGTCAATATTGATGAAATTTTAACATTTAATCTTTTGACTTTAAATGACGGTTGGATGTGAATTATTACTTTTTCAACTAAAATAAGTGTGTTTAAAGTCATTTCTGTGCCTGAAATTGGTCAAAATTGAAGATTTTGAGTAAGCAAAACTCTGTAAAAATGGCAATTTTGGTCACTGTGAGGGTTTAAAAAGTGGTTATTCAACATGAGGCCCGATCCAAATGACATTTTGAATCATTTTTGGTAGAGTCCCAAAAAATCAATTTTCTGATGAAAAACGATGACCCCGGACCAGTCGAACGTTGAAAAAATGGTCAATATTGATGAAATTTTAACATTTAATCTTTTGACTTTAAATGACGGTTGGATGTGAATTATTACTTTTTCAACTAAAATAAGTGTGTTTAAAGTCATTTCTGTGCCTGAAATTGGTCAAAATTTAAGATTTTGAGTAAGCAAAACTCTGTAAAAATGGCAATTTTGGTCACTGTGAGGGTTTAAAAAGTGGTTATTCAACATGAGGCCCGATCCAAATGACATTTTGAATCATTTTTGGTAGAGTCCAAAAAAATCAATTTTCTGATGAAAAACGATGACCCCGGACCAGTCGAACGTTGAAAAAATGGTCAATATTGATGAAATTTTAACATTTAATCTTTTGACTTTAAATGACGGTTGGATGTGAATTATTACTTTTTCAACTAAAATAAGTGTGTTTAAAGTCATTTCTGTGCCTGAAATTGGTCAAAATTGAAGATTTTGAGTAAGCAAAACTCTGTAAAAATGGCAATTTTGGTCACTGTGAGAGTTTAAAAAGTGGTTATTCAACATGAGGCCCGATCCAAATGACATTTTGAAACATTTTTGGTAGAGTCCAAAAAAATCAATTTTCTGATGAAAAACGATGACCCAGGACCAGTCGAACGTTGAAAAAATGGTCAATATTGATGAAATTTTAACATTTAATCTTTTGACTTTAAATGACGGTTGGATGTGAATTATTACTTTTTCAACTAAAATAAGTGTGTTTAAAGTCATTTCTGTGCCTGAAATTGGTCAAAATTGAAGATTCTGAGTAAGCAAAACTCTGTAAAAATGGCAATTTTGGTCACTGTGAGGGTTTAAAAAGTGGTTATTCAACATGAGGCCCGATCCAAAAGACATTTTGAATCTTTTTTGGTAGAGTCCAAAAAATCCATTTTCTGATGAAAAACGATGACCCCGGACCAGTCGAACGTTGAAAAAATGGTCAATATTGATGAAATTTTAACATTTAATCTTTTGACTTTAAATGACGGTTGGATGTGAATTATTACTTTTTCAACTAAAATAAGTGTGTTTAAAGTCATTTCTGTGCCTGAAATTGGTCAAAATTGAAGATTCTGAGTAAGCAAAACTCTGTAAAAATGGCAATTTTGGTCACTCTGAGGGTTTAAAAAGTGGTTATTCAACATGAGACCCGATCCAAAAAACATTTTGAATCTTTTTTGGTAGAGTCCAAAAAATCCATTTTCTGATGAAAAACGATGACCCCGGACCAGTCGAACGTTGAAAAAATGGTCAATATTGATGAAATTTTAACATTTAATCTTTTGACTTTAAATGACGGTTGGATGTGAATTATTACTTTTTCAACTAAAATAAGTGTGTTTAAAGTCATTTCTGTGCCTGAAATTGGTCAAAATTGAAGATTTTGAGTAAGCAAAACTCTGTAAAAATGGCAATTTTGGTCACTGTGAGGGTTTAAAAAGTGGTTATTCAACATGAGGCCCGATCCAAATGACATTTTGAATCATTTTTGGTAGAGTCCAGAAAAGTCAATTTTCTGATGAAAAACGATGACCCCGGACCAGTCGAACGTTGAAAAAATGGTCAATATTGATGAAATTTTAACATTTAATCTTTTGACTTTAAATGACGGTTGGATGTGAATTATTACTTTTTCAACTAAAATAAGTGTGTTTAAAGTCATTTCTGTGCCTGAAATTGGTCAAAATTGAAGATTTTGAGTAAGCAAAACTCTGAAAAATGGCAATTTTGGTCACTGTGAGGGTTTAAAAAGTGGTTATTCAACATGAGGCCCGATCCAAAAGACATTTTGAATCTTTTTTGGTAGAGTCCAAAAAATCCATTTTCTGATGAAAAATGATGACCCCGGACCAGTCGAACGTTGAAAAAATGGTCAATATTGATGAAATTTTAACATTTAATCTTTTGACTTTAAATGACGGTTGGATGTGAATTATTACTTTTTCAACTAAAATAAGTGTGTTTAAAGTCATTTCTGTGCCTGAAATTGGTCAAAATTGAAGATTCTGAGTAAGCAAAACTCTGTAAAAATGGCAATTTTGGTCACTCTGAGGGTTTAAAAAGTGGTTATTCAACATGAGACCCGATCCAAAAAACATTTTGAATCTTTTTTGGTAGAGTCCAAAAAATCCATTTTCTGATGAAAAACGATGACCCCGGACCAGTCGAACGTTGAAAAAATGGTCAATATTGATGAAATTTTAACATTTAATCTTTTGACTTTAAATGACGGTTGGATGTGAATTATTACTTTTTCAACTAAAATAAGTGTGTTTAAAGTCATTTCTGTGCCTGAAATTGGTCAAAATTGAAGATTTTGAGTAAGCAAAACTCTGTAAAAATGGCAATTTTGGTCACTGTGAGGGTTTAAAAAGTGGTTATTCAACATGAGGCCCGATCCAAATGACATTTTGAATCATTTTTGGTAGAGTCCAAAAAAATCAATTTTCTGATGAAAAACGATGACCCCGGACCAGTCGAACGTTGAAAAAATGGTCAATATTGATGAAATTTTAACATTTAATCTTTTGACTTTAAATGACGGTTGGATGTGAATTATTACTTTTTCAACTAAAATAAGTGTGTTTAAAGTCATTTCTGTGCCTGAAATTGGTCAAAATTTAAGATTTTGAGTAAGCAAAACTCTGTAAAAATGGCAATTTTGGTCACTGTGAGGGTTTAAAAAGTGGTTATTCAACATGAGGCCCGATCCAAATGACATTTTGAATCATTTTTGGTAGAGTCCAAAAAAATAAATTTTCTGATGAAAAACGATGACCCCGGACCAGTCGAACGTTGAAAAAATGGTCAATATTGATGAAATGTTTACATTTAATCTTTTGACTTTAAATGACAGTTGGATGTGAATTATTACTTTTTCAACTAAAATAAGTGTGTTTAAAGTCATTTCTGTGCCTGAAAGTGGTCAAAATTGAAGATTTTTAGTAAGCAAAACTCTGTAAAAATGGCAATTTTGGTCACTGTGAGGGTTTAAAAAGTGGTTATTCAACATGAGACCCGATCCAAAAGACATTTTGAATAATTTTTGGTAGAGTCCAAAAAATCAATTTTCTGATGAAAAACGATGACCCCGGACCAGTCGAACGTTGAAAAAATGGTCAATATTGATGAAATTTTAACATTTAATCTTTTGACTTTAAATGACGGTTGGATGTGAATTATTACTTTTTCAACTAAAATAAGTGTGTTTAAAGTCATTTCTGTGCCTGAAATTGGTCAAAATTGAAGATTTTGAGTAAGCAAAACTCTGTAAAAATGGCAATTTTGGTCACTGTGAGGGTTTAAAAAGTGGTTATTCAACATGAGGCCCGATCCAAATGACATTTTGAAACATTTTTGGTAGAGTCCAAAAAAATCAATTTTCTGATGAAAAACGATGACCCCGGACCAGTCGAACGTTGAAAAAATGGTCAATATTGATGAAATTTTAACATTTAATCTTTTGACTTTAAATGACGGTTGGATGTGAATTATTACTTTTTCAACTAAAATCAGTGTGTTTAAAGTCATTTCTGTGCCTGAAATTGGTCAAAATTGAAGATTTTGAGTAAGCAAAACTCTGTAAAAATGGCAATTTTGGTCACTGTGAGGGTTTAAAAAGTGGTTATTCAACATGAGGCCCGATCCAAATGACATTTTGAATCATTTTTGGTAGAGTCCAAAAAAATCAATTTTCTGATGAAAAACGATGACCCCGGACCAGTCGAACGTTGAAAAAATGGTCAATATTGATGAAATTTTAACATTTAATCTTTTGACTTTAAATGACGGTTGGATGTGAATTATTACTTTTTCAACTAAAATGAGTGTGTTTAAAGTCATTTCTGTGCCTGAAATTGGTCAAAATTGAAGATTTTGAGTAAGCAAAACTCTGTAAAAATGGCAATTTTGGTCACTGTGAGGGTTTAAAAAGTGGTTATTCAACATGAGGCCCGATCCAAATGACATTTTGAATCATTTTTGGTAGAGTCCAAAAAATCAATTTTCTGATGAAAAACGATGACCCCGGACCAGTCGACCGTTGAAAAAATGGTCAATATTGATGAAATTTTAACATTTAATCTTTTGACTTTAAATAACGGTTGGATGTGAATTATTACTTTTTCAACTAAAATAAGTGTGTTTAAAGTCATTTCTGTGCCTGAAATTGGTCAAAATTTAAGATTTTGAGTAAGCAAAACTCTGTAAAAATGGCAATTTTGGTCACTGTGAGGGTTTAAAAAGTGGTTATTCAACATGAGACCCGATCCAAAAAACATTTTGAATCTTTTTTGGTAGAGTCCAAAAAATCCATTTTCTGATGAAAAACGATGACCCTGGACCAGTCGAACGTTGAAAAAATGGTCAATATTGATGAAATTTTAACATTTAATCTTTTGACTTTAAATGACGGTTGGATGTGAATTATTACTTTTTCAACTAAAATAAGTGTGTTTAAAGTCATTTCTGTGCCTGAAATTGGTCAAAATTGAAGATTTTGAGTAAGCAAAACTCTGTAAAAATGGCAATTTTGGTCACTGTGAGGGTTTAAAAAGTGGTTATTCAACATGAGGCCCGATCCAAATGACATTTTGAATCATTTTTGGTAGATTCCCAAAAAATCAATTTTCTGATGAAAAACGATGACCCCGGACCAGTCGAACGTTGAAAAAATGGTCAATATTGATGAAATTTTAACATTTAATCTTTTGACTTTAAATGACGGTTGGATGTGAATTATTACTTTTTCAACTAAAATAAGTGTGTTTAAAGTCATTTCTGTGCCTGAAATTGGTCAAAATTTAAGATTTTGAGTAAGCAAAACTCTGTAAAAATGGCAATTTTGGTCACTGTGAGGGTTTAAAAAGTGGTTATTCAACATGAGGCCCGATCCAAATGACATTTTGAATCATTTTTGGTAGAGTCCAAAAAAATCAATTTTCTGATGAAAAACGATGACCCCGGACCAGTCGAACGTTGAAAAAATGGTCAATATTGATGAAATTTTAACATTTAATCTTTTGACTTTAAGTGACGGTTGGATGTGAATTATTACTTTTTCAACTAAAATAAGTGTGTTTAAAGTCATTTCTGTGCCTGAAATTGGTCAAAATTGAAGATTTTGAGTAAGCAAAACTCTGTAAAAATGGCAATTTTGGTCACTGTGAGGGTTTAAAAAGTGGTTATTCAACATGAGGCCCGATCCAAATGACATTTTGAAACATTTTTGGTAGAGTCCAAAAAAATCAATTTTCTGATGAAAAACGATGACCCAGGACCAGTCGAACGTTGAAAAAATGGTCAATATTGATGAAATTTTAACATTTAATCTTTTGACTTTAAATGACGGTTGGATGTGAATTATTACTTTTTCAACTAAAATAAGTGTGTTTAAAGTCATTTCTGTGCCTGAAATTGGTCAAAATTGAAGATTCTGAGTAAGCAAAACTCTGTAAAAATGGCAATTTTGGTCACTGTGAGGGTTTAAAAAGTGGTTATTCAACATGAGGCCCGATCCAAAAGACATTTTGAATCTTTTTTGGTAGAGTCCAAAAAATCCATTTTCTGATGAAAAACGATGACCCCGGACCAGTCGAACGTTGAAAAAATGGTCAATATTGATGAAATTTTAACATTTAATCTTTTGACTTTAAATGACGGTTGGATGTGAATTATTACTTTTTCAACTAAAATAAGTGTGTTTAAAGTCATTTCTGTGCCTGAAATTGGTCAAAATTGAAGATTCTGAGTAAGCAAAACTCTGTAAAAATGGCAATTTTGGTCACTCTGAGGGTTTAAAAAGTGGTTATTCAACATGAGACCCGATCCAAAAAACATTTTGAATCTTTTTTGGTAGAGTCCAAAAAATCCATTTTCTGATGAAAAACGATGACCCCGGACCAGTCGAACGTTGAAAAAATGGTCAATATTGATGAAATTTTAACATTTAATCTTTTGACTTTAAATGACGGTTGGATGTGAATTATTACTTTTTCAACTAAAATAAGTGTGTTTAAAGTCATTTCTGTGCCTGAAATTGGTCAAAATTGAAGATTTTGAGTAAGCAAAACTCTGTAAAAATGGCAATTTTGGTCACTGTGAGGGTTTAAAAAGTGGTTATTCAACATGAGGCCCGATCCAAATGACATTGTGAATCATTTTTGGTAGAGTCCAAAAAAATCAATTTTCTGATGAAAAACGATGACCCCGGACCAGTCGAACGTTGAAAAAATGGTCAATATTGATGAAATGTTAACATTTAATCTTTTGACTTTAAATGACGGTTGGATGTGAATTATTACTTTTTCAACTAAAATGAGTGTGTTTAAAGTCATTTCTGTGCCTGAAATTGGTCAAAATTTAAGATTTTGAGTAAGCAAAACTCTGTAAAAATGGCAATTTTGGTCACTGTGAGGGTTTAAAAAGTGGTTATTCAACATGAGGCCCGATCCAAATGACATTTTGAATCATTTTTGGTAGAGTCCAAAAAATCAATTTTCTGATGAAAAACGATGACCCCGGACCAGTCGACCGTTGAAAAAATTGGTCAATATTGATGAAATTTTAACATTTAATCTTTTGACTTTAAATAACGGTTGGATGTGAATTATTACTTTTTCAACTAAAATAAGTGTGTTTAAAGTCATTTCTGTGCCTGAAATTGGTCAAAATTGAAGATTTTGAGTAAGCAAAACTCTGTAAAAATGGCAATTTTGGTCACTGTGAGGGTTTAAAAAGTGGTTATTCAACATGAGACCCGATCCAAAAAACATTTTGAATCTTTTTTGGTAGAGTCCAAAAAATCCATTTTCTGATGAAAAACGATGACCCCGGACCAGTCGAACGTTGAAAAAATGGTCAATATTGATGAAATTTTAACATTTAATCTTTTGACTTTAAATGACAGTTGGATGTGAATTATTACTTTTTCAACTAAAATAAGTGTGTTTAAAGTCATTCTGTGCCTGAAATTGGTCAAAATTGAAGATTTTGAGTAAGCAAAACTCTGTAAAAATGGCAATTTTGGTCACTGTGAGGGTTTAAAAAGTGGTTATTCAACATGAGGCCCGATCCAAATGACATTTTGAATCATTTTTGGTAGAGTCCAAAAAATCCATTTTCTGATGAAAAACGATGACCCCGGACCAGTCGAACGTTGAAAAAATGGTCAATATTGATGAAATTTTAACATTTAATCTTTTGACTTTAAATGACGGTTGGATGTGAATTATTACTTTTTCAACTAAAATAAGTGTGTTTAAAGTCATTTCTGTGCCGGAAATTGGTCAAAATTGAAGAATTTGAGTAAGCAAAACTCTGTAAAAATGGCAATTTTGGTCACTGTGAGGGTTTAAAAAGTGGTTATTCAACATGAGGCCCGATCCAAATGACATTTTGAAACATTTTTGGTAGAGTCCAAAAAAATCAATTTTCTGATGAAAAACGATGACCCCGGACCAGTCGAACGTTGAAAAAATGGTCAATATTGATGAAATTTTAACATTTAATCTTTTGACTTTAAATGACGGTTGGATGTGAATTATTACTTTTTCAACTAAAATAAGTGTGTTTAAAGTCATTTCTGTGCCTGAAATTGGTCAAAATTGAAGATTCTGAGTAAGCAAAACTCTGTAAAAATGGCAATTTTGGTCAATGTGAGGGTTTAAAAAGTGGTTATTCAACATGAGGCCCGATCCAAATGACATTTTGAATCATTTTTGGTAGAGTCCAAAAAATCAATTTTCTGATGAAAAACGATGACCCCGGACCAGTCGAACGTTGAAAAAATGGTCAATATTGATGAAATTTTAACATTTAATCTTTTGACTTTAAATGACGGTTGGATGTGAATTATTACTTTTTCAACTAAAATAAGTGTGTTTAAAGTCATTTCTGTGCCGTAAATTGGTCAAAATTGAAGAATTTGAGTAAGCAAAACTCTGTAAAAATGGCAATTTTGGTCACTGTGAGGGTTTAAAAAGTGGTTATTCAACATGAGGCCCGATCCAAATGACATTTTGAAACATTTTTGGTAGAGTCCAAAAAAATCAATTTTCTGATGAAAAACGATGACCCCGGACCAGTCGAACGTTGAAAAAATGGTCAATATTGATGAAATTTTAACATTTAATCTTTTGACTTTAAATGACGGTTGGATGTGAATTATTACTTTTTCAACTAAAATAAGTGTGTTTAAAGTCATTTCTGTGCCTGAAATTGGTCAAAATTGAAGATTGTGAGTAAGCAAACTCTGTAAAAATGGCAATTTTGGTCACTGTGAGGGTTTAAAAAGTGGTTATTCAACATGAGGCCCGATCCAAATGACATTTTGAATCATTTTTGGTAGAGTCCAGAAAAGTCAATTTTCTGATGAAAAACGATGACCCCGGACCAGTCGAACGTTGAAAAAATGGTCAATATTGATGAAATTTTAACATTTAATCTTTTGACTTTAAATGACGGTTGGATGTGAATTATTACTTTTTCAACTAAAATAAGTGTGTTTAAAGTCATTTCTGTGCCTGAAATTGGTCAAAATTGAAGATTTTGAGTAAGCAAAACTCTTAAAAATGGCAATTTTGGTCACTGTGAGGGTTTAAAAAGTGGTTATTCAACATGAGGCCCGATCCAAAAGACATTTTGAATCTTTTTTGGTAGAGTCCAAAAAATCCATTTTCTGATGAAAAATGATGACCCCGGACCAGTCGAACGTTGAAAAAATGGTCAATATTGATGAAATTTTAACATTTAATCTTTTGACTTTAAATGACGGTTGGATGTGAATTATTACTTTTTCAACTAAAATAAGTGTGTTTAAAGTCATTTCTGTGCCTGAAATTGGTCAAAATTGAAGATTCTGAGTAACCAAAACTCTGTAAAAATGGCAATTTTGGTCACTCTGAGGGTTTAAAAAGTGGTTATTCAACATGAGACCCGATCCAAAAAACATTTTGAATCTTTTTTGGTAGAGTCCAAAAAATCCATTTTCTGATGAAAAACGATGACCCCGGACCAGTCGAACGTTGAAAAAATGGTCAATATTGATGAAATTTTAACATTTAATCTTTTGACTTTAAATGACGGTTGGATGTGAATTATTACTTTTTCAACTAAAATCAGTGTGTTTAAAGTCATTTCTGTGCCTGAAATTGGTCAAAATTGAAGATTTTGAGTAAGCAAAACTCTGTAAAAATGGCAATTTTGGTCACTGTGAGGGTTTAAAAAGTGGTTATTCAACATGAGGCCCGATCCAAATGACATTTTGAATCATTTTTGGTAGAGTCCAAAAAAATCAATTTTCTGATGAAAAACGATGACCCCGGACCAGTCGAACGTTGAAAAAATGGTCAATATTGATGAAATTTTAACATTTAATCTTTTGACTTTAAATGACGGTTGGATGTGAATTATTACTTTTTCAACTAAAATGAGTGTGTTTAAAGTCATTTCTGTGCCTGAAATTGGTCAAAATTTAAGATTTTGAGTAAGCAAAACTCTGTAAAAATGGCAATTTTGGTCACTGTGAGGGTTTAAAAAGTGGTTATTCAACATGAGGCCCGATCCAAATGACATTTTGAATCATTTTTGGTAGAGTCCAAAAAATCAATTTTCTGATGAAAAACGATGACCCCGGACCAGTCGACCGTTGAAAAAATGGTCAATATTGATGAAATTTTAACATTTAATCTTTTGACTTTAAATAACGGTTGGATGTGAATTATTACTTTTTCAACTAAAATAAGTGTGTTTAAAGTCATTTCTGTGCCTGAAATTGGTCAAAATTTAAGATTTTGAGTAAGCAAAACTCTGTAAAAATGGCAATTTTGGTCACTGTGAGGGTTTAAAAAGTGGTTATTCAACATGAGACCCGATCCAAAAAACATTTTGAATCTTTTTTGGTAGAGTCCAAAAAATCCATTTTCTGATGAAAAAGGATGACCCCGGACCAGTCGAACGTTAAAAAAATGGTCAATATTGATGAAATTTTAACATTTAATCTTTTGACTTTAAATGACGGTTGGATGTGAATTATTACTTTTTCAACTAAAATAAGTGTGTTTAAAGTCATTTCTGTGCCTGAAATTGGTCAAAATTGAAGATTTTGAGTAAGCAAAACTCTGTAAAAATGGCAATTTTGGTCACTGTGAGGGTTTAAAAAGTGGTTATTCAACATGAGGCCCGATCCAAATGACATTTTGAATCATTTTTGGTAGAGTCCAAAAAAATCAATTTTCTGATGAAAAACGATGACCCCGGACCAGTCGAACGTTGAAAAAATGGTCAATATTGATGAAATGTTTACATTTAATCTTTTGACTTTAAATGACAGTTGGATGTGAATTATTACTTTTTCAACTAAAATAAGTGTGTTTAAAGTCATTTCTGTGCCTGAAAGTGGTCAAAATTGAAGATTTTGAGTAAGCAAAACTCTGTAAAAATGGCAATTTTGGTCACTGTGAGGGTTTAAAAAGTGGTTATTCAACATGAGACCCGATCCAAAAGACATTTTGAATCATTTTTGGTAGAGTCCAAAAAATCAATTTTCTGATGAAAAACGATGACCCCGGACCAGTCGAACGTTGAAAAAATGGTCAATATTGATGAAATTTTAACATTTAATCTTTTGACTTTAAATGACGGTTGGATGTGAATTATTACTTTTTCAACTAAAATCAGTGTGTTTAAAGTCATTTCTGTGCCTGAAATTGGTCAAAATTGAAGATTTTGAGTAAGCAAAACTCTGTAAAAATGGCAATTTTGGTCACTGTGAGGGTTTAAAAAGTGGTTATTCAACATGAGGCCCGATCCAAATGACATTTTGAATCATTTTTGGTAGAGTCCAAAAAAATCAATTTTCTGATGAAAAACGATGACCCCGGACCAGTCGAACGTTGAAAAAATGGTCAATATTGATGAAATTTTAACATTTAATCTTTTGACTTTAAATGACGGTTGGATGTGAATTATTACTTTTTCAACTAAAATGAGTGTGTTTAAAGTCATTTCTGTGCCTGAAATTGGTCAAAATTGAAGATTTTGAGTAAGCAAAACTCTGTAAAAATGGCAATTTTGGTCACTGTGAGGGTTTAAAAAGTGGTTATTCAACATGAGGCCCGATCCAAATGACATTTTGAATCATTTTTGGTAGAGTCCAAAAAATCAATTTTCTGATGAAAAACGATGACCCCGGACCAGTCGACCGTTGAAAAAATGGTCAATATTGATGAAATTTTAACATTTAATCTTTTGACTTTAAATAACGGTTGGATGTGAATTATTACTTTTTCAACTAAAATAAGTGTGTTTAAAGTCATTTCTGTGCCTGAAATTGGTCAAAATTTAAGATTTTGAGTAAGCAAAACTCTGTAAAAATGGCAATTTTGGTCACTGTGAGGGTTTAAAAAGTGGTTATTCAACATGAGACCCGATCCAAAAAACATTTTGAATCTTTTTTGGTAGAGTCCAAAAAATCCATTTTCTGATGAAAAACGATGACCCCGGACCAGTCGAACGTTGAAAAAATGGTCAATATTGATGAAATTTTAACATTTAATCTTTTGACTTTAAATGACGGTTGGATGTGAATTATTACTTTTTCAACTAAAATAAGTGTGTTTAAAGTCATTTCTGTGCCTGAAATTGGTCAAAATTTAAGATTTTGTGTAAGCAAAACTCTGTAAAAATGGCAATTTTGGTCACTGTGAGGGTTTAAAAAGTGGTTATTCAACATGAGGCCCGATCCAAATGACATTTTGAATCATTTTTGGTAGAGTCCAAAAAAATCAATTTTCTGATGAAAAACGATGACCCCGGACCAGTCGAACGTTGAAAAAATGGTCAATATTGATGAAATGTTTACATTTAATCTTTTGACTTTAAATGACAGTTGGATGTGAATTATTACTTTTTCAACTAAAATAAGTGTGTTTAAAGTCATTTCTGTGCCTGAAAGTGGTCAAAATTGAAGATTTTGAGTAAGCAAAACTCTGTAAAAATGGCAATTTTGGTCACTGTGAGGGTTTAAAAAGTGGTTATTCAACATGAGACCCGATCCAAAAGACATTTTGAATCATTTTTGGTAGAGTCCAAAAAATCAATTTTCTGATGAAAAACGATGACCCCGGACCAGTCGAACGTTGAAAAAATGGTCAATATTGATGAAATTTTAACATTTAATCTTTTGACTTTAAATGACGGTTGGATGTGAATTATTACTTTTTCAACTAAAATAAGTGTGTTTAAAGTCATTTCTGTGCCTGAAATTGGTCAAAATTGAAGATTTTGAGTAAGCAAAACTCTGTAAAAATGGCAATTTTGGTCACTGTGAGGGTTTAAAAAGTGGTTATTCAACACGAGGCCCGATCCAAATGACATTTTGAAACATTTTTGGTAGAGTCCAAAAAAATCAATTTTCTGATGAAAAACGATGACCCAGGACCAGTCGAACGTTGAAAAAATGGTCAATATTGATGAAATTTTAACATTTAATCTTTTGACTTTAAATGACGGTTGGATGTGAATTATTACTTTTTCAACTAAAATAAGTGTGTTTAAAGTCATTTCTGTGCCTGAAATTGGTCAAAATTGAAGATTCTGAGTAAGCAAAACTCTGTAAAAATGGCAATTTTGGTCACTGTGAGGGTTTAAAAAGTGGTTATTCAACATGAGGCCCGATCCAAATGACATTTTGAATCATTTTTGGTAGAGTCCAGAAAAATCAATTTTCTGATGAAAAACGATGACCCCGGACCAGTCGAACGTTGAAAAAATGGTCAATATTGATGAAATTTTAACATTTAATCTTTTGACTTTAAATGACGGTTGGATGTGAATTATTACTTTTTCAACTAAAATAAGTGTTTAAAGTCATTTCTGTGCCTGAAATTGGTCAAAATTGAAGATTTTGAGTAAGCAAAACTCTGTAAAAATGGCAATTTTGGTCACTGTGAGGGTTTAAAAAGTGGTTATTCAACATGAGGCCCGATCCAAAAGACATTTTGAATCTTTTTTGGTAGAGTCCAAAAAATCCATTTTCTGATGAAAAACGATGACCCCGGACCAGTCGAACGTTGAAAAAATGGTCAATATTGATGAAATTTTAACATTTAATCTTTTGACTTTAAATGATGGTTGGATGTGAATTATTACTTTTTCAACTAAAATAAGTGTGTTTAAAGTCATTTCTGTGCCTGAAATTGGTCAAAATTGAAGATTTTGAGTAAGCAAAACTCTGTAAAAATGGCAATTTTGGTCACTGTGAGGGTTTAAAAAGTGGTTATTCAACATGAGGCCCGATCCAAATGACATTGTGAATCATTTTTGGTAGAGTCCAAAAAAATCAATTTTCTGATGAAAAACGATGACCCCGGACCAGTCGAACGTTGAAAAAATGGTCAATATTGATGAAATGTTAACATTTAATCTTTTGACTTTAAATGACGGTTGGATGTGAATTATTACTTTTTCAACTAAAATGAGTGTGTTTAAAGTCATTTCTGTGCCTGAAATTGGTCAAAATTTAAGATTTTGAGTAAGCAAAACTCTGTAAAAATGGCAATTTTGGTCACTGTGAGGGTTTAAAAAGTGGTTATTCAACATGAGGCCCGATCCAAATGACATTTTGAATCATTTTTGGTAGAGTCCAAAAAATCAATTTTCTGATGAAAAACGATGACCCCGGACCAGTCGACCGTTGAAAAAATTGGTCAATATTGATGAAATTTTAACATTTAATCTTTTGACTTTAAATAACGGTTGGATGTGAATTATTACTTTTTCAACTAAAATAAGTGTGTTTAAAGTCATTTCTGTGCCTGAAATTGGTCAAAATTGAAGATTTTGAGTAAGCAAAACTCTGTAAAAATGGCAATTTTGGTCACTGTGAGGGTTTAAAAAGTGGTTATTCAACATGAGACCCGATCCAAAAAACATTTTGAATCTTTTTTGGTAGAGTCCAAAAAATCCATTTTCTGATGAAAAACGATGACCCCGGACCAGTCGAACGTTGAAAAAATTGTCAATATTGATGAAATTTTAACATTTAATCTTTTGACTTTAAATGACAGTTGGATGTGAATTATTACTTTTTCAACTAAAATAAGTGTGTTTAAAGTCATTTCTGTGCCTGAAATTGGTCAAAATTGAAGATTTTGAGTAAGCAAAACTCTGTAAAAATGGCAATTTTGGTCACTGTGAGGGTTTAAAAAGTGGTTATTCAACATGAGGCCTGATCCAAATGACATTTTGAATCATTTTTGGTAGAGTCCAAAAAAATCAATTTTCTGATGAAAAACGATGACCCCGGACCAGTCGAACATTGAAAAAATGGTCAATATTGATGAAATTTTAACATTTAATCTTTTGACTTTAAATGACGGTTGGATGTGAATTATTACTTTTTCAACTAAAATGAGTGTGTTTAAAGTCATTTCTGTGCCTGAAATTGGTCAAAATTTAAGATTTTGAGTAAGCAAAACTCAGTAAAAATGGCAATTTTGGTCACTGTGAGGGTTTAAAAAGTGGTTATTCAACATGAGGCCCGATCCAAATGACATTTTGAATCATTTTTGGTAGAGTCCAAAAAATCAATTTTCTGATGAAAAACGATGACCCCGGACCAGTCGACCGTTGAAAAAATGGTCAATATTGATGAAATTTTAACATTTAATCTTTTGACTTTAAATAACGGTTGGATGTGAATTATTACTTTTTCAACTAAAATAAGTGTGTTTAAAGTCATTTCTGTGCCTGAAATTGGTCAAAATTGAAGATTTTGAGTAAGCAAAACTCTGTAAAAATGGCAATTTTGGTCACTGTGAGGGTTTAAAAAGTGGTTATTCAACATGAGGCCCGATCCAAATGACATTTTGAATCATTTTTGGTAGAGTCCAAAAAAATCAATTTTCTGATGAAAAACGATGACCCCGGACCAGTCGAACGTTGAAAAAATGGTCAATATTGATGAAATTTTAACATTTAATCTTTTGACTTTAAATGACGGTTGGATGTGAATTATTACTTTTTCAACTAAAATAAGTGTGTTTAAAGTCATTTCTGTGCCTGAAATTGGTCAAAATTTAAGATTTTGAGTAAGCAAAACTCTGTAAAAATGGCAATTTTGGTCACTGTGAGGGTTTAAAAAGTGGTTATTCAACATGAGGCCCGATCCAAATGACATTTTGAATCATTTTTGGTAGAGTCCAAAAAAATCAATTTTCTGATGAAAAACGATGACCCCGGACCAGTCGAACGTTGAAAAAATGGTCAATATTGATGAAATGTTTACATTTAATCTTTTGACTTTAAATGACAGTTGGATGTGAATTATTACTTTTTCAACTAAAATAAGTGTGTTTAAAGTCATTTCTGTGCCTGAAAGTGGTCAAAATTGAAGCATTTGAGTAAGCAAAACTCTGTAAAAATGGCAATTTTGGACATTGTGTGGGTTTAAAAAGTGGTTATTCAACATGAGACCCGATCCAAAAGACATTTTGAATCATTTTTGGTAGAGTCCAAAAAATCAATTTTCTGATGAAAAACGATGACCCCGGACCAGTCGAACGTTGAAAAAATGGTCAATATTGATGAAATTTTAACATTTAATCTTTTGACTTTAAATGACGGTTGGATGTGAATTATTACTTTTTCAACTAAAATAAGTGTGTTTAAAGTCATTTCTGTGCCTGAAATTGGTCAAAATTGAAGATTTTGAGTAAGCAAAACTCTGTAAAAATGGCAATTTTGGTCACTGTGAGGGTTTAAAAAGTGGTTATTCAACATGAGACCCGATCCAAAAGACATTTTGAATCTTTTTTGGTAGAGTCCAAAAAATCCATTTTCTGATGAAAAACGATGACCCCGGACCAGTCGAACGTTGAAAAAAATGGTCAATATAGATGAAATTTTAACATTTAATCTTTTGACTTTAAATGACGGTTGGATGTGAATTATTACTTTTTCAACTAAAATAAGTGTGTTTAAAGTCATTTCTGTGCCTGAAATTGGTCAAAATTGAAGATTTTGAGTAAGCAAAACTCTGTAAAAATGGCAATTTTGGTCACTGTGAGGGTTTAAAAAGTGGTTATTCAACATGAGGCCCGATCCAAATGACATTTTGAAACATTTTTGGTAGAGTCCAAAAAAATCAATTTTCTGATGAAAAACGATGACCCCGGACCAGTTGAACGTTGAAAAAATGGTCAATATTGATGAAATTTTAACATTTAATCTTTTGACTTTAAATGACGGTTGGATGTGAATTATTACTTTTTCAACTAAAATAAGTGTGTTTAAAGTCATTTCTGTGCCTGAAATTGGTCAAAATTTAAGATTTTGAGTAAGCAAAACTCTGTAAAAATGGCAATTTTGGTCACTGTGAGGGTTTAAAAAGTGGTTATTCAACATGAGGCCCGATCCAAATGACATTTTGAATCATTTTTGGTAGAGTCCAAAAAATCAATTTTCTGATGAAAAACGATGACCCCGGACCAGTCGAACGTTGAAAAAATGGTCAATATTGATGAAATTTTAACATTTAATCTTTTGACTTTAAATGACGGTTGGATGTGAATTATTACTTTTTCAACTAAAATAAGTGTGTTTAAAGTCATTTCTGTGCCTGAAATTGGTCAAAATTTAAGATTTTGAGTAAGCAAAACTCTGTAAAAATGTCAATTTTGGTCACTGTGAGGGTTTAAAAAGTGGTTATTCAACATGAGGCCCAATCCAAATGACATTTTGAATCATTTTTGGTAGAGTCCAAAAAATCAATTTTCTGATGAAAAACGATGACCCCGGACCAGTCGAACGTTGAAAAAATGGTCAATATTGATGGAATTATAACATTTAATCTTTTGACTTTAAATAACGGTTGGATGTGAATTATTACTTTTTCAACTAAAATAAGTGTGTTTAAAGTCATTTCTGTGCCTGAAATTGGTCAAAATTGAAGATTTTGAGTAAGCAAAACTCTGTAAAAATGGCAATTTTGGTCACTGTGAGGGTTTAAAAAGTGGTTATTCAACATGAGGCCCGATCCAAATGACATTTTGAAACATTTTTGGTAGAGTCCAAAAAAATCAATTTTCTGATGAAAAACGATGACCCCGGACCAGTCGAACGTTGAAAAAATGGTCAATATTGATGACATTTTAACATTTAATCTTTTGACTTTAAATGACGGTTGGATGTGAATTATTACTTTTTCAACTAAAATAAGTGTGTTTAAAGTCATTTCTGTGCCTGAAATTGGTCAAAATTGAAGATTCTGAGTAAGCAAAACTCTGTAAAAATGGCAATTTTGGTCACTGTGAGGGTTTAAAAAGTGGTTATTCAACATGAGGCCCGATCCAAATGACATTTTGAATCATTTTTGGTAGAGTCCAGAAAAGTCAATTTTCTGATGAAAAACGATGACCCCGGACCAGTCGAACGTTGAAAAAATGGTCAATATTGATGAAATTTTAACATTTAATCTTTTGACTTTAAATGACGGTTGGATGTGAATTATTACTTTTTCAACTAAAATAAGTGTGTTTAAAGTCATTTCTGTGCCTGAAATTGGTCAAAATTGAAGATTTTGAGTAAGCAAAACTCTTAAAAATGGCAATTTTGGTCACTGTGAGGGTTTAAAAAGTGGTTATTCAACATGAGGCCCGATCCAAAAGACATTTTGAATCTTTTTTGGTAGAGTCCAAAAAATCCATTTTCTGATGAAAAATGATGACCCCGGACCAGTCGAACGTTGAAAAAATGGTCAATATTGATGAAATTTTAACATTTAATCTTTTGACTTTAAATGACGGTTGGATGTGAATTATTACTTTTTCAACTAAAATAAGTGTGTTTAAAGTCATTTCTGTGCCTGAAATTGGTCAAAATTGAAGATTCTGAGTAAGCAAAACTCTGTAAAAATGGCAATTTTGGTCACTCTGAGGGTTTAAAAAGTGGTTATTCAACATGAGACCCAATCCAAAAAACATTTTGAATCTTTTTTGGTAGAGTCCAAAAAATCCATTTTCTGATGAAAAACGATGACCCCGGACCAGTCGAACGTTGAAAAAATGGTCAATATTGATGAAATTTTAACATTTAATCTTTTGACTTTAAATGACGGTTGGATGTGAATTATTACTTTTTCAACTAAAATCAGTGTGTTTAAAGTCATTTCTGTGCCTGAAATTGGTCAAAATTGAAGATTTTGAGTAAGCAAAACTCTGTAAAAATGGCAATTTTGGTCACTGTGAGGGTTTAAAAAGTGGTTATTCAACATGAGGCCCGATCCAAATGACATTTTGAATCATTTTTGGTAGAGTCCAAAAAAATCAATTTTCTGATGAAAAACGATGACCCCGGACCAGTCGAACGTTGAAAAAATGGTCAATATTGATGAAATTTTAACATTTAATCTTTTGACTTTAAATGACGGTTGGATGTGAATTATTACTTTTTCAACTAAAATGAGTGTGTTTAAAGTCATTTCTGTGCCTGAAATTGGTCAAAATTTAAGATTTTGAGTAAGCAAAACTCTGTAAAAATGGCAATTTTGGTCACTGTGAGGGTTTAAAAAGTGGTTATTCAACATGAGGCCCGATCCAAATGACATTTTGAATCATTTTTGGTAGAGTCCAAAAAATCAATTTTCTGATGAAAAACGATGACCCCGGACCAGTCGACCGTTGAAAAAATGGTCAACATTGATGAAATTTTAACATTTAATCTTTTGACTTTAAATAACGGTTGGATGTGAATTATTACTTTTTCAACTAAAATAAGTGTGTTTAAAGTCATTTCTGTGCCTGAAATTGGTCAAAATTTAAGATTTTGAGTAAGCAAAACTCTGTAAAAATGGCAATTTTGGTCACTGTGAGGGTTTAAAAAGTGGTTATTCAACATGAGACCCGATCCAAAAAACATTTTGAATCTTTTTTGGTAGAGTCCAAAAAATCCATTTTCTGATGAAAAACGATGACCCCGGACCAGTCGAACGTTGAAAAAATGGTCAATATTGATGAAATTTTAACATTTAATCTTTTGACTTTAAATGACGGTTGGATGTGAATTATTACTTTTTCAACTAAAATAAGTGTGTTTAAAGTCATTTCTGTGCCTGAAATTGGTCAAAATTGAAGATTTTGAGTAAGCAAAACTCTGTAAAAATGGCAATTTTGGTCACTGTGAGGGTTTAAAAAGTGGTTATTCAACATGAGGCCCGATCCAAATGACATTTTGAATCATTTTTGGTAGAGTCCAAAAAAATCAATTTTCTGATGAAAAACGATGACCCCGGACCAGTCGAACGTTGAAAAAATGGTCAATATTGATGAAATTTTAACATTTAATCTTTTGACTTTAAATGACGGTCGGATGTGAATTATTACTTTTTCAACTAAAATGAGTGTGTTTAAAGTCATTTCTGTGCCTGAAATTGGTCAAAATTTAAGATTTTGAGTAAGCAAAACTCTGTAAAAATGGCAATTTTGGTCACTGTGAGGGTTTAAAAAGTGGTTATTCAACATGAGGCCCGATCCAAATGACATTTTGAATCATTTTTGGTAGAGTCCAAAAAATCAATTTTCTGATGAAAAACGATGACCCCGGACCAGTCGATCGTTGAAAAAATGGTCAATATTGATGAAATTTTAACATTTAATCTTTTGACTTTAAATAACGGTTGGATGTGAATTATTACTTTTTCAACTAAAATAAGTGTGTTTAAAGTCATTTCTGTGCCTGAAAGTGGTCAAAATTGAAGATTTTGAGTAAGCAAAACTCTGTAAAAATGGCAATTTTGGTCACTGTGAGGGTTTAAAAAGTGGTTATTCAACATGAGACCCGATCCAAAAGACATTTGGAATCATTTTTGGTAGAGTCCAAAAAATCAATTTTCTGATGAAAAACGATGACCCCGGACCAGTCGAACGTTGAAAAAATGGTCAATATTGATGAAATTTTAACATTTAATCTTTTGACTTTAAATGACGGTTGGATGTGAATTATTACTTTTTCAACTAAAATAAGTGTGTTTAAAGTCATTTCTGTGCCTGAAATTGGTCAAAATTGAAGATTTTGAGTAAGCAAAACTCTGTAAAAATGGCAATTTTGGTCACTGTGAGGGTTTAAAAAGTGGTTATTCAACATGAGGCCCGATCCAAATGACATTTTAAATCATTTTTGGTAGAGTCCAAAAAATCAATTTTCTGATGAAAAACGATGACCCCGGACCAGTCGAACGTTGAAAAAATGGTCAATATTGATGAAATTTTAACATTTAATCTTTTGACTTTAAATGACGGTTGGATGTGAATTATTACTTTTTCAACTAAAATAAGTGTGTTTAAAGTCATTTCTGTGCCTGAAATTGGTCAAAATGTAAGATTTTGAGTAAGCAAAACTCTGTAAAAATGGCAATTTTGGTCACTGTGAGGGTTTAAAAAGTGGTTATTCAACATGAGGCCCGATCCAAATGACATTTTGAATCATTTTTGGTAGAGTCCAAAAAATCAATTTTCTGATGAAAAACGATGACCCCGGACCAGTCGAACGTTGAAAAAATGGTCAATATTGATGAAATTTTTACATTTAATCTTTTGACTTTAAATGACAGTTGGATGTTAATTATTACTTTTTCAACTAAAATAAGTGTGTTTAAAGTCATTTCTGTGCCTGAAAGTGGTCAAAATTGAAGATTTTGAGTAAGCAAAACTCTGTAAAAATGGCAATTTTGGTCACTGTGAGGGTTTAAAAAGTGGTTATTCAACATGAGACCCGATCCAAAAGACATTTTGAATCTTTTTTGGTAGAGTCCAAAAAATCAATTTTCTGATGAAAAACGATGACCCCGGACCAGTCGAACGTTGAAAAAATGGTCAATATTGATGAAATTTTAACATTTAATCTTTTGACTTTAAATGACGGTTGGATGTGAATTATTACTTTTTCAACTAAAATAAGTGTGTTTAAAGTCATTTCTGTGCCTGAAATTGGTCAAAATTTAAGATTTTGAGTAAGCAAAACTCTGTAAAAATGGCAATTTTGGTCACTGTGAGGGTTTAAAAAGTGGTTATTCAACATGAGGCCCGATCCAAATGACATTTTGAATCATTTTTGGTAGAGTCCAAAAAAATCAATTTTCTGATGAAAAACGATGACCCCGGACCAGTCGAACGTTGAAAAAATGGTCAATATTGATGAAATGTTTACATTTAATCTTTTGACTTTAAATGACAGTTGGATGTGAATTATTACTTTTTCAACTAAAATAAGTGTGTTTAAAGTCATTTCTGTGCCTGAAAGTGGTCAAAATTGAAGATTTTGAGTAAGCAAAACTCTGTAAAAATGGCAATTTTGGTCACTGTGAGGGTTTAAAAAGTGGTTATTCAACATGAGACCCGATCCAAAAGACATTTTGAATCATTTTTGGTAGAGTCCAAAAAATCAATTTTCTGATGAAAAACGATGACCCCGGACCAGTCGACGTTGAAAAAATGGTCAATATTGATGAAATTTTAACATTTAATCTTTTGACTTTAAATGACGGTTGGATGTGAATTATTACTTTTTCAACTAAAATAAGTGTGTTTAAAGTCATTTCTGTGCCTGAAATTGGTCAAAATTGAAGATTTTGAGTAAGCAAAACTCTGTAAAAATGGCAATTTTGGTCACTGTGAGGGTTTAAAAAGTGGTTATTCAACATGAGGCCCGATCCAAATGACATTTTGAAACATTTTTGGTAGAGTCCAAAAAAATCAATTTTCTGATGAAAAACGATGACCCCGGACCAGTCGAACGTTGAAAAAATGGTCAATATTGATGAAATTTTAACATTTAATCTTTTGACTTTAAATGACGGTTGGATGTGAATTATTACTTTTTCAACTAAAATAAGTGTGTTTAAAGTCATTTCTGTGCCTGAAATTGGTCAAAATTGAAGATTCTGAGTAAGCAAAACTCTGTAAAAATGGAAATTTTGGTCACTGTGAGGGTTTAAAAAGTGGTTATTCAACATGAGGCCCGATCCAAATGACATTTTGAATCATTTTTGGTAGAGTCCAGAAAAATAAATTTTCTGATGAAAAACGATGACCCCGGACCAGTCGAACGTTGAAAAAATGGTCAATATTGATGAAATTTTAACATTTAATCTTTTGACTTTAAATGACGGTTGGATGTGAATTATTACTTTTTCAACTAAAATAAGTGTGTTTAAAGTCATTTCTGTGCCTGAAATTGGTCAAAATTGAAGATTTTGAGTAAGCAAAACTCTGTAAAAATGGCAATTTTGGTCACTGTGAGGGTTTAAAAAGTGGTTATTCAACATGAGGCCCGATCCAAAAGACATTTTGAATCTTTTGGTAGAGTCCAAAAAATCCATTTTCTGATGAAAAACGATGACCCCGGACCAGTCGAACGTTGAAAAAATGGTCAATATTGATGAAATTTTAACATTTAATCTTTTGACTTCAAATGACGGTTGGATGTGAATTATTACTTTTTCAACTAAAATAAGTGTGTTTAAAGTCATTTCTGTGCCTGAAATTGGTCAAAATTGAAGATTCTGAGTAAGCAAAACTCTGTAAAAATGGCAATTTTGGTCACTCTGAGGGTTTAAAAAGTGGTTATTCAACATGAGACCCGATCCAAAAAACATTTTGAATCTTTTTTGGTAGAGTCCAAAAAATCCATTTTCTGATGAAAAACGATGACCCCGGACCAGTCGAACGTTGAAAAAATGGTCAATATTGATGAAATTTTAACATTTAATCTTTTGACTTTAAATGACGGTTGGATGTGAATTATTACTTTTTCAACTAATATAAGTGTGTTTAAAGTCATTTCTGTGCCTGAAATTGGTCAAAATTGAAGATTTTGAGCAAGCAAAACTCTGTAAAAATGGCAATTTTGGTCACTGTGAGGGTTTAAAAAGTGGTTATTCAACATGAGGCCCGATCCAAATGACATTGTGAATCATTTTTGGTAGAGTCCAAAAAAATCAATTTTCTGATGAAAAACGATGACCCCGGACCAGTCGAACGTTGAAAAAATGGTCAATATTGATGAAATGTTAACATTTAATCTTTTGACTTTAAATGACGGTTGGATGTGAATTATTACTTTTTCAACTAAAATGAGTGTGTTTAAAGTCATTTCTGTGCCTGAAATTGGTCAAAATTTAAGATTTTGAGTAAGCAAAACTCTGTAAAAATGGCAATTTTGGTCACTGTGAGGGTTTAAAAAGTGGTTATTCAACATGAGGCCCGATCCAAATGACATTTTGAATCATTTTTGGTAGAGTCCAAAAAATCAATTTTCTGATGAAAAACGATGACCCCGGACCAGTCGACTGTTGAAAAAATTGGTCAATATTGATGAAATTTTAACATTTAATCTTTTGACTTTAAATAACGGTTGGATGTGAATTATTACTTTTTCAACTAAAATAAGTGTGTTTAAAGTCATTTCTGTGCCTGAAATTGGTCAAAATTGAAGATTTTGAGTAAGCAAAACTCTGTAAAAATGGCAATTTTGGTCACTGTGAGGGTTTAAAAAGTGGTTATTCAACATGAGACCCGATCCAAAAAACATTTTGAATCTTTTTTGGTAGAGTCCAAAAAATCCATTTTCTGATGAAAAACGATGACCCCGGACCAGTCGAACGTTGAAAAAATGGTCAATATTGATGAAATTTTAACATTTAATCTTTTGACTTTAAATGACAGTTGGATGTGAATTATTACTTTTTCAACTAAAATAAGTGTGTTTAAAGTCATTTCTGTGCCTGAAATTGGTCAAAATTGAAGATTTTGAGTAAGCAAAACTCTGTTAAAATGGCAATTTTGGTCACTGTGAGGGTTTAAAAAGTGGTTATTCAACATGAGGCCCGATCCAAATGACATTTTGAATCATTTTTGGTAGAGTCCAAAAAAATCAATTTTCTGATGAAAAACGATGACCCCGGACCAGTCGAACGTTGAAAAAATGGTCAATATTGATGAAATTTTAACATTTAATCTTTTGACTTTAAATGACGGTCGGATGTGAATTATTACTTTTTCAACTAAAATGAGTGTGTTTAAAGTCATTTCTGTGCCTGAAATTGGTCAAAATTTAAGATTTTGAGTAAGCAAAACTCTGTAAAAATGGCAATTTTGGTCACTGTGATGGTTTAAAAAGTGGTTATTCAACATGAGGCCCGATCCAAATGACATTTTAAATCATTTTTGGTAGAGTCCAAAAAATCAATTTTCTGATGAAAAACGATGACCCCGGACCAGTCGAACGTTGAAAAAATGGTCAATATTGATGAAATTTTAACATTTAATCTTTTGACTTTAAATGACGGTTGGATGTGAATTATTACTTTTTCAACTAAAATAAGTGTGTTTAAAGTCATTTCTGTGCCTGAAATTGGTCAAAATGTAAGATTTTGAGTAAGCAAAACTCTGTAAAAATGGCAATTTTGGTCACTGTGAGGGTTTAAAAAGTGGTTATTCAACATGAGGCCCGATCCAAATGACATTTTGAATCATTTTTGGTAGAGTCCAAAAAATCAATTTTCTGATGAAAAACGATGACCCCGGACCAGTCGAACGTTGAAAAAATGGTCAATATTGATGAAATTTTTACATTTAATCTTTTGACTTTAAATGACAGTTGGATGTTAATTATTACTTTTTCAACTAAAATAAGTGTGTTTAAAGTCATTTCTGTGCCTGAAAGTGGTCAAAATTGAAGATTTTGAGTAAGCAAAACTCTGTAAAAATGGCAATTTTGGTCACTGTGAGGGTTTAAAAAGTGGTTATTCAACATGAGACCCGATCCAAAAGACATTTTGAATCTTTTTTGGTAGAGTCCAAAAAATCAATTTTCTGATGAAAAACGATGACCCCGGACCAGTCGAACGTTGAAAAAATGGTCAATATTGATGAAATTTTAACATTTAATCTTTTGACTTTAAATGACGGTTGGATGTGAATTATTACTTTTTCAACTAAAATAAGTGTGTTTAAAGTCATTTCTGTGCCTGAAATTGGTCAAAATTGAAGATTTTGAGTAAGCAAAACTCTGTAAAAATGGCAATTTTGGTCACTGTGAGGGTTTAAAAAGTGGTTATTCAACATGAGGCCCGATCCAAAAGACATTTTGAATCTTTTTTGGTAGAGTCCAAAAAATCAATTTTCTGATGAAAAACGATGACCCCGGACCAGTCGAACGTTGAAAAAATGGTCAATATTGATGAAATTTTTACATTTAATCTTTTGACTTTAAATGACAGTTGGATGTTAATTATTACTTTTTCAACTAAAATAAGTGTGTTTAAAGTCATTTCTGTGCCTGAAAGTGGTCAAAATTGAAGATTTTGAGTAAGCAAAACTCTGTAAAAATGGCAATTTTGGTCACTGTGAGGGTTTAAAAAGTGGTTATTCAACATGAGACCCGATCCAAAAGACATTTTGAATCTTTTTTGGTAGAGTCCAAAAAATCAATTTTCTGATGAAAAACGATGACCCCGGACCAGTCGAACGTTGAAAAAATGGTCAATATTGATGAAATTTTAACATTTAATCTTTTGACTTTAAATGACGGTTGGATGTGAATTATTACTTTTTCAACTAAAATAAGTGTGTTTAAAGTCATTTCTGTGCCTGAAATTGGTCAAAATTGAAGATTTTGAGTAAGCAAAACTCTGTAAAAATGGCAATTTTGGTCACTGTGAGGGTTTAAAAAGTGGTTATTCAACATGAGGCCCGATCCAAAAGACATTTTGAATCTTTTTTGGTAGAGTCCAAAAAATCCATTTTCTGATGAAAAACGATGACCCCGGACCAGTCGAACTTTGAAAAAATGGTCAATATTGATGAAATTTTAACATTTAATCTTTTGACTTTAAATGACGGTTGGATGTGAATTATTACTTTTTCAACTAAAATAAGGGTGTTTAAAGTCATTTCTGTGCCTGAAATTGGTCAAAATTGAAGATTTTGAGTAAGCAAAACTCTGTAAAAATGGCAATTTTGGTCACTGTGAGGGTTTAAAAAGTGGTTATTCAACATGAGGCCCGATCCAAAAGACATTTTGAATCTTTTTTGGTAGAGTCCAAAAAATCCATTTTCTGATGAAAAACGATGACCCCGGACCAGTCGAACGTTGAAAAAATTGTCAATATTGATGACATTTTAACATTTAATCTTTTGACACTAAATGACGGTTGGATGTGAATTATTACTTTTTCAACTAAATTAAGTGTGTTTAAAGTCATTTCTGTGCCTGAAATTGGTCAAAATGTAAGATTTTGAGTAAGCAAAACTCTGTAAAAATGGCAATTTTGGTCACTGTGAGGGTTTAAAAAGTGGTTATTCAACATGAGGCCCGATCCAAATGACATTTTGAATCATTTTTGGTAGAGTCCAAAAAATCAATTTTCTGATGAAAAACGATGACCCCGGACCAGTCGAACGTTGAAAAAATTGTCAATATTGATGAAATTTTAACATTTAATCTTTTGACTTTAAATGACGGTTGGATGTGAATTATTACTTTTTCAACTAAAATAAGTGTGTTTAAAGTCATTTCTGTGCCTGAAATTGGTCAAAATTGAAGATTTTGAGTAAGCAAAACTCTGTAAAAATGGCAATTTTGGTCACTGTGAGGGTTTAAAAAGTGGTTATTCAACATGAGGCCCGATCCAAATGACATTTTGAATCATTTTTGGTAGAGTCCAAAAAATTAATTTTCTGATGAAAAACGATGACCCCGGACCAGTCGAACGTTGAAAAAATGGTCAATATTGATGAAATTTTTACATTTAATCTTTTGACTTTAAATGACAGTTGGATGTGAATTATTACTTTTTCAACTAAAATAAGTGTGTTTAAAGTCATTTCTGTGCCTGAAATTGGTCAAAATTGAAGATTTTAAGTAAGCAAAACTCTGTAAAAATGGCAATTTTGGTCACTGTGAGGGTTTAAAAAGTGGTTATTCAACATGAGACCCGATCCAAAAGACATTTTGAATCTTTTTTGGTAGAGTCCAAAAAATCAATTTTCTGATGAAAAACGATGACCCCGGACCAGTCGAACGTTGAAAAAATGTTCAATATTGATGAAACTTTTACATTTAATCTTTTGACTTTAAATGACGGTTGAATGTGAATTATTACTTTTTCAACTGAAATAAGTGTGTTTAATGTCATTTCTGTGCCTGAAATTGGTCAAAATTTAAGATTTTGAGTAAGCAAAACTCTGTAAAAATGGCAATTTTGGTCACTGTGAGGGTTTAAAAAGTGGTTATTCAACATGAGGCCCGATCCAAAAGACATTTTGAATCTCTTTTGGTAGAGTCCAAAAAATCAATTTTCTGATGAAAAACGATGACCCCGGACCAGTCGAACGTTGAAAAAATGGTCAATATTGATGAAATTTTTACATTTAATCTTTTGACTTTAAATGACAGTTGGATGTGAATTATTACTTTTTCAACTAAAATAAGTGTGTTTAAAGTCATTTCTGTGCCTGAAAGTGGTCGAAATTGAAGATTTTGAGTAAGCAAAACTCTGTAAAAATGGCAATTTTGGTCACTGTGAGGGTTTAAAAAGTGGTTATTCAACATGAGACCCGATCCAAAAGACATTTTGAATCTTTTTTGGTAGAGTCCAAAAAATCAATTTTCTGATGAAAAACGATGACCCCGGACCAGTCGAACGTTGAAAAAATGGTCAATATTGATGAAATTTTAACATTTAATCTTTTGACTTTAAATGACGGTTGGATGTGAATTATTACTTTTTCAACTAAAATAAGTGTGTTTAAAGTCATTTCTGTGCCTGAAATTGGTCAAAATTGAAGATTTTGAGTAAGCAAAACTCTGTAAAAATGGCAATTTTGGTCACTGTGAGGGTTTAAAAAGTGGTTATTCAACATGAGGCCCGATCCAAATGACATTTTGAAACATTTTTGGTAGAGTCCAAAAAAATCAATTTTCTGATGAAAAACGATGACCCCGGACCAGTCGAACGTTGAAAAAATGGTCAATATTGATGAAATTTTAACATTTAATCTTTTGACTTTAAATGACGGTTGGATGTGAATTATTACTTTTTCAACTAAAATAAGTGTGTTTAAAGTCATTTCTGTGCCTGAAATTGGTCAAAATTGAAGATTCTGAGTAAGCAAAACTCTGTAAAAATGGCAATTTTGGTCACTGTGAGGGTTTAAAAAGTGGTTATTCAACATGAGGCCCGATCCAAATGACATTTTGAATCATTTTTGGTAGAGTCCAGAAAAATCAATTTTCTGATGAAAAACGATGACCCCGGACCAGTCGAACGTTGAAAAAATGGTCAATATTGATGAAATTTTAACATTTAATCTTTTGAATTTAAATGACGGTTGGATGTGAATTATTACTTTTTCAACTAAAATAAGTGTGTTTAAAGTCATTTCTGTGCCTGAAATTGGTCAAAATGTAAGATTTTGAGTAAGCAAAACTCTGTAAAAATGGCAATTTTGGTCACTGTGAGGGTTTAAAAAGTGGTTATTCAACATGAGGCCCAATCCAAATGACATTTTGAATCATTTTTGGTAGAGTCCAAAAAATCAATTTTCTGATGAAAAACGATGACCCCGGACCAGTCGAACGTTGAAAAAATGGTCAATATTGATGAAATTTTAACATTTAATCTTTTGACTTTAAATGACGGTTGGATGTGAATTATTACTTTTTCAACTAAAATAAGTGTGTTTAAAGTCATTTCTGTGCCTGAAATTGGTCAAAATTGAAGATTTTGAGTAAGCAAAACTCTGTAAAAATGGCAATTTTGGTCACTGTGAGGGTTTAAAAAGTGGTTATTCAACATGAGGCCCGATCCAAATGACATTTTGAATCATTTTTGGTAGAGTCCAAAAAATCAATTTTCTGATGAAAAACGATGACCCCGGACCAGTCGAACGTTGAAAAAATGGTCAATATTGATGAAATTTTAACATTTAATCTTTTGACTTTAAATGACGGTTGGATGTGAATTATTACTTTTTCAACTAAAATAAGTGTGTTTAAAGTCATTTCTGTGCCTGAAATTGGTCAAAATGTAAGATTTTGAGTAAGCAAAACTCTGTAAAAATGGCAATTTTGGTCACTGTGAGGGTTTAAAAAGTGGTTATTGAACATGAGGCCCGATCCAAATGACATTTTGAATCATTTTTGGTAGAGTCCAAAAAATCAATTTTCTGATGAAAAACGATGACCCCGGACCAGTCGAACGTTGAAAAAATGGTCAATATTGATGAAATTTTTACATTTAATCTTTTGACTTTAAATGACAGTTGGATGTGAATTATTACTTTTTCAACTAAAATAAGTGTGTTTAAAGTCATTTCTGTGCCTGAAAGTGGTCAAAATTGAAGATTTTGAGTAAGCAAAACTCTGTAAAAATGGCAATTTTGGTCACTGTGAGGGTTTAAAAAGTGGTTATTCAACATGAGACCCGATCCAAAAGACATTTTGAATCTTTTTTGGTAGAGTCCAAAAAATCCATTTTCTGATGAAAAACGATGACCCCGGACCAGTCGAACGTTGAAAAAAATGGTCAATATAGATGAAATTTTAACATTTAATCTTTTGACTTTAAATGACGGTTGGATGTGAATTATTACTTTTTCAACTAAAATAAGTGTGTTTAAAGTCATTTCTGTGCCTGAAATTGGTCAAAATTGAAGATTCTGAGTAAGCAAAACTCTGTAAAAATGGCAATTTTGGTCACTCTGAGGGTTTAAAAAGTGGTTATTCAACATGAGACCCGATCCAAAAAACATTTTGAATCTTTTTTGGTAGAGTCCAAAAAATCCATTTTCTGATGAAAAACGATGACCCCGGACCAGTCGAACGTTGAAAAAATGGTCAATATTGATGAAATTTTAACATTTAATCTTTTGACTTTAAATGACGGTTGGATGTGAATTATTACTTTTTCAACTAATATAAGTGTGTTTAAAGTCATTTCTGTGCCTGAAATTGGTCAAAATTGAAGATTTTGAGCAAGCAAAACTCTGTAAAAATGGCAATTTTGGTCACTGTGAGGGTTTAAAAAGTGGTTATTCAACATGAGGCCCGATCCAAATGACATTGTGAATCATTTTTGGTAGAGTCCAAAAAAATCAATTTTCTGATGAAAAACGATGACCCCGGACCAGTCGAACGTTGAAAAAATGGTCAATATTGATGAAATGTTAACATTTAATCTTTTGACTTTAAATGACGGTTGGATGTGAATTATTACTTTTTCAACTAAAATGAGTGTGTTTAAAGTCATTTCTGTGCCTGAAATTGGTCAAAATTTAAGATTTTGAGTAAGCAAAACTCTGTAAAAATGGCAATTTTGGTCACTGTGAGGGTTTAAAAAGTGGTTATTCAACATGAGGCCCGATCCAAATGACATTTTGAATCATTTTTGGTAGAGTCCAAAAAATCAATTTTCTGATGAAAAACGATGACCCCGGACCAGTCGACTGTTGAAAAAATTGGTCAATATTGATGAAATTTTAACATTTAATCTTTTGACTTTAAATAACGGTTGGATGTGAATTATTACTTTTTCAACTAAAATAAGTGTGTTTAAAGTCATTTCTGTGCCTGAAATTGGTCAAAATTGAAGATTTTGAGTAAGCAAAACTCTGTAAAAATGGCAATTTTGGTCACTGTGAGGGTTTAAAAAGTGGTTATTCAACATGAGACCCGATCCAAAAAACATTTTGAATCTTTTTTGGTAGAGTCCAAAAAATCCATTTTCTGATGAAAAACGATGACCCCGGACCAGTCGAACGTTGAAAAAATGGTCAATATTGATGAAATTTTAACATTTAATCTTTTGACTTTAAATGACAGTTGGATGTGAATTATTACTTTTTCAACTAAAATAAGTGTGTTTAAAGTCATTTCTGTGCCTGAAATTGGTCAAAATTGAAGATTTTGAGTAAGCAAAACTCTGTTAAAATGGCAATTTTGGTCACTGTGAGGGTTTAAAAAGTGGTTATTCAACATGAGGCCCGATCCAAATGACATTTTGAATCATTTTTGGTAGAGTCCAAAAAAATCAATTTTCTGATGAAAAACGATGACCCCGGACCAGTCGAACGTTGAAAAAATGGTCAATATTGATGAAATTTTAACATTTAATCTTTTGACTTTAAATGACGGTCGGATGTGAATTATTACTTTTTCAACTAAAATGAGTGTGTTTAAAGTCATTTCTGTGCCTGAAATTGGTCAAAATTTAAGATTTTGAGTAAGCAAAACTCTGTAAAAATGGCAATTTTGGTCACTGTGAGGGTTTAAAAAGTGGTTATTCAACATGAGGCCCGATCCAAATGACATTTTGAATCATTTTTGGTAGAGTCCAAAAAATCAATTTTCTGATGAAAAACGATGACCCCGGACCAGTCGATCGTTGAAAAAATGGTCAATATTGATGAAATTTTAACACTTAATCTTTTGACTTTAAATAACGGTTGGATGTGAATTATTACTTTTTCAACTAAAATAAGTGTGTTTAAAGTCATTTCTGTGCCTGAAAGTGGTCAAAATTGAAGATTTTGAGTAAGCAAAACTCTGTAAAAATGGCAATTTTGGTCACTGTGAGGGTTTAAAAAGTGGTTATTCAACATGAGACCCGATCCAAAAGACATTTGGAATCATTTTTGGTAGAGTCCAAAAAATCAATTTTCTGATGAAAAACGATGACCCCGGACCAGTCGAACGTTGAAAAAATGGTCAATATTGATGAAATTTTAACATTTAATCTTTTGACTTTAAATGACGGTTGGATGTGAATTATTACTTTTTCAACTAAAATAAGTGTGTTTAAAGTCATTTCTGTGCCTGAAATTGGTCAAAATTGAAGATTTTGAGTAAGCAAAACTCTGTAAAAATGGCAATTTTGGTCACTGTGATGGTTTAAAAAGTGGTTATTCAACATGAGGCCCGATCCAAATGACATTTTAAATCATTTTTGGTAGAGTCCAAAAAATCAATTTTCTGATGAAAAACGATGACCCCGGACCAGTCGAACGTTGAAAAAATGGTCAATATTGATGAAATTTTAACATTTAATCTTTTGACTTTAAATGACGGTTGGATGTGAATTATTACTTTTTCAACTAAAATAAGTGTGTTTAAAGTCATTTCTGTGCCTGAAATTGGTCAAAATGTAAGATTTTGAGTAAGCAAAACTCTGTAAAAATGGCAATTTTGGTCACTGTGAGGGTTTAAAAAGTGGTTATTCAACATGAGGCCCGATCCAAATGACATTTTGAATCATTTTTGGTAGAGTCCAAAAAATCAATTTTCTGATGAAAAACGATGACCCCGGACCAGTCGAACGTTGAAAAAATGGTCAATATTGATGAAATTTTTACATTTAATCTTTTGACTTTAAATGACAGTTGGATGTTAATTATTACTTTTTCAACTAAAATAAGTGTGTTTAAAGTCATTTCTGTGCCTGAAAGTGGTCAAAATTGAAGATTTTGAGTAAGCAAAACTCTGTAAAAATGGCAATTTTGGTCACTGTGAGGGTTTAAAAAGTGGTTATTCAACATGAGACCCGATCCAAAAGACATTTTGAATCTTTTTTGGTAGAGTCCAAAAAATCAATTTTCTGATGAAAAACGATGACCCCGGACCAGTCGAACGTTGAAAAAATGGTCAATATTGATGAAATTTTAACATTTAATCTTTTGACTTTAAATGACGGTTGGATGTGAATTATTACTTTTTCAACTAAAATAAGTGTGTTTAAAGTCATTTCTGTGCCTGAAATTGGTCAAAATTGAAGATTTTGAGTAAGCAAAACTCTGTAAAAATGGCAATTTTGGTCACTGTGAGGGTTTAAAAAGTGGTTATTCAACATGAGGCCCGATCCAAAAGACATTTTGAATCTTTTTTGGTAGAGTCCAAAAAATCAATTTTCTGATGAAAAACGATGACCCCGGACCAGTCGAACGTTGAAAAAATGGTCAATATTGATGAAATTTTTACATTTAATCTTTTGACTTTAAATGACAGTTGGATGTTAATTATTACTTTTTCAACTAAAATAAGTGTGTTTAAAGTCATTTCTGTGCCTGAAAGTGGTCAAAATTGAAGATTTTGAGTAAGCAAAACTCTGTAAAAATGGCAATTTTGGTCACTGTGAGGGTTTAAAAAGTGGTTATTCAACATGAGACCCGATCCAAAAGACATTTTGAATCTTTTTTGGTAGAGTCCAAAAAATCAATTTTCTGATGAAAAACGATGACCCCGGACCAGTCGAACGTTGAAAAAATGGTCAATATTGATGAAATTTTAACATTTAATCTTTTGACTTTAAATGACGGTTGGATGTGAATTATTACTTTTTCAACTAAAATAAGTGTGTTTAAAGTCATTTCTGTGCCTGAAATTGGTCAAAATTGAAGATTTTGAGTAAGCAAAACTCTGTAAAAATGGCAATTTTGGTCACTGTGAGGGTTTAAAAAGTGGTTATTCAACATGAGGCCCGATCCAAAAGACATTTTGAATCTTTTTTGGTAGAGTCCAAAAAATCCATTTTCTGATGAAAAACGATGACCCCGGACCAGTCGAACTTTGAAAAAATGGTCAATATTGATGAAATTTTAACATTTAATCTTTTGACTTTAAATGACGGTTGGATGTGAATTATTACTTTTTCAACTAAAATAAGGGTGTTTAAAGTCATTTCTGTGCCTGAAATTGGTCAAAATTGAAGATTTTGAGTAAGCAAAACCCTGTAAAAATGGCAATTTTGGTCACTGTGAGGGTTTAAAAAGTGGTTATTCAACATGAGGCCCGATCCAAAAGACATTTTGAATCTTTTTTGGTAGAGTCCAAAAAATCCATTTTCTGATGAAAAACGATGACCCCGGACCAGTCGAACGTTGAAAAAATTGTCAATATTGATGACATTTTAACATTTAATCTTTTGACACTAAATGACGGTTGGATGTGAATTATTACTTTTTCAACTAAATTAAGTGTGTTTAAAGTCATTTCTGTGCCTGAAATTGGTCAAAATGTAAGATTTTGAGTAAGCAAAACTCTGTAAAAATGGCAATTTTGGTCACTGTGAGGGTTTAAAAAGTGGTTATTCAACATGAGGCCCGATCCAAATGACATTTTGAATCATTTTTGGTAGAGTCCAAAAAATCAATTTTCTGATGAAAAACGATGACCCCGGACCAGTCGAACGTTGAAAAAATTGTCAATATTGATGAAATTTTAACATTTAATCTTTTGACTTTAAATGACGGTTGGATGTGAATTATTACTTTTTCAACTAAAATAAGTGTGTTTAAAGTCATTTCTGTGCCTGAAATTGGTCAAAATTGAAGATTTTGAGTAAGCAAAACTCTGTAAAAATGGCAATTTTGGTCACTGTGAGGGTTTAAAAAGTGGTTATTCAACATGAGGCCCGATCCAAATGACATTTTGAATCATTTTTGGTAGAGTCCAAAAAATTAATTTTCTGATGAAAAACGATGACCCCGGACCAGTCGAACGTTGAAAAAATGGTCAATATTGATGAAATTTTTACATTTAATCTTTTGACTTTAAATGACAGTTGGATGTGAATTATTACTTTTTCAACTAAAATAAGTGTGTTTAAAGTCATTTCTGTGCCTGAAATTGGTCAAAATTGAAGATTTTAAGTAAGCAAAACTCTGTAAAAATGGCAATTTTGGTCACTGTGAGGGTTTAAAAAGTGGTTATTCAACATGAGACCCGATCCAAAAGACATTTTGAATCTTTTTTGGTAGAGTCCAAAAAATCAATTTTCTGATGAAAAACGATGACCCCGGACCAGTCGAACGTTGAAAAAATGTTCAATATTGATGAAACTTTTACATTTAATCTTTTGACTTTAAATGACGGTTGAATGTGAATTATTACTTTTTCAACTGAAATAAGTGTGTTTAATGTCATTTCTGTGCCTGAAATTGGTCAAAATTTAAGATTTTGAGTAAGCAAAACTCTGTAAAAATGGCAATTTTGGTCACTGTGAGGGTTTAAAAAGTGGTTATTCAACATGAGGCCCGATCCAAAAGACATTTTGAATCTCTTTTGGTAGAGTCCAAAAAATCAATTTTCTGATGAAAAACGATGACCCCGGACCAGTCGAACGTTGAAAAAATGGTCAATATTGATGAAATTTTTACATTTAATCTTTTGACTTTAAATGACAGTTGGATGTGAATTATTACTTTTTCAACTAAAATAAGTGTGTTTAAAGTCATTTCTGTGCCTGAAAGTGGTCGAAATTGAAGATTTTGAGTAAGCAAAACTCTGTAAAAATGGCAATTTTGGTCACTGTGAGGGTTTAAAAAGTGGTTATTCAACATGAGACCCGATCCAAAAGACATTTTGAATCTTTTTTGGTAGAGTCCAAAAAATCAATTTTCTGATGAAAAACGATGACCCCGGACCAGTCGAACGTTGAAAAAATGGTCAATATTGATGAAATTTTAACATTTAATCTTTTGACTTTAAATGACGGTTGGATGTGAATTATTACTTTTTCAACTAAAATAAGTGTGTTTAAAGTCATTTCTGTGCCTGAAATTGGTCAAAATTGAAGATTTTGAGTAAGCAAAACTCTGTAAAAATGGCAATTTTGGTCACTGTGAGGGTTTAAAAAGTGGTTATTCAACATGAGGCCCGATCCAAATGACATTTTGAAACATTTTTGGTAGAGTCCAAAAAAATCAATTTTCTGATGAAAAACGATGACCCCGGACCAGTCGAACGTTGAAAAAATGGTCAATATTGATGAAATTTTAACATTTAATCTTTTGACTTTAAATGACGGTTGGATGTGAATTATTACTTTTTCAACTAAAATAAGTGTGTTTAAAGTCATTTCTGTGCCTGAAATTGGTCAAAATTGAAGATTCTGAGTAAGCAAAACTCTGTAAAAATGGCAATTTTGGTCACTGTGAGGGTTTAAAAAGTGGTTATTCAACATGAGGCCCGATCCAAATGACATTTTGAATCATTTTTGGTAGAGTCCAGAAAAATCAATTTTCTGATGAAAAACGATGACCCCGGACCAGTCGAACGTTGAAAAAATGGTCAATATTGATGAAATTTTAACATTTAATCTTTTGAATTTAAATGACGGTTGGATGTGAATTATTACTTTTTCAACTAAAATAAGTGTGTTTAAAGTCATTTCTGTGCCTGAAATTGGTCAAAATGTAAGATTTTGAGTAAGCAAAACTCTGTAAAAATGGCAATTTTGGTCACTGTGAGGGTTTAAAAAGTGGTTATTCAACATGAGGCCCAATCCAAATGACATTTTGAATCATTTTTGGTAGAGTCCAAAAAATCAATTTTCTGATGAAAAACGATGACCCCGGACCAGTCGAACGTTGAAAAAATGGTCAATATTGATGAAATTTTAACATTTAATCTTTTGACTTTAAATGACGGTTGGATGTGAATTATTACTTTTTCAACTAAAATAAGTGTGTTTAAAGTCATTTCTGTGCCTGAAATTGGTCAAAATTGAAGATTTTGAGTAAGCAAAACTCTGTAAAAATGGCAATTTTGGTCACTGTGAGGGTTTAAAAAGTGGTTATTCAACATGAGGCCCGATCCAAATGACATTTTGAATCATTTTTGGTAGAGTCCAAAAAATCAATTTTCTGATGAAAAACGATGACCCCGGACCAGTCGAACGTTGAAAAAATGGTCAATATTGATGAAATTTTAACATTTAATCTTTTGACTTTAAATGACGGTTGGATGTGAATTATTACTTTTTCAACTAAAATAAGTGTGTTTAAAGTCATTTCTGTGCCTGAAATTGGTCAAAATGTAAGATTTTGAGTAAGCAAAACTCTGTAAAAATGGCAATTTTGGTCACTGTGAGGGTTTAAAAAGTGGTTATTGAACATGAGGCCCGATCCAAATGACATTTTGAATCATTTTTGGTAGAGTCCAAAAAATCAATTTTCTGATGAAAAACGATGACCCCGGACCAGTCGAACGTTGAAAAAATGGTCAATATTGATGAAATTTTTACATTTAATCTTTTGACTTTAAATGACAGTTGGATGTGAATTATTACTTTTTCAACTAAAATAAGTGTGTTTAAAGTCATTTCTGTGCCTGAAAGTGGTCAAAATTGAAGATTTTGAGTAAGCAAAACTCTGTAAAAATGGCAATTTTGGTCACTGTGAGGGTTTAAAAAGTGGTTATTCAACATGAGACCCGATCCAAAAGACATTTTGAATCTTTTTTGGTAGAGTCCAAAAAATCCATTTTCTGATGAAAAACGATGACCCCGGACCAGTCGAACGTTGAAAAAAATGGTCAATATAGATGAAATTTTAACATTTAATCTTTTGACTTTAAATGACGGTTGGATGTGAATTATTACTTTTTCAACTAAAATAAGTGTGTTTAAAGTCATTTCTGTGCCTGAAATTGGTCAAAATTGAAGATTTTGAGTAAGCAAAACTCTGTAAAAATGGCAATTTTGGTCACTGTGAGGGTTTAAAAAGTGGTTATTCAACATGAGGCCCGATCCAAATGACATTTTGAAACATTTTTGGTAGAGTCCAAAAAAATCAATTTTCTGATGAAAAACGATGACCCCGGACCAGTTGAACGTTGAAAAAATGGTCAATATTGATGAAATTTTAACATTTAATCTTTTGACTTTAAATGACGGTTGGATGTGAATTATTACTTTTTCAACTAAAATAAGTGTGTTTAAAGTCATTTCTGTGCCTGAAATTGGTCAAAATTTAAGATTTTGAGTAAGCAAAACTCTGTAAAAATGGCAATTTTGGTCACTGTGAGGGTTTAAAAAGTGGTTATTCAACATGAGGCCCGATCCAAATGACATTTTGAATCATTTTTGGTAGAGTCCAAAAAATCAATTTTCTGATGAAAAACGATGACCCCGGACCAGTCGAACGTTGAAAAAATGGTCAATATTGATGAAATTTTAACATTTAATCTTTTGACTTTAAATGACGGTTGGATGTGAATTATTACTTTTTCAACTAAAATAAGTGTGTTTAAAGTCATTTCTGTGCCTGAAATTGGTCAAAATTTAAGATTTTGAGTAAGCAAAACTCTGTAAAAATGGCAATTTTGGTCACTGTGAGGGTTTAAAAAGTGGTTATTCAACATGAGGCCCGATCCAAATGACATTTTGAATCATTTTTGGTAGAGTCCAAAAAATCAATTTTCTGATGAAAAACGATGACCCCGGACCAGTCGAACGTTGAAAAAATGGTCAATATTGATGAAATTTTAACATTTAATCTTTTGACTTTAAATAACGGTTGGATGTGAATTATTACTTTTTCAACTAAAATAAGTGTGTTTAAAGTCATTTCTGTGCCTGAAATTGGTCAAAATTGAAGATTCTGAGTAAGCAAAACTCTGTAAAAATGGCAATTTTGGTCACTGTGAGGGTTTAAAAAGTGGTTATTCAACATGAGGCCTGATCCAATTGACATTTTGAATCATTTTTGGTAGAGTCCAGAAAAATCAATTTTCTGATGAAAAACGATGACCCCGGACCAGTCGAACGTTGAAAAAATGGTCAATATTGATGAAATTTTAACATTTAATCTTTTGAATTTAAATGACGGTTGGATGTGAATTATTACTTTTTCAACTAAAATAAGTGTGTTTAAAGTCATTTCTGTGCCTGAAATTGGTCAAAATGTAAGATTTTGAGTAAGCAAAACTCTGTAAAAATGGCAATTTTGGTCACTGTGAGGGTTTAAAAAGTGGTTATTCAACATGAGGCCCAATCCAAATGACATTTTGAATCATTTTTGGTAGAGTCCAAAAAATCAATTTTCTGATGAAAAACGATGACCCCGGACCAGTCGAACGTTGAAAAAATGGTCAATATTGATGAAATTTTAACATTTAATCTTTTGACTTTAAATGACGGTTGGATGTGAATTATTACTTTTTCAACTAAAATAAGTGTGTTTAAAGTCATTTCTGTGCCTGAAATTGGTCAAAATTGAAGATTTTGAGTAAGCAAAACTCTGTAAAAATGGCAATTTTGGTCACTGTGAGGGTTTAAAAAGTGGTTATTCAACATGAGGCCCGATCCAAATGACATTTTGAATCATTTTTGGTAGAGTCCAAAAAATCAATTTTCTGATGAAAAACGATGACCCCGGACCAGTCGAACGTTGAAAAAATGGTCAATATTGATGAAATTTTAACATTTAATCTTTTGACTTTAAATGACGGTTGGATGTGAATTATTACTTTTTCAACTAAAATAAGTGTGTTTAAAGTCATTTCTGTGCCTGAAATTGGTCAAAATTGAAGATTCTGAGTAAGCAAAACTCTGTAAAAATGGCAATTTTGGTCACTGTGAGGGTTTAAAAAGTGGTTATTCAACATGAGGCCCGATCCAAATGACATTTTGAATCATTTTTGGTAGAGTCCAGAAAAATAAATTTTCTGATGAAAAACGATGACCCCGGACCAGTCGAACGTTGAAAAAATGGTCAATATTGATGAAATTTTAACATTTAATCTTTTGACTTTAAATGACGGTTGGATGTGAATTATTACTTTTTCAACTAAAATAAGTGTGTTTAAAGTCATTTCTGTGCCTGAAATTGGTCAAAATTGAAGATTTTGAGTAAGCAAAACTCTGTAAAAATGGCAATTTTGGTCACTGTGAGGGTTTAAAAAGTGGTTATTCAACATGAGGCCCGATCCAAAAGACATTTTGAATCTTTTGGTAGAGTCCAAAAAATCCATTTTCTGATGAAAAACGATGACCCCGGACCAGTCGAACGTTGAAAAAATGGTCAATATTGATGAAATTTTAACATTTAATCTTTTGACTTTAAATGACGGTTGGATGTGAATTATTACTTTTTCAACTAAAATAAGTGTGTTTAAAGTCATTTCTGTGCCTGAAATTGGTCAAAATTGAAGATTCTGAGTAAGCAAAACTCTGTAAAAATGGCAATTTTGGTCACTCTGAGGGTTTAAAAAGTGGTTATTCAACATGAGACCCGATCCAAAAAACATTTTGAATCTTTTTTGGTAGAGTCCAAAAAATCCATTTTCTGATGAAAAACGATGACCCCGGACCAGTCGAACGTTGAAAAAATGGTCAATATTGATGAAATTTTAACATTTAATCTTTTGACTTTAAATGACGGTTGGATGTGAATTATTACTTTTTCAACTAATATAAGTGTGTTTAAAGTCATTTCTGTGCCTGAAATTGGTCAAAATTGAAGATTTTGAGCAAGCAAAACTCTGTAAAAATGGCAATTTTGGTCACTGTGAGGGTTTAAAAAGTGGTTATTCAACATGAGGCCCGATCCAAATGACATTGTGAATCATTTTTGGTAGAGTCCAAAAAAATCAATTTTCTGATGAAAAACGATGACCCCGGACCAGTCGAACGTTGAAAAAATGGTCAATATTGATGAAATGTTAACATTTAATCTTTTGACTTTAAATGACGGTTGGATGTGAATTATTACTTTTTCAACTAAAATGAGTGTGTTTAAAGTCATTTCTGTGCCTGAAATTGGTCAAAATTTAAGATTTTGAGTAAGCAAAACTCTGTAAAAATGGCAATTTTGGTCACTGTGAGGGTTTAAAAAGTGGTTATTCAACATGAGGCCCGATCCAAATGACATTTTGAATCATTTTTGGTAGAGTCCAAAAAATCAATTTTCTGATGAAAAACGATGACCCCGGACCAGTCGACTGTTGAAAAAATTGGTCAATATTGATGAAATTTTAACATTTAATCTTTTGACTTTAAATAACGGTTGGATGTGAATTATTACTTTTTCAACTAAAATAAGTGTGTTTAAAGTCATTTCTGTGCCTGAAATTGGTCAAAATTGAAGATTTTGAGTAAGCAAAACTCTGTAAAAATGGCAATTTTGGTCACTGTGAGGGTTTAAAAAGTGGTTATTCAACATGAGACCCGATCCAAAAAACATTTTGAATCTTTTTTGGTAGAGTCCAAAAAATCCATTTTCTGATGAAAAACGATGACCCCGGACCAGTCGAACGTTGAAAAAATGGTCAATATTGATGAAATTTTAACATTTAATCTTTTGACTTTAAATGACAGTTGGATGTGAATTATTACTTTTTCAACTAAAATAAGTGTGTTTAAAGTCATTTCTGTGCCTGAAATTGGTCAAAATTGAAGATTTTGAGTAAGCAAAACTCTGTTAAAATGGCAATTTTGGTCACTGTGAGGGTTTAAAAAGTGGTTATTCAACATGAGACCCGATCCAAAAGACATTTTGAATCTTTTTTGGTAGAGTCCAAAAAATCAATTTTCTGATGAAAAACGATGACCCCGGACCAGTCGAACGTTGAAAAAATTGTCAATATTGATGAAATTTTAACATTTAATCTTTTGACTTTAAATGACGGTTGGATGTGAATTATTACTTTTTCAACTAAAATAAGTGTGTTTAAAGTCATTTCTGTGCCTGAAATTGGTCAAAATTGAAGATTTTGAGTAAGCAAAACTCTGTAAAAATGGCAATTTTGGTCACTGTGAGGGTTTAAAAAGTGGTTATTCAACATGAGGCCCGATCCAAATGACATTTTGAATCCTTTTTGGTAGAGTCCAAAAAATTAATTTTCTGATGAAAAACGATGACCCCGGACCAGTCGAACGTTGAAAAAATGGTCAATATTGATGAAATTTTTACATTTAATCTTTTGACTTTAAATGACAGTTGGATGTGAATTATTACTTTTTCAACTAAAATAAGTGTGTTTAAAGTCATTTCTGTACCTGAAATTGGTCAAAATTGAAGATTTTAAGTAAGCAAAACTCTATAAAAATGGCAATTTTGGTCACTGTGAGGGTTTAAAAAGTGGTTATTCAACATGAGACCCGATCCAAAAGACATTTTGAATCTTTTTTGGTAGAGTCCAAAAAATCAATTTTCTGATGAAAAACGATGACCCCGGACCAGTCGAACGTTGAAAAAATGTTCAATATTGATGAAACTTTTACATTTAATCTTTTGACTTTAAATGACGGTTGAATGTGAATTATTACTTTTTCAACTGAAATAAGTGTGTTTAATGTCATTTCTGTGCCTGAAATTGGTCAAAATTTAAGATTTTGAGTAAGCAAAACTCTGTAAAAATGGCAATTTTGGTCACTGTGAGGGTTTAAAAAGTGGTTATTCAACATGAGGCCCGATCCAAAAGACATTTTGAATCTCTTTTGGTAGAGTCCAAAAAATCAATTTTCTGATGAAAAACGATGACCCCGGACCAGTCGAACGTTGAAAAAATGGTCAATATTGATGAAATTTTTACATTTAATCTTTTGACTTTAAATGACAGTTGGATGTGAATTATTACTTTTTCAACTAAAATAAGTGTGTTTAAAGTCATTTCTGTGCCTGAAAGTGGTCGAAATTGAAGATTTTGAGTAAGCAAAACTCTGTAAAAATGGCAATTTTGGTCACTGTGAGGGTTTAAAAAGTGGTTATTCAACATGAGACCCGATCCAAAAGACATTTTGAATCTTTTTTGGTAGAGTCCAAAAAATCAATTTTCTGATGAAAAACGATGACCCCGGACCAGTCGAACGTTGAAAAAATGGTCAATATTGATGAAATTTTAACATTTAATCTTTTGACTTTAAATGACGGTTGGATGTGAATTATTACTTTTTAAACTAAAATAAGTGTGTTTAAAGTCATTTCTGTGCCTGAAATTGGTCAAAATTGAAGATTTTGAGTAAGCAAAACTCTGTAAAAATGGCAATTTTGGTCACTGTGAGGGTTTAAAAAGTGGTTATTCAACATGAGGCCCGATCCAAATGACATTTTGAAACATTTTTGGTAGAGTCCAAAAAAATCAATTTTCTGATGAAAAACGATGACCCCGGACCAGTCGAACGTTGAAAAAATGGTCAATATTGATGAAATTTTAACATTTAATCTTTTGACTTTAAATGACGGTTGGATGTGAATTATTACTTTTTCAACTAAAATAAGTGTGTTTAAAGTCATTTCTGTGCCTGAAATTGGTCAAAATTGAAGATTCTGAGTAAGCAAAACTCTGTAAAAATGGCAATTTTGGTCACTGTGAGGGTTTAAAAAGTGGTTATTCAACATGAGGCCCGATCCAAATGACATTTTGAATCATTTTTGGTAGAGTCCAGAAAAATCAATTTTCTGATGAAAAACGATGACCCCGGACCAGTCGAACGTTGAAAAAATGGTCAATATTGATGAAATTTTAACATTTAATCTTTTGAATTTAAATGACGGTTGGATGTGAATTATTACTTTTTCAACTAAAATAAGTGTGTTTAAAGTCATTTCTGTGCCTGAAATTGGTCAAAATGTAAGATTTTGAGTAAGCAAAACTCTGTAAAAATGGCAATTTTGGTCACTGTGAGGGTTTAAAAAGTGGTTATTCAACATGAGGCCCAATCCAAATGACATTTTGAATCATTTTTGGTAGAGTCCAAAAAATCAATTTTCTGATGAAAAACGATGACCCCGGACCAGTCGAACGTTGAAAAAATGGTCAATATTGATGAAATTTTAACATTTAATCTTTTGACTTTAAATGACGGTTGGATGTGAATTATTACTTTTTCAACTAAAATAAGTGTGTTTAAAGTCATTTCTGTGCCTGAAATTGGTCAAAATTGAAGATTTTGAGTAAGCAAAACTCTGTAAAAATGGCAATTTTGGTCACTGTGAGGGTTTAAAAAGTGGTTATTCAACATGAGGCCCGATCCAAATGACATTTTGAATCATTTTTGGTAGAGTCCAAAAAATCAATTTTCTGATGAAAAACGATGACCCCGGACCAGTCGAACGTTGAAAAAATGGTCAATATTGATGAAATTTTAACATTTAATCTTTTGACTTTAAATGACGGTTGGATGTGAATTATTACTTTTTCAACTAAAATAAGTGTGTTTAAAGTCATTTCTGTGCCTGAAATTGGTCAAAATGTAAGATTTTGAGTAAGCAAAACTCTGTAAAAATGGCAATTTTGGTCACTGTGAGGGTTTAAAAAGTGGTTATTCAACATGAGACCCGATCCAAAAGACATTTTGAATCTTTTTTGGTAGAGTCCAAAAAATCCATTTTCTGATGAAAAACGATGACCCCGGACCAGTCGAACGTTGAAAAAAATGGTCAATATAGATGAAATTTTAACATTTAATCTTTTGACTTTAAATGACGGTTGGATGTGAATTATTACTTTTTCAACTAAAATAAGTGTGTTTAAAGTCATTTCTGTGCCTGAAATTGGTCAAAATTGAAGATTTTGAGTAAGCAAAACTCTGTAAAAATGGCAATTTTGGTCACTGTGAGGGTTTAAAAAGTGGTTATTCAACATGAGGCCCGATCCAAATGACATTTTGAAACATTTTTGGTAGAGTCCAAAAAAATCAATTTTCTGATGAAAAACGATGACCCCGGACCAGTTGAACGTTGAAAAAATGGTCAATATTGATGAAATTTTAACATTTAATCTTTTGACTTTAAATGACGGTTGGATGTGAATTATTACTTTTTCAACTAAAATAAGTGTGTTTAAAGTCATTTCTGTGCCTGAAATTGGTCAAAATTTAAGATTTTGAGTAAGCAAAACTCTGTAAAAATGGCAATTTTGGTCACTGTGAGGGTTTAAAAAGTGGTTATTCAACATGAGGCCCGATCCAAATGACATTTTGAATCATTTTTGGTAGAGTCCAAAAAATCAATTTTCTGATGAAAAACGATGACCCCGGACCAGTCGAACGTTGAAAAAATGGTCAATATTGATGAAATTTTAACATTTAATCTTTTGACTTTAAATGACGGTTGGATGTGAATTATTACTTTTTCAACTAAAATAAGTGTGTTTAAAGTCATTTCTGTGCCTGAAATTGGTCAAAATTTAAGATTTTGAGTAAGCAAAACTCTGTAAAAATGGCAATTTTGGTCACTGTGAGGGTTTAAAAAGTGGTTATTCAACATGAGGCCCGATCCAAATGACATTTTGAATCATTTTTGGTAGAGTCCAAAAAATCAATTTTCTGATGAAAAACGATGACCCCGGACCAGTCGAACGTTGAAAAAATGGTCAATATTGATGAAATTTTAACATTTAATCTTTTGACTTTAAATAACGGTTGGATGTGAATTATTACTTTTTCAACTAAAATAAGTGTGTTTAAAGTCATTTCTGTGCCTGAAATTGGTCAAAATTGAAGATTCTGAGTAAGCAAAACTCTGTAAAAATGGCAATTTTGGTCACTGTGAGGGTTTAAAAAGTGGTTATTCAACATGAGGCCCGATCCAATTGACATTTTGAATCATTTTTGGTAGAGTCCAGAAAAATCAATTTTCTGATGAAAAACGATGACCCCGGACCAGTCGAACGTTGAAAAAATGGTCAATATTGATGAAATTTTAACATTTAATCTTTTGAATTTAAATGACGGTTGGATGTGAATTATTACTTTTTCAACTAAAATAAGTGTGTTTAAAGTCATTTCTGTGCCTGAAATTGGTCAAAATGTAAGATTTTGAGTAAGCAAAACTCTGTAAAAATGGCAATTTTGGTCACTGTGAGGGTTTAAAAAGTGGTTATTCAACATGAGGCCCAATCCAAATGACATTTTGAATCATTTTTGGTAGAGTCCAAAAAATCAATTTTCTGATGAAAAACGATGACCCCGGACCAGTCGAACGTTGAAAAAATGGTCAATATTGATGAAATTTTAACATTTAATCTTTTGACTTTAAATGACGGTTGGATGTGAATTATTACTTTTTCAACTAAAATAAGTGTGTTTAAAGTCATTTCTGTGCCTGAAATTGGTCAAAATTGAAGATTTTGAGCAAGCAAAACTCTGTAAAAATGGCAATTTTGGTCACTGTGAGGGTTTAAAAAGTGGTTATTCAACATGAGGCCCGATCCAAATGACATTTTGAATCATTTTTGGTAGAGTCCAAAAAATCAATTTTCTGATGAAAAACGATGACCCCGGACCAGTCGAACGTTGAAAAAATGGTCAATATTGATGAAATTTTAACATTTAATCTTTTGACTTTAAATGACGGTTGGATGTGAATTATTACTTTTTCAACTAAAATAAGTGTGTTTAAAGTCATTTCTGTGCCTGAAATTGGTCAAAATTGAAGATTCTGAGTAAGCAAAACTCTGTAAAAATGGCAATTTTGGTCACTGTGAGGGTTTAAAAAGTGGTTATTCAACATGAGGCCCGATCCAAATGACATTTTGAATCATTTTTGGTAGAGTCCAGAAAAATAAATTTTCTGATGAAAAACGATGACCCCGGACCAGTCGAACGTTGAAAAAATGGTCAATATTGATGAAATTTTAACATTTAATCTTTTGACTTTAAATGACGGTTGGATGTGAATTATTACTTTTTCAACTAAAATAAGTGTGTTTAAAGTCATTTCTGTGCCTGAAATTGGTCAAAATTGAAGATTTTGAGTAAGCAAAACTCTGTAAAAATGGCAATTTTGGTCACTGTGAGGGTTTAAAAAGTGGTTATTCAACATGAGGCCCGATCCAAAAGACATTTTGAATCTTTTGGTAGAGTCCAAAAAATCCATTTTCTGATGAAAAACGATGACCCCGGACCAGTCGAACGTTGAAAAAATGGTCAATATTGATGAAATTTTAACATTTAATCTTTTGACTTTAAATGACGGTTGGATGTGAATTATTACTTTTTCAACTAAAATAAGTGTGTTTAAAGTCATTTCTGTGCCTGAAATTGGTCAAAATTGAAGATTCTGAGTAAGCAAAACTCTGTAAAAATGGCAATTTTGGTCACTCTGAGGGTTTAAAAAGTGGTTATTCAACATGAGACCCGATCCAAAAAACATTTTGAATCTTTTTTGGTAGAGTCCAAAAAATCCATTTTCTGATGAAAAACGATGACCCCGGACCAGTCGAACGTTGAAAAAATGGTCAATATTGATGAAATTTTAACATTTAATCTTTTGACTTTAAATGACGGTTGGATGTGAATTATTACTTTTTCAACTAATATAAGTGTGTTTAAAGTCATTTCTGTGCCTGAAATTGGTCAAAATTGAAGATTTTGAGCAAGCAAAACTCTGTAAAAATGGCAATTTTGGTCACTGTGAGGGTTTAAAAAGTGGTTATTCAACATGAGGCCCGATCCAAATGACATTGTGAATCATTTTTGGTAGAGTCCAAAAAAATCAATTTTCTGATGAAAAACGATGACCCCGGACCAGTCGAACGTTGAAAAAATGGTCAATATTGATGAAATGTTAACATTTAATCTTTTGATTTTAAATGACGGTTGGATGTGAATTATTACTTTTTCAACTAAAATGAGTGTGTTTAAAGTCATTTCTGTGCCTGAAATTGGTCAAAATTTAAGATTTTGAGTAAGCAAAACTCTGTAAAAATGGCAATTTTGGTCACTGTGAGGGTTTAAAAAGTGGTTATTCAACATGAGGCCCGATCCAAATGACATTTTGAATCATTTTTGGTAGAGTCCAAAAAATCAATTTTCTGATGAAAAACGATGACCCCGGACCAGTCGACTGTTGAAAAAATTGGTCAATATTGATGAAATTTTAACATTTAATCTTTTGACTTTAAATAACGGTTGGATGTGAATTATTACTTTTTCAACTAAAATAAGTGTGTTTAAAGTCATTTCTGTGCCTGAAATTGGTCAAAATTGAAGATTTTGAGTAAGCAAAACTCTGTAAAAATGGCAATTTTGGTCACTGTGAGGGTTTAAAAAGTGGTTATTCAACATGAGACCCGATCCAAAAAACATTTTGAATCTTTTTTGGTAGAGTCCAAAAAATCCATTTTCTGATGAAAAACGATGACCCCGGACCAGTCGATCGTTGAAAAAATGGTCAATATTGATGAAATTTTAACATTTAATCTTTTGACTTTAAATGACAGTTGGATGTGAATTATTACTTTTTCAACTAAAATAAGTGTGTTTAAAGTCATTTCTGTGCCTGAAATTGGTCAAAATTGAAGATTTTGAGTAAGCAAAACTCTGTAAAAATGGCAATTTTGGTCACTGTGAGGGTTTAAAAAGTGGTTATTCAACATGAGACCCGATCCAAAAGACATTTGGAATCATTTTTGGTAGAGTCCAAAAAATCAATTTTCTGATGAAAAACGATGACCCCGGACCAGTCGAACGTTGAAAAAATGGTCAATATTGATGAAATTTTAACATTTAATCTTTTGACTTTAAATGACGGTTGGATGTGAATTATTACTTTTTCAACTAAAATAAGTGTGTTTAAAGTCATTTCTGTGCCTGAAATTGGTCAAAATTGAAGATTTTGAGTAAGCAAAACTCTGTAAAAATGGCAATTTTGGTCACTGTGATGGTTTAAAAAGTGGTTATTCAACATGAGGCCCGATCCAAATGACATTTTAAATCATTTTTGGTAGAGTCCAAAAAATCAATTTTCTGATGAAAAACGATGACCCCGGACCAGTCGAACGTTGAAAAAATGGTCAATATTGATGAAATTTTAACATTTAATCTTTTGACTTTAAATGACGGTTGGATGTGAATTATTACTTTTTCAACTAAAATAAGTGTGTTTAAAGTCATTTCTGTGCCTGAAATTGGTCAAAATGTAAGATTTTGAGTAAGCAAAACTCTGTAAAAATGGCAATTTTGGTCACTGTGAGGGTTTAAAAAGTGGTTATTCAACATGAGGCCCGATCCAAATGACATTTTGAATCATTTTTGGTAGAGTCCAAAAAATCAATTTTCTGATGAAAAACGATGACCCCGGACCAGTCGAACGTTGAAAAAATGGTCAATATTGATGAAATTTTTACATTTAATCTTTTGACTTTAAATGACAGTTGGATGTTAATTATTACTTTTTCAACTAAAATAAGTGTGTTTAAAGTCATTTCTGTGCCTGAAAGTGGTCAAAATTGAAGATTTTGAGTAAGCAAAACTCTGTAAAAATGGCAATTTTGGTCACTGTGAGGGTTTAAAAAGTGGTTATTCAACATGAGACCCGATCCAAAAGACATTTTGAATCTTTTTTGGTAGAGTCCAAAAAATCAATTTTCTGATGAAAAACGATGACCCCGGACCAGTCGAACGTTGAAAAAATGGTCAATATTGATGAAATTTTAACATTTAATCTTTTGACTTTAAATGACGGTTGGATGTGAATTATTACTTTTTCAACTAAAATAATTGTGTTTAAAGTCATTTCTGTGCCTGAAATTGGTCAAAATTGAAGATTTTGAGTAAGCAAAACTCTGTAAAAATGGCAATTTTGGTCACTGTGAGGGTTTAAAAAGTGGTTATTCAACATGAGGCCCGATCCAAAAGACATTTTGAATCTTTTTTGGTAGAGTCCAAAAAATCAATTTTCTGATGAAAAACGATGACCCCGGACCAGTCGAACGTTGAAAAAATGGTCAATATTGATGAAATTTTTACATTTAATCTTTTGACTTTAAATGACAGTTGGATGTTAATTATTACTTTTTCAACTAAAATAAGTGTGTTTAAAGTCATTTCTGTGCCTGAAAGTGGTCAAAATTGAAGATTTTGAGTAAGCAAAACTCTGTAAAAATGGCAATTTTGGTCACTGTGAGGGTTTAAAAAGTGGTTATTCAACATGAGACCCGATCCAAAAGACATTTTGAATCTTTTTTGGTAGAGTCCAAAAAATCAATTTTCTGATGAAAAACGATGACCCCGGACCAGTCGAACGTTGAAAAAATGGTCAATATTGATGAAATTTTAACATTTAATCTTTTGACTTTAAATGACGGTTGGATGTGAATTATTACTTTTTCAACTAAAATAAGTGTGTTTAAAGTCATTTCTGTGCCTGAAATTGGTCAAAATTGAAGATTTTGAGTAAGCAAAACTCTGTAAAAATGGCAATTTTGGTCACTGTGAGGGTTTAAAAAGTGGTTATTCAACATGAGGCCCGATCCAAAAAACATTTTGAATCTTTTTTGGTAGAGTCCAAAAAATCCATTTTCTGATGAAAAACGATGACCCCGGACCAGTCGAACTTTGAAAAAATGGTCAATATTGATGAAATTTTAACATTTAATCTTTTGACTTTAAATGACGGTTGGATGTGAATTATTACTTTTTCAACTAAAATAAGGGTGTTTAAAGTCATTTCTGTGCCTGAAATTGGTCAAAATTGAAGATTTTGAGTAAGCAAAACCCTGTAAAAATGGCAATTTTGGTCACTGTGAGGGTTTAAAAAGTGGTTATTCAACATGAGGCCCGATCCAAAAGACATTTTGAATCTTTTTTGGTAGAGTCCAAAAAATCCATTTTCTGATGAAAAACGATGACCCCGGACCAGTCGAACGTTGAAAAAATTGTCAATATTGATGACATTTTAACATTTAATCTTTTGACACTAAATGACGGTTGGATGTGAATTATTACTTTTTCAACTAAATTAAGTGTGTTTAAAGTCATTTCTGTGCCTGAAATTGGTCAAAATGTAAGATTTTGAGTAAGCAAAACTCTGTAAAAATGGCAATTTTGGTCACTGTGAGGGTTTAAAAAGTGGTTATTCAACATGAGGCCCGATCCAAATGACATTTTGAATCATTTTTGGTAGAGTCCAAAAAATCAATTTTCTGATGAAAAACGATGACCCCGGACCAGTCGAACGTTGAAAAAATTGTCAATATTGATGAAATTTTAACATTTAATCTTTTGACTTTAAATGACGGTTGGATGTGAATTATTACTTTTTCAACTAAAATAAGTGTGTTTAAAGTCATTTCTGTGCCTGAAATTGGTCAAAATTGAAGATTTTGAGTAAGCAAAACTCTGTAAAAATGGCAATTTTGGTCACTGTGAGGGTTTAAAAAGTGGTTATTCAACATGAGGCCCGATCCAAATGACATTTTGAATCATTTTTGGTAGAGTCCAAAAAATTAATTTTCTGATGAAAAACGATGACCCCGGACCAGTCGAACGTTGAAAAAATGGTCAATATTGATGAAATTTTTACATTTAATCTTTTGACTTTAAATGACAGTTGGATGTGAATTATTACTTTTTCAACTAAAATAAGTGTGTTTAAAGTCATTTCTGTGCCTGAAATTGGTCAAAATTGAAGATTTTAAGTAAGCAAAACTCTGTAAAAATGGCAATTTTGGTCACTGTGAGGGTTTAAAAAGTGGTTATTCAACATGAGACCCGATCCAAAAGACATTTTGAATCTTTTTTGGTAGAGTCCAAAAAATCAATTTTCTGATGAAAAACGATGACCCCGGACCAGTCGAACGTTGAAAAAATGTTCAATATTGATGAAACTTTTACATTTAATCTTTTGACTTTAAATGACGGTTGAATGTGAATTATTACTTTTTCAACTGAAATAAGTGTGTTTAATGTCATTTCTGTGCCTGAAATTGGTCAAAATTTAAGATTTTGAGTAAGCAAAACTCTGTAAAAATGGCAATTTTGGTCACTGTGAGGGTTTAAAAAGTGGTTATTCAACATGAGGCCCGATCCAAAAGACATTTTGAATCTCTTTTGGTAGAGTCCAAAAAATCAATTTTCTGATGAAAAACGATGACCCCGGACCAGTCGAACGTTGAAAAAATGGTCAATATTGATGAAATTTTTACATTTAATCTTTTGACTTTAAATGACAGTTGGATGTGAATTATTACTTTTTCAACTAAAATAAGTGTGTTTAAAGTCATTTCTGTGCCTGAAAGTGGTCGAAATTGAAGATTTTGAGTAAGCAAAACTCTGTAAAAATGGCAATTTTGGTCACTGTGAGGGTTTAAAAAGTGGTTATTCAACATGAGACCCGATCCAAAAGACATTTTGAATCTTTTTTGGTAGAGTCCAAAAAATCAATTTTCTGATGAAAAACGATGACCCCGGACCAGTCGAACGTTGAAAAAATGGTCAATATTGATGAAATTTTAACATTTAATCTTTTGACTTTAAATGACGGTTGGATGTGAATTATTACTTTTTCAACTAAAATAAGTGTGTTTAAAGTCATTTCTGTGCCTGAAATTGGTCAAAATTGAAGATTTTGAGTAAGCAAAACTCTGTAAAAATGGCAATTTTGGTCACTGTGAGGGTTTAAAAAGTGGTTATTCAACATGAGGCCCGATCCAAATGACATTTTGAATCATTTTTGGTAGAGTCCAAAAAATTAATTTTCTGATGAAAAACGATGACCCCGGACCAGTCGAACGTTGAAAAAATGGTCAATATTGATGAAATTTTTACATTTAATCTTTTGACTTTAAATGACAGTTGGATGTGAATTATTACTTTTTCAACTAAAATAAGTGTGTTTAAAGTCATTTCTGTGCCTGAAATTGGTCAAAATTGAAGATTTTAAGTAAGCAAAACTCTGTAAAAATGGCAATTTTGGTCACTGTGAGGGTTTAAAAAGTGGTTATTCAACATGAGACCCGATCCAAAAGACATTTTGAATCTTTTTTGGTAGAGTCCAAAAAATCAATTTTCTGATGAAAAACGATGACCCCGGACCAGTCGAACGTTGAAAAAATGTTCAATATTGATGAAACTTTTACATTTAATCTTTTGACTTTAAATGACGGTTGAATGTGAATTATTACTTTTTCAACTGAAATAAGTGTGTTTAATGTCATTTCTGTGCCTGAAATTGGTCAAAATTTAAGATTTTGAGTAAGCAAAACTCTGTAAAAATGGCAATTTTGGTCACTGTGAGGGTTTAAAAAGTGGTTATTCAACATGAGGCCCGATCCAAAAGACATTTTGAATCTCTTTTGGTAGAGTCCAAAAAATCAATTTTCTGATGAAAAACGATGACCCCGGACCAGTCGAACGTTGAAAAAATGGTCAATATTGATGAAATTTTTACATTTAATCTTTTGACTTTAAATGACAGTTGGATGTGAATTATTACTTTTTCAACTAAAATAAGTGTGTTTAAAGTCATTTCTGTGCCTGAAAGTGGTCGAAATTGAAGATTTTGAGTAAGCAAAACTCTGTAAAAATGGCAATTTTGGTCACTGTGAGGGTTTAAAAAGTGGTTATTCAACATGAGACCCGATCCAAAAGACATTTTGAATCTTTTTTGGTAGAGTCCAAAAAATCAATTTTCTGATGAAAAACGATGACCCCGGACCAGTCGAACGTTGAAAAAATGGTCAATATTGATGAAATTTTAACATTTAATCTTTTGACTTTAAATGACGGTTGGATGTGAATTATTACTTTTTCAACTAAAATAAGTGTGTTTAAAGTCATTTCTGTGCCTGAAATTGGTCAAAATTGAAGATTTTGAGTAAGCAAAACTCTGTAAAAATGGCAATTTTGGTCACTGTGAGGGTTTAAAAAGTGGTTATTCAACATGAGGCCCGATCCAAATGACATTTTGAAACATTTTTGGTAGAGTCCAAAAAAATCAATTTTCTGATGAAAAACGATGACCCCGGACCAGTCGAACGTTGAAAAAATGGTCAATATTGATGAAATTTTAACATTTAATCTTTTGACTTTAAATGACGGTTGGATGTGAATTATTACTTTTTCAACTAAAATAAGTGTGTTTAAAGTCATTTCTGTGCCTGAAATTGGTCAAAATTGAAGATTCTGAGTAAGCAAAACTCTGTAAAAATGGCAATTTTGGTCACTGTGAGGGTTTAAAAAGTGGTTATTCAACATGAGGCCCGATCCAAATGACATTTTGAATCATTTTTGGTAGAGTCCAGAAAAATCAATTTTCTGATGAAAAACGATGACCCCGGACCAGTCGAACGTTGAAAAAATGGTCAATATTGATGAAATTTTAACATTTAATCTTTTGAATTTAAATGACGGTTGGATGTGAATTATTACTTTTTCAACTAAAATAAGTGTGTTTAAAGTCATTTCTGTGCCTGAAATTGGTCAAAATGTAAGATTTTGAGTAAGCAAAACTCTGTAAAAATGGCAATTTTGGTCACTGTGAGGGTTTAAAAAGTGGTTATTCAACATGAGGCCCAATCCAAATGACATTTTGAATCATTTTTGGTAGAGTCCAAAAAATCAATTTTCTGATGAAAAACGATGACCCCGGACCAGTCGAACGTTGAAAAAATGGTCAATATTGATGAAATTTTAACATTTAATCTTTTGACTTTAAATGACGGTTGGATGTGAATTATTACTTTTTCAACTAAAATAAGTGTGTTTAAAGTCATTTCTGTGCCTGAAATTGGTCAAAATTGAAGATTTTGAGTAAGCAAAACTCTGTAAAAATGGCAATTTTGGTCACTGTGAGGGTTTAAAAAGTGGTTATTCAACATGAGGCCCGATCCAAATGACATTTTGAATCATTTTTGGTAGAGTCCAAAAAATCAATTTTCTGATGAAAAACGATGACCCCGGACCAGTCGAACGTTGAAAAAATGGTCAATATTGATGAAATTTTAACATTTAATCTTTTGACTTTAAATGACGGTTGGATGTGAATTATTACTTTTTCAACTAAAATAAGTGTGTTTAAAGTCATTTCTGTGCCTGAAATTGGTCAAAATGTAAGATTTTGAGTAAGCAAAACTCTGTAAAAATGGCAATTTTGGTCACTGTGAGGGTTTAAAAAGTGGTTATTGAACATGAGGCCCGATCCAAATGACATTTTGAATCATTTTTGGTAGAGTCCAAAAAATCAATTTTCTGATGAAAAACGATGACCCCGGACCAGTCGAACGTTGAAAAAATGGTCAATATTGATGAAATTTTTACATTTAATCTTTTGACTTTAAATGACAGTTGGATGTGAATTATTACTTTTTCAACTAAAATAAGTGTGTTTAAAGTCATTTCTGTGCCTGAAAGTGGTCAAAATTGAAGATTTTGAGTAAGCAAAACTCTGTAAAAATGGCAATTTTGGTCACTGTGAGGGTTTAAAAAGTGGTTATTCAACATGAGACCCGATCCAAAAGACATTTTGAATCTTTTTTGGTAGAGTCCAAAAAATCCATTTTCTGATGAAAAACGATGACCCCGGACCAGTCGACCGTTGAAAAAAATGGTCAATATAGATGAAATTTTAACATTTAATCTTTTGACTTTAAATGACGGTTGGATGTGAATTATTACTTTTTCAACTAAAATAAGTGTGTTTAAAGTCATTTCTGTGCCTGAAATTGGTCAAAATTGAAGATTTTGAGTAAGCAAAACTCTGTAAAAATGGCAATTTTGGTCACTGTGAGGGTTTAAAAAGTGGTTATTCAACATGAGGCCCGATCCAAATGACATTTTGAAACATTTTTGGTAGAGTCCAAAAAAATCAATTTTCTGATGAAAAACGATGACCCCGGACCAGTTGAACGTTGAAAAAATGGTCAATATTGATGAAATTTTAACATTTAATCTTTTGACTTTAAATGACGGTTGGATGTGAATTATTACTTTTTCAACTAAAATAAGTGTGTTTAAAGTCATTTCTGTGCCTGAAATTGGTCAAAATTTAAGATTTTGAGTAAGCAAAACTCTGTAAAAATGGCAATTTTGGTCACTGTGAGGGTTTAAAAAGTGGTTATTCAACATGAGGCCCGATCCAAATGACATTTTGAATCATTTTTGGTAGAGTCCAAAAAATCAATTTTCTGATGAAAAACGATGACCCCGGACCAGTCGAACGTTGAAAAAATGGTCAATATTGATGAAATTTTAACATTTAATCTTTTGACTTTAAATGACGGTTGGATGTGAATTATTACTTTTTCAACTAAAATAAGTGTGTTTAAAGTCATTTCTGTGCCTGAAATTGGTCAAAATTTAAGATTTTGAGTAAGCAAAACTCTGTAAAAATGGCAATTTTGGTCACTGTGAGGGTTTAAAAAGTGGTTATTCAACATGAGGCCCGATCCAAATGACATTTTGAATCATTTTTGGTAGAGTCCAAAAAATCAATTTTCTGATGAAAAACGATGACCCCGGACCAGTCGAACGTTGAAAAAATGGTCAATATTGATGAAATTTTAACATTTAATCTTTTGACTTTAAATAACGGTTGGATGTGAATTATTACTTTTTCAACTAAAATAAGTGTGTTTAAAGTCATTTCTGTGCCTGAAATTGGTCAAAATTGAAGATTCTGAGTAAGCAAAACTCTGTAAAAATGGCAATTTTGGTCACTGTGAGGGTTTAAAAAGTGGTTATTCAACATGAGGCCCGATCCAATTGACATTTTGAATCATTTTTGGTAGAGTCCAGAAAAATCAATTTTCTGATGAAAAACGATGACCCCGGACCAGTCGAACGTTGAAAAAATGGTCAATATTGATGAAATTTTAACATTTAATCTTTTGAATTTAAATGACGGTTGGATGTGAATTATTACTTTTTCAACTAAAATAAGTGTGTTTAAAGTCATTTCTGTGCCTGAAATTGGTCAAAATGTAAGATTTTGAGTAAGCAAAACTCTGTAAAAATGGCAATTTTGGTCACTGTGAGGGTTTAAAAAGTGGTTATTCAACATGAGGCCCAATCCAAATGACATTTTGAATCATTTTTGGTAGAGTCCAAAAAATCAATTTTCTGATGAAAAACGATGACCCCGGACCAGTCGAACGTTGAAAAAATGGTCAATATTGATGAAATTTTAACATTTAATCTTTTGACTTTAAATGACGGTTGGATGTGAATTATTACTTTTTCAACTAAAATAAGTGTGTTTAAAGTCATTTCTGTGCCTGAAATTGGTCAAAATTGAAGATTTTGAGTAAGCAAAACTCTGTAAAAATGGCAATTTTGGTCACTGTGAGGGTTTAAAAAGTGGTTATTCAACATGAGGCCCGATCCAAATGACATTTTGAATCATTTTTGGTAGAGTCCAAAAAATCAATTTTCTGATGAAAAACGATGACCCCGGACCAGTCGAACGTTGAAAAAATGGTCAATATTGATGAAATTTTAACATTTAATCTTTTGACTTTAAATGACGGTTGGATGTGAATTATTACTTTTTCAACTAAAATAAGTGTGTTTAAAGTCATTTCTGTGCCTGAAATTGGTCAAAATGTAAGATTTTGAGTAAGCAAAACTCTGTAAAAATGGCAATTTTGGTCACTGTGAGGGTTTAAAAAGTGGTTATTGAACATGAGGCCCGATCCAAATGACATTTTGAATCATTTTTGGTAGAGTCCAAAAAATCAATTTTCTGATGAAAAACGATGACCCCGGACCAGTCGAACGTTGAAAAAATGGTCAATATTGATGAAATTTTTACATTTAATCTTTTGACTTTAAATGACAGTTGGATGTGAATTATTACTTTTTCAACTAAAATAAGTGTGTTTAAAGTCATTTCTGTGCCTGAAAGTGGTCAAAATTGAAGATTTTGAGTAAGCAAAACTCTGTAAAAATGGCAATTTTGGTCACTGTGAGGGTTTAAAAAGTGGTTATTCAACATGAGACCCGATCCAAAAGACATTTTGAATCTTTTTTGGTAGAGTCCAAAAAATCAATTTTCTGATGAAAAACGATGACCCCGGACCAGTCGAACGTTGAAAAAATGGTCAATATTGATGAAATTTTAACATTTAATCTTTTGACTTTAAATGACGGTTGGATGTGAATTATTACTTTTTCAACTAAAATAAGTGTGTTTAAAGTCATTTCTGTGCCTGAAATTGGTCAAAATTGAAGATTTTGAGTAAGCAAAACTCTGTAAAAATGGCAATTTTGGTCACTGTGAGGGTTTAAAAAGTGGTTATTCAACATGAGGCCCGATCCAAATGACATTTTGAAACATTTTTGGTAGAGTCCAAAAAAATCAATTTTCTGATGAAAAACGATGACCCCGGACCAGTCGAACGTTGAAAAAATGGTCAATATTGATGAAATTTTAACATTTAATCTTTTGACTTTAAATGACGGTTGGATGTGAATTATTACTTTTTCAACTAAAATAAGTGTGTTTAAAGTCATTTCTGTGCCTGAAATTGGTCAAAATTGAAGATTCTGAGTAAGCAAAACTCTGTAAAAATGGCAATTTTGGTCACTGTGAGGGTTTAAAAAGTGGTTATTCAACATGAGGCCCGATCCAAATGACATTTTGAATCATTTTTGGTAGAGTCCAGAAAAATCAATTTTCTGATGAAAAACGATGACCCCGGACCAGTCGAACGTTGAAAAAATGGTCAATATTGATGAAATTTTAACATTTAATCTTTTGAATTTAAATGACGGTTGGATGTGAATTATTACTTTTTCAACTAAAATAAGTGTGTTTAAAGTCATTTCTGTGCCTGAAATTGGTCAAAATGTAAGATTTTGTGTGAGGAAAACTCTGTAAAAATGGCAATTTTGGTCACTGTGAGGGTTTAAAAAGTGGTTATTCAACATGAGGCCCAATCCAAATGACATTTTGAATCATTTTTGGTAGAGTCCAAAAAATCAATTTTCTGATGAAAAACGATGACCCCGGACCAGTCGAACGTTGAAAAAATGGTCAATATTGATGAAATTTTAACATTTAATCTTTTGACTTTAAATGACGGTTGGATGTGAATTATTACTTTTTCAACTAAAATAAGTGTGTTTAAAGTCATTTCTGTGCCTGAAATTGGTCAAAATTGAAGATTTTGAGTAAGCAAAACTCTGTAAAAATGGCAATTTTGGTCACTGTGAGGGTTTAAAAAGTGGTTATTCAACATGAGGCCCGATCCAAATGATATTTTGAATCATTTTTGGTAGAGTCCAAAAAATCAATTTTCTGATGAAAAACGATGACCCCGGACCAGTCGAACGTTGAAAAAATGGTCAATATTGATGAAATTTTAACATTTAATCTTTTGACTTTAAATGACGGTTGGATGTGAATTATTACTTTTTCAACTAAAATAAGTGTGTTTAAAGTCATTTCTGTGCCTGAAATTGGTCAAAATTGAAGATTTTGAGTAAGCAAAACTCTGTAAAAATGGCAATTTTGGTCACTGTGAGGGTTTAAAAAGTGGTTATTCAACATGAGGCCCGATCCAAATGACATTTTGAATCATTTTTGGTAGAGTCCAAAAAATCAATTTTCTGATGAAAAACGATGACCCCGGACCAGTCGAACGTTGAAAAAATGGTCAATATTGATGAAATTTTAACATTTAATCTTTTGACTTTAAATGACGGTTGGATGTGAATTATTACTTTTTCAACTAAAATAAGTGTGTTTAAAGTCATTTCTGTGCCTGAAATTGGTCAAAATGTAAGATTTTGAGTAAGCAAAACTCTGTAAAAATGGCAATTTTGGTCACTGTGAGGGTTTAAAAAGTGGTTATTGAACATGAGGCCCGATCCAAATGACATTTTGAATCATTTTTGGTAGAGTCCAAAAAATCCATTTTCTGATGAAAAACGATGACCCCGGACCAGTCGAACGTTGAAAAAAATGGTCAATATAGATGAAATTTTAACATTTAATCTTTTGACTTTAAATGACGGTTGGATGTGAATTATTACTTTTTCAACTAAAATAAGTGTGTTTAAAGTCATTTCTGTGCCTGAAATTGGTCAAAATTGAAGATTTTGAGTAAGCAAAACTCTGTAAAAATGGCAATTTTGGTCACTGTGAGGGTTTAAAAAGTGGTTATTCAACATGAGGCCCGATCCAAATGACATTTTGAAACATTTTTGGTAGAGTCCAAAAAAATCAATTTTCTGATGAAAAACGATGACCCCGGACCAGTTGAACGTTGAAAAAATGGTCAATATTGATGAAATTTTAACATTTAATCTTTTGACTTTAAATGACGGTTGGATGTGAATTATTACTTTTTCAACTAAAATAAGTGTGTTTAAAGTCATTTCTGTGCCTGAAATTGGTCAAAATTTAAGATTTTGAGTAAGCAAAACTCTGTAAAAATGGCAATTTTGGTCACTGTGAGGGTTTAAAAAGTGGTTATTCAACATGAGGCCCGATCCAAATGACATTTTGAATCATTTTTGGTAGAGTCCAAAAAATCAATTTTCTGATGAAAAACGATGACCCCGGACCAGTCGAACGTTGAAAAAATGGTCAATATTGATGAAATTTTAACATTTAATCTTTTGACTTTAAATGATGGTTGGATGTGAATTATTACTTTTTCAACTAAAATAAGTGTGTTTAAAGTCATTTCTGTGCCTGAAATTGGTCAAAATTTAAGATTTTGAGTAAGCAAAACTCTGTAAAAATGGCAATTTTGGTCACTGTGAGGGTTTAAAAAGTGGTTATTCAACATGAGGCCCGATCCAAATGACATTTTGAATCATTTTTGGTAGAGTCCAAAAAATCAATTTTCTGATGAAAAACGATGACCCCGGACCAGTCGAACGTTGAAAAAATGGTCAATATTGATGAAATTTTAACATTTAATCTTTTGACTTTAAATAACGGTTGGATGTGAATTATTACTTTTTCAACTAAAATAAGTGTGTTTAAAGTCATTTCTGTGCCTGAAATTGGTCAAAATTGAAGATTCTGAGTAAGCAAAACTCTGTAAAAATGGCAATTTTGGTCACTGTGAGGGTTTAAAAAGTGGTTATTCAACATGAGGCCCGATCCAAATGACATTTTGAATCATTTTTGGTAGAGTCCAGAAAAATCAATTTTCTGATGAAAAACGATGACCCCGGACCAGTCGAACGTTGAAAAAATGGTCAATATTGATGAAATTTTAACATTTAATCTTTTGAATTTAAATGACGGTTGGATGTGAATTATTACTTTTTCAACTAAAATAAGTGTGTTTAAAGTCATTTCTGTGCCTGAAATTGGTCAGAATGTAAGATTTTGAGTAAGCAAAACTCTGTAAAAATGGCAATTTTGGTCACTGTGAGGGTTTAAAAAGTGGTTATTCAACATGAGGCCCAATCCAAATGACATTTTGAATCATTTTTGGTAGAGTCCAAAAAATCAATTTTCTGATGAAAAACGATGACCCCGGACCAGTCGAACGTTGAAAAAATGGTCAATATTGATGAAATTTTAACATTTAATCTTTTGACTTTAAATGACGGTTGGATGTGAATTATTACTTTTTCAACTAAAATAAGTGTGTTTAAAGTCATTTCTGTGCCTGAAATTGGTCAAAATTTAAGATTTTGAGTAAGCAAAACTCTGTAAAAATGGCAATTTTGGTCACTGTGAGGGTTTAAAAAGTGGTTATTCAACATGAGGCCCAATCCAAATGACATTTTGAATCATTTTTGGTAGAGTCCAAAAAATCAATTTTCTGATGAAAAACGATGACCCCGGACCAGTCGAACGTTGAAAAAATGGTCAATATTGATGAAATTTTAACATTTAATCTTTTGACTTTAAATGACGGTTGGATGTGAATTATTACTTTTTCAACTAAAATAAGTGTGTTTAAAGTCATTTCTGTGCCTGAAATTGGTCAAAATTGAAGATTTTGAGTAAGCAAAACTCTGTAAAAATAGCAATTTTGGTCACTGTGAGGGTTTAAAAAGTGGTTATTCAACATGAGGCCCGATCCAAATGACATTTTGAATCATTTTTGGTAGAGTCCAAAAAATCAATTTTCTGATGAAAAACGATGACCCCGGACCAGTCGAACGTTGAAAAAATGGTCAATATTGATGAAATTTTAACATTTAATCTTTTGACTTTAAATGACGGTTGGATGTGAATTATTACTTTTTCAACTAAAATAAGTGTGTTTAAAGTCATTTCTGTGCCTGAAATTGGTCAAAATGTAAGATTTTGAGTAAGCAAAACTCTGTAAAAATGGCAATTTTGGTCACTGTGAGGGTTTAAAAAGTGGTTATTGAACATGAGGCCCGATCCAAATGACATTTTGAATCATTTTTGGTAGAGTCCAAAAAATCAATTTTCTGATGAAAAACGATGACCCCGGACGAGTCGAACGTTGAAAAAATGGTCAATATTGATGAAATTTTTACATTTAATCTTTTGACTTTAAATGACAGTTGGATGTGAATTATTACTTTTTCAACTAAAATAAGTGTGTTTAAAGTCATTTCTGTGCCTGAAAGTGGTCAAAATTGAAGATTTTGAGTAAGCAAAACTCTGTAAAAATGGCAATTTTGGTCACTGTGAGGGTTTAAAAAGTGGTTATTCAACATGAGACCCGATCCAAAAGACATTTTGAATCTTTTTTGGTAGAGTCCAAAAAATCAATTTTCTGATGAAAAACGATGACCCCGGACCAGTCGAACGTTGAAAAAATGGTCAATATTGATGAAATTTTAACATTTAATCTTTTGACTTTAAATGACGGTTGGATGTGAATTATTACTTTTTCAACTAAAATAAGTGTGTTTAAAGTCATTTCTGTGCCTGAAATTGGTCAAAATTGAAGATTTTGAGTAAGCAAAACTCTGTAAAAATGGCAATTTTGGTCACTGTGAGGGTTTAAAAAGTGGTTATTCAACATGAGGCCCGATCCAAATGACATTTTGAAACATTTTTGGTAGAGTCCAAAAAAATCAATTTTCTGATGAAAAACGATGACCCCGGACCAGTCGAACGTTGAAAAAATGGTCAATATTGATGAAATTTTAACATTTAATCTTTTGACTTTAAATGACGGTTGGATGTGAATTATTACTTTTTCAACTAAAATAAGTGTGTTTAAAGTCATTTCTGTGCCTGAAATTGGTCAAAATTGAAGATTCTGAGTAAGCAAAACTCTGTAAAAATGGCAATTTTGGTCACTGTGAGGGTTTAAAAAGTGGTTATTCAACATGAGGCCCGATCCAAATGACATTTTGAATCATTTTTGGTAGAGTCCAGAAAAATCAATTTTCTGATGAAAAACGATGACCCCGGACCAGTCGAACGTTGAAAAAATGGTCAATATTGATGAAATTTTAACATTTAATCTTTTGACTTTAAATGACGGTTGGATGTGAATTATTACTTTTTCAACTAAAATAAGTGTGTTTAAAGTCATTTCTGTGCCTGAAATTGGTCAAAATTGAAGATTTTGAGTAAGCAAAACTCTGTAAAAATGGCAATTTTGGTCACTGTGAGGGTTTAAAAAGTGGTTATTCAACATGAGGCCCGATCCAAATGACATTTTGAAACATTTTTGGTAGAGTCCAAAAAAATCAATTTTCTGATGAAAAACGATGACCCCGGACCAGTTGAACGTTGAAAAAATGGTCAATATTGATGAAATTTTAACATTTAATCTTTTGACTTTAAATGACGGTTGGATGTGAATTATTACTTTTTCAACTAAAATAAGTGTGTTTAAAGTCATTTCTGTGCCTGAAATTGGTCAAAATTTAAGATTTTGAGTAAGCAAAACTCTGTAAAAATGGCAATTTTGGTCACTGTGAGGGTTTAAAAAGTGGTTATTCAACATGAGGCCCGATCCAAATGACATTTTGAATCATTTTTGGTAGAGTCCAAAAAATCAATTTTCTGATGAAAAACGATGACCCCGGACCAGTCGAACGTTGAAAAAATGGTCAATATTGATGAAATTTTAACATTTAATCTTTTGACTTTAAATGACGGTTGGATGTGAATTATTACTTTTTCAACTAAAATAATTGTGTTTAAAGTCATTTCTGTGCCTGAAATTGGTCAAAATTTAAGATTTTGAGTAAGCAAAACTCTGTAAAAATGGCAATTTTGGTCACTGTGAGGGTTTAAAAAGTGGTTATTCAACATGAGGCCCGATCCAAATGACATTTTGAATCATTTTTGGTAGAGTCCAAAAAATCAATTTTCTGATGAAAAACGATGACCCCGGACCAGTCGAACATTGAAAAAATGGTCAATATTGATGAAATTTTAACATTTAATCTTTTGACTTTAAATAACGGTTGGATGTGAATTATTACTTTTTCAACTAAAATAAGTGTGTTTAAAGTCATTTCTGTGCCTGAAATTGGTCAAAATTGAAGATTCTGAGTAAGCAAAACTCTGTAAAAATGGCAATTTTGGTCACTGTGAGGGTTTAAAAAGTGGTTATTCAACATGAGGCCCGATCCAAATGACATTTTGAATCATTTTTGGTAGAGTCCAGAAAAATCAATTTTCTGATGAAAAACGATGACCCCGGACCAGTCGAACGTTGAAAAAATGGTCAATATTGATGAAATTTTAACATTTAATCTTTTGAATTTAAATGACGGTTGGATGTGAATTATTACTTTTTCAACTAAAATAAGTGTGTTTAAAGTCATTTCTGTGCCTGAAATTGGTCAAAATGTAAGATTTTGAGTAAGCAAAACTCTGTAAAAATGGCAATTTTGGTCACTGTGAGGGTTTAAAAAGTGGTTATTCAACATGAGGCCCAATCCAAATGACATTTTGAATCATTTTTGGTAGAGTCCAAAAAATCAATTTTCTGATGAAAAACGATGACCCCGGACCAGTCGAACGTTGAAAAAATGGTCAATATTGATGAAATTTTAACATTTAATCTTTTGACTTTAAATGACGGTTGGATGTGAATTATTACTTTTTCAACTAAAATAAGTGTGTTTAAAGTCATTTCTGTGCCTGAAATTGGTCAAAATTGAAGATTTTGAGTAAGCAAAACTCTGTAAAAATGGCAATTTTGGTCACTGTGAGGGTTTAAAAAGTGGTTATTCAACATGAGGCCCGATCCAAATGACATTTTGAATCATTTTTGGTAGAGTCCAAAAAATCAATTTTCTGATGAAAAACGATGACCCCGGACCAGTCGAACGTTGAAAAAATTGGTCAATATTGATGAAATTTTAACATTTAATCTTTTGACTTTAAATGACGGTTGGATGTGAATTATTACTTTTTCAACTAAAATAAGTGTGTTTAAAGTCATTTCTGTGCCTGAAATTGGTCAAAATGTAAGATTTTGAGTAAGCAAAACTCTGTAAAAATGGCAATTTTGGTCACTGTGAGGGTTTAAAAAGTGGTTATTGAACATGAGGCCCGATCCAAATGACATTTTGAATCATTTTTGGTAGAGTCCAAAAAATCAATTTTCTGATGAAAAACGATGACCCCGGACCAGTCGAACGTTGAAAAAATGGTCAATATTGATGAAATTTTTACATTTAATCTTTTGACTTTAAATGACAGTTGGATGTGAATTATTACTTTTTCAACTAAAATAAGTGTGTTTAAAGTCATTTCTGTGCCTGAAAGTGGTCAAAATTGAAGATTTTGAGTAAGCAAAACTCTGTAAAAATGGCAATTTTGGTCACTGTGAGGGTTTAAAAAGTGGTTATTCAACATGAGACCCGATCCAAAAGACATTTTGAATCTTTTTTGGTAGAGTCCAAAAAATCAATTTTCTGATGAAAAACGATGACCCCGGACCAGTCGAACGTTGAAAAAATGGTCAATATTGATGAAATTTTAACATTTAATCTTTTGACTTTAAATGACGGTTGGATGTGAATTATTACTTTTTCAACTAAAATAAGTGTGTTTAAAGTCATTTCTGTGCCTGAAATTGGTCAAAATGTAAGATTTTGAGTAAGCAAAACTCTGTAAAAATGGCAATTTTGGTCACTGTGAGGGTTTAAAAAGTGGTTATTCAACATGAGGCCCGATCCAAATGACATTTTGAAACATTTTTGGTAGAGTCCAAAAAAATCAATTTTCTGATGAAAAACGATGACCCCGGACCAGTCGAACGTTGAAAAAATGGTCAATATTGATGAAATTTTAACATTTAATCTTTTGACTTTAAATGACGGTTGGATGTGAATTATTACTTTTTCAACTAAAATAAGTGTGTTTAAAGTCATTTCTGTGCCTGAAATTGGTCAAAATTGAAGATTCTGAGTAAGCAAAACTCTGTAAAAATGGCAATTTTGGTCACTGTGAGGGTTTAAAAAGTGGTTATTCAACATGAGGCCCGATCCAAATGACATTTTGAATCATTTTTGGTAGAGTCCAGAAAAATCAATTTTCTGATGAAAAACGATGACCCCGGACCAGTCGAACGTTGAAAAAATGGTCAATATTGATGAAATTTTAACATTTAATCTTTTGAATTTAAATGACGGTTGGATGTGAATTATTACTTTTTCAACTAAAATAAGTGTGTTTAAAGTCATTTCTGTGCCTGAAATTGGTCAAAATGTAAGATTTTGAGTAAGCAAAACTCTGTAAAAATGGCAATTTTGGTCACTGTGAGGGTTTAAAAAGTGGTTATTCAACATGAGGCCCAATCCAAATGACATTTTGAATCATTTTTGGTAGAGTCCAAAAAATCAATTTTCTGATGAAAAACGATGACCCCGGACCAGTCGAACGTTGAAAAAATGGTCAATATTGATGAAATTTTAACATTTAATCTTTTGACTTTAAATGACGGTTGGATGTGAATTATTACTTTTTCAACTAAAATAAGTGTGTTTAAAGTCATTTCTGTGCCTGAAATTGGTCAAAATTGAAGATTTTGAGTAAGCAAAACTCTGTAAAAATGGCAATTTTGGTCACTGTGAGGGTTTAAAAAGTGGTTATTCAACATGAGGCCCGATCCAAATGACATTTTGAATCATTTTTGGTAGAGTCCAAAAAATCAATTTTCTGATGAAAAACGATGACCCCGGACCAGTCGAACGTTGAAAAAATGGTCAATATTGATGAAATTTTAACATTTAATCTTTTGACTTTAAATGACGGTTGGATGTGAATTATTACTTTTTCAACTAAAATAAGTGTGTTTAAAGTCATTTCTGTGCCTGAAATTGGTCAAAATGTAAGATTTTGAGTAAGCAAAACTCTGTAAAAATGGCAATTTTGGTCACTGTGAGGGTTTAAAAAGTGGTTATTGAACATGAGGCCCGATCCAAATGACATTTTGAATCATTTTTGGTAGAGTCCAAAAAATCAATTTTCTGATGAAAAACGATGACCCCGGACCAGTCGAACGTTGAAAAAATGGTCAATATTGATGAAATTTTTACATTTAATCTTTTGACTTTAAATGACAGTTGGATGTGAATTATTACTTTTTCAACTAAAATAAGTGTGTTTAAAGTCATTTCTGTGCCTGAAAGTGGTGAAAAATTGAAGATTTTGAGTAAGCAAAACTCTGTAAAAATGGCAATTTTGGTCACTGTGAGGGTTTAAAAAGTGATTATTCAACATGAGACCCGATCCAAAAGACATTTTGAATCTTTTTTGGTAGAGTCCAAAAAATCCATTTTCTGATGAAAAACGATGACCCCGGACCAGTCGAACGTTGAAAAAAATGGTCAATATAGATGAAATTTTAACATTTAATCTTTTGACTTTAAATGACGGTTGGATGTGAATTATTACTTTTTCAACTAAAATAAGTGTGTTTAAAGTCATTTCTGTGCCTGAAATTGGTCAAAATTGAAGATTTTGAGTAAGCAAAACTCTGTAAAAATGGCAATTTTGGTCACTGTGAGGGTTTAAAAAGTGGTTATTCAACATGAGGCCCGATCCAAATGACATTTTGAAACATTTTTGGTAGAGTCCAAAAAAATCAATTTTCTGATGAAAAACGATGACCCCGGACCAGTTGAACGTTGAAAAAATGGTCAATATTGATGAAATTTTAACATTTAATCTTTTGACTTTAAATGACGGTTGGATGTGAATTATTACTTTTTCAACTAAAATAAGTGTGTTTAAAGTCATTTCTGTGCCTGAAATTGGTCAAAATTTAAGATTTTGAGTAAGCAAAACTCTGTAAAAATGGCAATTTTGGTCACTGTGAGGGTTTAAAAAGTGGTTATTCAACATGAGGCCCGATCCAAATGACATTTTGAATCATTTTTGGTAGAGTCCAAAAAATCAATTTTCTGATGAAAAACGATGACCCCGGACCAGTCGAACGTTGAAAAAATGGTCAATATTGATGAAATTTTAACATTTAATCTTTTGACTTTAAATGACGGTTGGATGTGAATTATTACTTTTTCAACTAAAATAAGTGTGTTTAAAGTCATTTCTGTGCCTGAAATTGGTCAAAATTTAAGATTTTGAGTAAGCAAAACTCTGTAAAAATGGCAATTTTGGTCACTGTGAGGGTTTAAAAAGTGGTTATTCAACATGAGGCCCGATCCAAATGACATTTTGAATCATTTTTGGTAGAGTCCAAAAAATCAATTTTCTGATGAAAAACGATGACCCCGGACCAGTCGAACGTTGAAAAAATGGTCAATATTGATGAAATTTTAACATTTAATCTTTTGACTTTAAATAACGGTTGGATGTGAATTATTACTTTTTCAACTAAAATAAGTGTGTTTAAAGTCATTTCTGTGCCTGAAATTGGTCAAAATTGAAGATTCTGAGTAAGCAAAACTCTGTAAAAATGGCAATTTTGGTCACTGTGAGGGTTTAAAAAGTGGTTATTCAACATGAGGCCCGATCCAAATGACATTTTGAATCATTTTTGGTAGAGTCCAAAAAATCAATTTTCTGATGAAAAACGATGACCCCGGACCAGTCGAACGTTGAAAAAATGGTCAATATTGATGAAATTTTAACATTTAATCTTTTGACTTTAAATGACGGTTGGATGTGAATTATTACTTTTTCAACTAAAATAAGTGTGTTTAAAGTCATTTCTGTGCCTGAAATTGGTCAAAATTTAAGATTTTGAGTAAGCAAAACTCTGTAAAAATGGCAATTTTGGTCACTGTGAGGGTTTAAAAAGTGGTTATTCAACATGAGGCCCGATCCAAATGACATTTTGAATCATTTTTGGTAGAGTCCAAAAAATCAATTTTCTGATGAAAAACGATGACCCCGGACCAGTCGAACGTTGAAAAAATGGTCAATATTGATGAAATTTTAACATTTAATCTTTTGACTTTAAATAACGGTTGGATGTGAATTATTACTTTTTCAACTAAAATAAGTGTGTTTAAAGTCATTTCTGTGCCTGAAATTGGTCAAAATTGAAGATTCTGAGTAAGCAAAACTCTGTAAAAATGGCAATTTTGGTCACTGTGAGGGTTTAAAAAGTGGTTATTCAACATGAGGCCCGATCCAAATGACATTTTGAATCATTTTTGGTAGAGTCCAGAAAAATCAATTTTCTGATGAAAAACGATGACCCCGGACCAGTCGAACGTTGAAAAAATGGTCAATATTGATGAAATTTTAACATTTAATCTTTTGAATTTAAATGACGGTTGGATGTGAATTATTACTTTTTCAACTAAAATAAGTGTGTTTAAAGTCATTTCTGTGCCTGAAATTGGTCAAAATGTAAGATTTTGAGTAAGCAAAACTCTGTAAAAATGGCAATTTTGGTCACTGTGAGGGTTTAAAAAGTGGTTATTCAACATGAGGCCCAATCCAAATGACATTTTGAATCATTTTTGGTAGAGTCCAAAAAATCAATTTTCTGATGAAAAACGATGACCCCGGACCAGTCGAACGTTGAAAAAATGGTCAATATTGATGAAATTTTAACATTTAATCTTTTGACTTTAAATGACGGTTGGATGTGAATTATTACTTTTTCAACTAAAATAAGTGTGTTTAAAGTCATTTCTGTGCCTGAAATTGGTCAAAATTGAAGATTTTGAGTAAGCAAAACTCTGTAAAAATGGCAATTTTGGTCACTGTGAGGGTTTAAAAAGTGGTTATTCAACATGAGGCCCGATCCAAATGACATTTTGAATCATTTTTGGTAGAGTCCAAAAAATCAATTTTCTGATGAAAAACGATGACCCCGGACCAGTCGAACGTTGAAAAAATGGTCAATATTGATGAAATTTTAACATTTAATCTTTTGACTTTAAATGACGGTTGGATGTGAATTATTACTTTTTCAACTAAAATAAGTGTGTTTAAAGTCATTTCTGTGCCTGAAATTGGTCAAAATGTAAGATTTTGAGTAAGCAAAACTCTGTAAAAATGGCAATTTTGGTCACTGTGAGGGTTTAAAAAGTGGTTATTGAACATGAGGCCCGATCCAAATGACATTTTGAATCATTTTTGGTAGAGTCCAAAAAATCAATTTTCTGATGAAAAACGATGACCCCGGACCAGTCGAACGTTGAAAAAATGGTCAATATTGATGAAATTTTTACATTTAATCTTTTGACTTTAAATGACAGTTGGATGTGAATTATTACTTTTTCAACTAAAATAAGTGTGTTTAAAGTCATTTCTGTGCCTGAAAGTGGTCAAAATTGAAGATTTTGAGTAAGCAAAACCGTGTAAAAATGGCAATTTTGGTCACTGTGAGGGTTTAAAAAGTGGTTATTCAACATGAGACCCGATCCAAAAGACATTTTGAATCTTTTTTGGTAGAGTCCAAAAAATCAATTTTCTGATGAAAAACGATGACCCCGGACCAGTCGAACGTTGAAAAAATGGTCAATATTGATGAAATTTTAACATTTAATCTTTTGACTTTAAATGACGGTTGGATGTGAATTATTACTTTTTCAACTAAAATAAGTGTGTTTAAAGTCATTTCTGTGCCTGAAATTGGTCAAAATTGAAGATTTTGAGTAAGCAAAACTCTGTAAAAATGGCAATTTTGGTCACTGTGAGGGTTTAAAAAGTGGTTATTCAACATGAGGCCCGATCCAAATGACATTTTGAAACATTTTTGGTAGAGTCCAAAAAAATCAATTTTCTGATGAAAAACGATGACCCCGGACCAGTCGAACGTTGAAAAAATGGTCAATATTGATGAAATTTTAACATTTAATCTTTTGACTTTAAATGACGGTTGGATGTGAATTATTACTTTTTCAACTAAAATAAGTGTGTTTAAAGTCATTTCTGTGCCTGAAATTGGTCAAAATTGAAGATTCTGAGTAAGCAAAACTCTGTAAAAATGGCAATTTTGGTCACTGTGAGGGTTTAAAAAGTGGTTATTCAACATGAGGCCCGATCCAAATGACATTTTGAATCATTTTTGGTAGAGTCCAGAAAAATCAATTTTCTGATGAAAAACGATGACCCCGGACCAGTCGAACGTTGAAAAAATGGTCAATATTGATGAAATTTTAACATTTAATCTTTTGAATTTAAATGACGGTTGGATGTGAATTATTACTTTTTCAACTAAAATAAGTGTGTTTAAAGTCATTTCTGTGCCTGAAATTGGTCAAAATGTAAGATTTTGAGTAAGCAAAACTCTGTAAAAATGGCAATTTTGGTCACTGTGAGGGTTTAAAAAGTGGTTATTCAACATGAGGCCCAATCCAAATGACATTTTGAATCATTTTTGGTAGAGTCCAAAAAATCAATTTTCTGATGAAAAACGATGACCCCGGACCAGTCGAACGTTGAAAAAATGGTCAATATTGATGAAATTTTAACATTTAATCTTTTGACTTTAAATGACGGTTGGATGTGAATTATTACTTTTTCAACTAAAATAAGTGTGTTTAAAGTCATTTCTGTGCCTGAAATTGGTCAAAATTGAAGATTTTGAGTAAGCAAAACTCTGTAAAAATGGCAATTTTGGTCACTGTGAGGGTTTAAAAAGTGGTTATTCAACATGAGGCCCGATCCAAATGACATTTTGAATCATTTTTGGTAGAGTCCAAAAAATCAATTTTCTGATGAAAAACGATGACCCCGGACCAGTCGAACGTTGAAAAAATGGTCAATATTGATGAAATTTTAACATTTAATCTTTTGACTTTAAATGACGGTTGGATGTGAATTATTACTTTTTCAACTAAAATAAGTGTGTTTAAAGTCATTTCTGTGCCAGAAATTGGTCAAAATGTAAGATTTTGAGTAAGCAAAACTCTGTAAAAATGGCAATTTTGGTCACTGTGAGGGTTTAAAAAGTGGTTATTGAACATGAGGCCCGATCCAAATGACATTTTGAATCATTTTTGGTAGAGTCCAAAAAATCAATTTTCTGATGAAAAACGATGACCCCGGACCAGTCGAACGTTGAAAAAATGGTCAATATTGATGAAATTTTTACATTTAATCTTTTGACTTTAAATGACAGTTGGATGTGAATTATTACTTTTTCAACTAAAATAAGTGTGTTTAAAGTCATTTCTGTGCCTGAAAGTGATCAAAATTGAAGATTTTGAGTAAGCAAAACTCTGTAAAAATGGCAATTTTGGTCACTGTGAGGGTTTAAAAAGTGGTTATTCAACATGAGACCCGATCCAAAAGACATTTTGAATCTTTTTTGGTAGAGTCCAAAAAATCCATTTTCTGATGAAAAACGATGACCCCGGACCAGTTGAACGTTGAAAAAATGGTCAATATTGATGAAATTTTAACATTTAATCTTTTGACTTTAAATGACGGTTGGATGTGAATTATTACTTTTTCAACTAAAATAAGTGTGTTTAAAGTCATTTCTGTGCCTGAAATTGGTCAAAATTTAAGATTTTGAGTAAGCAAAACTCTGTAAAAATGGCAATTTTGGTCACTGTGAGGGTTTAAAAAGTGGTTATTCAACATGAGGCCCGATCCAAATGACATTTTGAAACATTTTTGGTAGAGTCCAAAAAAATCAATTTTCTGATGAAAAACGATGACCCCGGACCAGTTGAACGTTGAAAAAATGGTCAATATTGATGAAATTTTAACATTTAATCTTTTGACTTTAAATGACGGTTGGATGTGAATTATTACTTTTTCAACTAAAATAAGTGTGTTTAAAGTCATTTCTGTGCCTGAAATTGGTCAAAATTTAAGATTTTGAGTAAGCAAAACTCTGTAAAAATGGCAATTTTGGTCACTGTGAGGGTTTAAAAAGTGGTTATTCAACATGAGGCCCGATCCAAATGACATTTTGAATCATTTTTGGTAGAGTCCAAAAAATCAATTTTCTGATGAAAAACGATGACCCCGGACCAGTCGAACGTTGAAAAAATGGTCAATATTGATGAAATTTTAACATTTAATCTTTTGACTTTAAATGACGGTTGGATGTGAATTATTACTTTTTCAACTAAAATAAGTGTGTTTAAAGTCATTTCTGTGCCTGAAATTGGTCAAAATTTAAGATTTTGAGTAAGCAAAACTCTGTAAAAATGGCAATTTTGGTCACTGTGAGGGTTTAAAAAGTGGTTATTCAACATGAGGCCCGATCCAAATGACATTTTGAATCATTTTTGGTAGAGTCCAAAAAATCAATTTTCTGATGAAAAACGATGACCCCGGACCAGTCGAACGTTGAAAAAATGGTCAATATTGATGAAATTTTAACATTTAATCTTTTGACTTTAAATAACGGTTGGATGTGAATTATTACTTTTTCAACTAAAATAAGTGTGTTTAAAGTCATTTCTGTGCCTGAAATTGGTCAAAATTGAAGATTCTGAGTAAGCAAAACTCTGTAAAAATGGCAATTTTGGTCACTGTGAGGGTTTAAAAAGTGGTTATTCAACATGAGGCCCGATCCAAATGACATTTTGAATCATTTTTGGTAGAGTCCAAAAAATCAATTTTCTGATGAAAAACGATGACCCCGGACCAGTCGAACGTTGAAAAAATGGTCAATATTGATGAAATTTTAACATTTAATCTTTTGACTTTAAATGACGGTTGGATGTGAATTATTACTTTTTCAACTAAAATAAGTGTGTTTAAAGTCATTTCTGTGCCTGAAATTGGTCAAAATTTAAGATTTTGAGTAAGCAAAACTCTGTAAAAATGGCAATTTTGGTCACTGTGAGGGTTTAAAAAGTGGTTATTCAACATGAGGCCCGATCCAAATGACATTTTGAATCATTTTTGGTAGAGTCCAAAAAATCAATTTTCTGATGAAAAACGATGACCCCGGACCAGTCGAACGTTGAAAAAATGGTCAATATTGATGAAATTTTAACATTTAATCTTTTGACTTTAAATAACGGTTGGATGTGAATTATTACTTTTTCAACTAAAATAAGTGTGTTTAAAGTCATTTCTGTGCCTGAAATTGGTCAAAATTGAAGATTCTGAGTAAGCAAAACTCTGTAAAAATGGCAATTTTGGTCACTGTGAGGGTTTAAAAAGTGGTTATTCAACATGAGGCCCGATCCAAATGACATTTTGAATCATTTTTGGTAGAGTCCAGAAAAATCAATTTTCTGATGAAAAACGATGACCCCGGACCAGTCGAACGTTGAAAAAATGGTCAATATTGATGAAATTTTAACATTTAATCTTTTGAATTTAAATGACGGTTGGATGTGAATTATTACTTTTTCAACTAAAATAAGTGTGTTTAAAGTCATTTCTGTGCCTGAAATTGGTCAAAATGTAAGATTTTGAGTAAGCAAAACTCTGTAAAAATGGCAATTTTGGTCACTGTGAGGGTTTAAAAAGTGGTTATTCAACATGAGGCCCAATCCAAATGACATTTTGAATCATTTTTGGTAGAGTCCAAAAAATCAATTTTCTGATGAAAAACGATGACCCCGGACCAGTCGAACGTTGAAAAAATGGTCAATATTGATGAAATTTTAACATTTAATCTTTTGACTTTAAATGACGGTTGGATGTGAATTATTACTTTTTCAACTAAAATAAGTGTGTTTAAAGTCATTTCTGTGCCTGAAATTGGTCAAAATTGAAGATTTTGAGTAAGCAAAACTCTGTAAAAATGGCAATTTTGGTCACTGTGAGGGTTTAAAAAGTGGTTATTCAACATGAGGCCCGATCCAAATGACATTTTGAATCATTTTTGGTAGAGTCCAAAAAATCAATTTTCTGATGAAAAACGATGACCCCGGACCAGTCGAACGTTGAAAAAATGGTCAATATTGATGAAATTTTAACATTTAATCTTTTGACTTTAAATGACGGTTGGATGTGAATTATTACTTTTTCAACTAAAATAAGTGTGTTTAAAGTCATTTCTGTGCCTGAAATTGGTCAAAATGTAAGATTTTGAGTAAGCAAAACTCTGTAAAAATGGCAATTTTGGTCACTGTGAGGGTTTAAAAAGTGGTTATTGAACATGAGGCCCGATCCAAATGACATTTTGAATCATTTTTGGTAGAGTCCAAAAAATCAATTTTCTGATGAAAAACGATGACCCCGGACCAGTCGAACGTTGAAAAAATGGTCAATATTGATGAAATTTTTACATTTAATCTTTTGACTTTAAATGACAGTTGGATGTGAATTATTACTTTTTCAACTAAAATAAGTGTGTTTAAAGTCATTTCTGTGCCTGAAAGTGGTCAAAATTGAAGATTTTGAGTAAGCAAAACCGTGTAAAAATGGCAATTTTGGTCACTGTGAGGGTTTAAAAAGTGGTTATTCAACATGAGACCCGATCCAAAAGACATTTTGAATCTTTTTTGGTAGAGTCCAAAAAATCAATTTTCTGATGAAAAACGATGACCCCGGACCAGTCGAACGTTGAAAAAATGGTCAATATTGATGAAATTTTAACATTTAATCTTTTGACTTTAAATGACGGTTGGATGTGAATTATTACTTTTTCAACTAAAATAAGTGTGTTTAAAGTCATTTCTGTGCCTGAAATTGGTCAAAATTGAAGATTTTGAGTAAGCAAAACTCTGTAAAAATGGCAATTTTGGTCACTGTGAGGGTTTAAAAAGTGGTTATTCAACATGAGGCCCGATCCAAATGACATTTTGAAACATTTTTGGTAGAGTCCAAAAAAATCAATTTTCTGATGAAAAACGATGACCCCGGACCAGTCGAACGTTGAAAAAATGGTCAATATTGATGAAATTTTAACATTTAATCTTTTGACTTTAAATGACGGTTGGATGTGAATTATTACTTTTTCAACTAAAATAAGTGTGTTTAAAGTCATTTCTGTGCCTGAAATTGGTCAAAATTGAAGATTCTGAGTAAGCAAAACTCTGTAAAAATGGCAATTTTGGTCACTGTGAGGGTTTAAAAAGTGGTTATTCAACATGAGGCCCGATCCAAATGACATTTTGAATCATTTTTGGTAGAGTCCAGAAAAATCAATTTTCTGATGAAAAACGATGACCCCGGACCAGTCGAACGTTGAAAAAATGGTCAATATTGATGAAATTTTAACATTTAATCTTTTGAATTTAAATGACGGTTGGATGTGAATTATTACTTTTTCAACTAAAATAAGTGTGTTTAAAGTCATTTCTGTGCCTGAAATTGGTCAAAATGTAAGATTTTGAGTAAGCAAAACTCTGTAAAAATGGCAATTTTGGTCACTGTGAGGGTTTAAAAAGTGGTTATTCAACATGAGGCCCAATCCAAATGACATTTTGAATCATTTTTGGTAGAGTCCAAAAAATCAATTTTCTGATGAAAAACGATGACCCCGGACCAGTCGAACGTTGAAAAAATGGTCAATATTGATGAAATTTTAACATTTAATCTTTTGACTTTAAATGACGGTTGGATGTGAATTATTACTTTTTCAACTAAAATAAGTGTGTTTAAAGTCATTTCTGTGCCTGAAATTGGTCAAAATTGAAGATTTTGAGTAAGCAAAACTCTGTAAAAATGGCAATTTTGGTCACTGTGAGGGTTTAAAAAGTGGTTATTCAACATGAGGCCCGATCCAAATGACATTTTGAATCATTTTTGGTAGAGTCCAAAAAATCAATTTTCTGATGAAAAACGATGACCCCGGACCAGTCGAACGTTGAAAAAATGGTCAATATTGATGAAATTTTAACATTTAATCTTTTGACTTTAAATGACGGTTGGATGTGAATTATTACTTTTTCAACTAAAATAAGTGTGTTTAAAGTCATTTCTGTGCCAGAAATTGGTCAAAATGTAAGATTTTGAGTAAGCAAAACTCTGTAAAAATGGCAATTTTGGTCACTGTGAGGGTTTAAAAAGTGGTTATTGAACATGAGGCCCGATCCAAATGACATTTTGAATCATTTTTGGTAGAGTCCAAAAAATCAATTTTCTGATGAAAAACGATGACCCCGGACCAGTCGAACGTTGAAAAAATGGTCAATATTGATGAAATTTTTACATTTAATCTTTTGACTTTAAATGACAGTTGGATGTGAATTATTACTTTTTCAACTAAAATAAGTGTGTTTAAAGTCATTTCTGTGCCTGAAAGTGATCAAAATTGAAGATTTTGAGTAAGCAAAACTCTGTAAAAATGGCAATTTTGGTCACTGTGAGGGTTTAAAAAGTGGTTATTCAACATGAGACCCGATCCAAAAGACATTTTGAATCTTTTTTGGTAGAGTCCAAAAAATCCATTTTCTGATGAAAAACGATGACCCCGGACCAGTTGAACGTTGAAAAAATGGTCAATATTGATGAAATTTTAACATTTAATCTTTTGACTTTAAATGACGGTTGGATGTGAATTATTACTTTTTCAACTAAAATAAGTGTGTTTAAAGTCATTTCTGTGCCTGAAATTGGTCAAAATTTAAGATTTTGAGTAAGCAAAACTCTGTAAAAATGGCAATTTTGGTCACTGTGAGGGTTTAAAAAGTGGTTATTCAACATGAGGCCCGATCCAAATGACATTTTGAATCATTTTTGGTAGAGTCCAAAAAATCAATTTTCTGATGAAAAACGATGACCCCGGACCAGTCGAACGTTGAAAAAATGGTCAATATTGATGAAATTTTAACATTTAATCTTTTGACTTTAAATGACGGTTGGATGTGAATTATTACTTTTTCAACTAAAATAAGTGTGTTTAAAGTCATTTCTGTGCCTGAAATTGGTCAAAATTTAAGATTTTGAGTAAGCAAAACTCTGTAAAAATGGCAATTTTGGTCACTGTGAGGGTTTAAAAAGTGGTTATTCAACATGAGGCCCGATCCTAATGACATTTTGAATCATTTTTGGTAGAGTCCAAAAAATCAATTTTCTGATGAAAAACAATGACCCCGGACCAGTCGAACGTTGAAAAAATGGTCAATATTGATGAAATTTTAACATTTAATCTTTTGACTTTAAATAACGGTTGGATGTGAATTATTACTTTTTCAACTAAAATAAGTGTGTTTAAAGTCATTTCTGTGCCTGAAATTGGTCAAAATTGAAGATTCTGAGTAAGCAAAACTCTGTAAAAATGGCAATTTTGGTCACTGTGAGGGTTTAAAAAGTGGTTATTCAACATGAGGCCCGATCCAAATGACATTTTGAATCATTTTTGGTAGAGTCCAGAAAAATCAATTTTCTGATGAAAAACGATGACCCCGGACCAGTCGAACGTTGAAAAAATGGTCAATATTGATGAAATTTTAACATTTAATCTTTTGAATTTAAATGACGGTTGGATGTGAATTATTACTTTTTCAACTAAAATAAGTGTGTTTAAAGTCATTTCTGTGCCTGAAATTGGTCAAAATGTAAGATTTTGAGTAAGCAAAACTCTGTAAAAATGGCAATTTTGGTCACTGTGAGGGTTTAAAAAGTGGTTATTCAACATGAGGCCCAATCCAAATGACATTTTGAATCATTTTTGGTAGAGTCCAAAAAATCAATTTTCTGATGAAAAACGATGACCCCGGACCAGTCGAACGTTGAAAAAATGGTCAATATTGATGAAATTTTAACATTTAATCTTTTGACTTTAAATGACGGTTGGATGTGAATTATTACTTTTTCAACTAAAATAAGTGTGTTTAAAGTCATTTCTGTGCCTGAAATTGGTCAAAATTTAAGATTTTGAGTAAGCAAAACTCTGTAAAAATGGCAATTTTGGTCACTGTGAGGGTTTAAAAAGTGGTTATTCAACATGAGGCCCGATCCAAATGACATTTTGAATCATTTTTGGTAGAGTCCAAAAAATCAATTTTCTGATTAAAAACGATGACCCCGGACCAGTCGAACGTTGAAAAAATGGTCAATATTGATGAAATTTTAACATTTAATCTTTTGACTTTAAATAACGGTTGGATGTGAATTATTACTTTTTCAACTAAAATAAGTGTGTTTAAAGTCATTTCTGTGCCTGAAATTGGTCAAAATTGAAGATTCTGAGTAAGCAAAACTCTGTAAAAATGGCAATTTTGGTCACTGTGAGGGTTTAAAAAGTGGTTATTCAACATGAGGCCCGATCCAAATGACATTTTGAATCATTTTTGGTAGAGTCCAGAAAAATCAATTTTCTGATGAAAAACGATGACCCCGGACCAGTCGAACGTTGAAAAAATGGTCAATATTGATGAAATTTTAACATTTAATCTTTTGAATTTAAATGACGGTTGGATGTGAATTATTACTTTTTCAACTAAAATAAGTGTGTTTAAAGTCATTTCTGTGCCTGAAATTGGTCAAAATGTAAGATTTTGAGTAAGCAAAACTCTGTAAAAATGGCAATTTTGGTCACTGTGAGGGTTTAAAAAGTGGTTATTCAACATGAGGCCCAATCCAAATGACATTTTGAATCATTTTTGGTAGAGTCCAAAAAATCAATTTTCTGATGAAAAACGATGACCCCGGACCAGTCGAACGTTGAAAAAATGGTCAATATTGATGAAATTTTAACATTTAATCTTTTGACTTTAAATGACGGTTGGATGTGAATTATTACTTTTTCAACTAAAATAAGTGTGTTTAAAGTCATTTCTGTGCCTGAAATTGGTCAAAATTGAAGATTTTGAGTAAGCAAAACTCTGTAAAAATGGCAATTTTGGTCACTGTGAGGGTTTAAAAAGTGGTTATTCAACATGAGGCCCGATCCAAATGACATTTTTAATCATTTTTGGTAGAGTCCAAAAAATCAATTTTCTGATGAAAAACGATGACCCCGGACCAGTCGAACGTTGAAAAAATGGTCAATATTGATGAAATTTTAACATTTAATCTTTTGACTTTAAATGACGGTTGGATGTGAATTATTACTTTTTCAACTAAAATAAGTGTGTTTAAAGTCATTTCTGTGCCTGAAATTGGTCAAAATGTAAGATTTTGAGTAAGCAAAACTCTGTAAAAATGGCAATTTTGGTCACTGTGAGGGTTTAAAAAGTGGTTATTGAACATGAGGCCCGATCCAAATGACATTTTGAATCATTTTTGGTAGAGTCCAAAAAATCAATTTTCTGATGAAAAACGATGACCCCGGACCAGTCGAACGTTGAAAAAATGGTCAATATTGATGAAATTTTTACATTTAATCTTTTGACTTTAAATGACAGTTGGATGTGAATTATTACTTTTTCAACTAAAATAAGTGTGTTTAAAGTCATTTCTGTGCCTGAAATTGGTCAAAATTGAAGATTTTGAGTAAGCAAAACTCTGTAAAAATGGCAATTTTGGTCACTGTGAGGGTTTAAAAAGTGGTTATTCAACATGAGGCCCGATCCAAATGACATTTTGAATCATTTTTGGTAGAGTCCAAAAAATCAATTTTCTGATGAAAAACGATGACCCCGGACCAGTCGAACGTTGAAAAAATGGTCAATATTGATGAAATTTTAACATTTAATCTTTTGACTTTAAATGACGGTTGGATGTGAATTATTACTTTTTCAACTAAAATAAGTGTGTTTAAAGTCATTTCTGTGCCTGAAATTGGTCAAAATGTAAGATTTTGAGTAAGCAAAACTCTGTAAAAATGGCAATTTTGGTCACTGTGAGGGTTTAAAAAGTGGTTATTCAACATGAGACCCGATCCAAAAGACATTTTGAATCTTTTTTGGTAGAGTCCAAAAAATCAATTTTCTGATGAAAAACGATGACCCCGGACCAGTCGAACGTTGAAAAAATGGTCAATATTGATCAAATTTTAACATTTAATCTTTTGACTTTAAATGACGGTTGGATGTGAATTATTACTTTTTCAACTAAAATAAGTGTGTTTAAAGTCATTTCTGTGCCTGAAATTGGTCAAAATTGAAGATTTTGAGTAAGCAAAACTCTGTAAAAATGGCAATTTTGGTCACTGTGAGGGTTTAAAAAGTGGTTATTCAACATGAGGCCCGATCCAAATGACATTTTGAAACATTTTTGGTAGAGTCCAAAAAAATCAATTTTCTGATGAAAAACGATGACCCCGGACCAGTCGAACGTTGAAAAAAGTGGTCAATATTGATGAAATTTTAACATTTAATCTTTTGACTTTAAATGACGGTTGGATGTGAATTATTACTTTTTCAACTAAAATAAGTGTGTTTAAAGTCATTTCTGTGCCTGAAATTGGTCAAAATTGAAGATTCTGAGTAAGCAAAACTCTGTAAAAATGGCAATTTTGGTCACTGTGAGGGTTTAAAAAGTGGTTATTCAACATGAGGCCCGATCCAAATGACATTTTGAATCATTTTTGGTAGAGTCCAGAAAAATCAATTTTCTGATGAAAAACGATGACCCCGGACCAGTCGAACGTTGAAAAAATGGTCAATATTGATGAAATTTTAACATTTAATCTTTTGAATTTAACTGACGGTTGGATGTGAATTATTACTTTTTCAACTAAAATAAGTGTGTTTAAAGTCATTTCTGTGCCTGAAATTGGTCAAAATGTAAGATTTTGAGTAAGCAAAACTCTGTAAAAATGGCAATTTTGGTCACTGTGAGGGTTTAAAAAGTGGTTATTCAACATGAGGCCCAATCCAAATGACATTTTGAATCATTTTTGGTAGAGTCCAAAAAATCAATTTTCTGATGAAAAACGATGACCCCGGACCAGTCGAACGTTGAAAAAATGGTCAATATTGATGAAATTTTAACATTTAATCTTTTGACTTTAAATGACGGTTGGATGTGAATTATTACTTTTTCAACTAAAATAAGTGTGTTTAAAGTCATTTCTGTGCCTGAAATTGGTCAAAATTTAAGATTTTGAGTAAGCAAAACTCTGTAAAAATGGCAATTTTGGTCACTGTGAGGGTTTAAAAAGTGGTTATTCAACATGAGGCCCGATCCAAATGACATTTTGAATCATTTTTGGTAGAGTCCAAAAAATCAATTTTCTGATTAAAAACGATGACCCCGGACCAGTCGAACGTTGAAAAAATGGTCAATATTGATGAAATTTTAACATTTAATCTTTTGACTTTAAATAACGGTTGGATGTGAATTATTACTTTTTCAACTAAAATAAGTGTGTTTAAAGTCATTTCTGTGCCTGAAATTGGTCAAAATTGAAGATTCTGAGTAAGCAAAACTCTGTAAAAATGGCAATTTTGGTCACTGTGAGGGTTTAAAAAGTGGTTATTCAACATGAGGCCCGATCCAAATGACATTTTGAATCATTTTTGGTAGAGTCCAGAAAAATCAATTTTCTGATGAAAAACGATGACCCCGGACCAGTCGAACGTTGAAAAAATGGTCAATATTGATGAAATTTTAACATTTAATCTTTTGAATTTAAATGACGGTTGGATGTGAATTATTACTTTTTCAACTAAAATAAGTGTGTTTAAAGTCATTTCTGTGCCTGAAATTGGTCAAAATGTAAGATTTTGAGTAAGCAAAACTCTGTAAAAATGGCAATTTTGGTCACTGTGAGGGTTTAAAAAGTGGTTATTCAACATGAGGCCCGATCCAAATGACATTTTTAATCATTTTTGGTAGAGTCCAAAAAATCAATTTTCTGATGAAAAACGATGACCCCGGACCAGTCGAACGTTGAAAAAATGGTCAATATTGATGAAATTTTAACATTTAATCTTTTGACTTTAAATGACGGTTGGATGTGAATTATTACTTTTTCAACTAAAATAAGTGTGTTTAAAGTCATTTCTGTGCCTGAAATTGGTCAAAATGTAAGATTTTGAGTAAGCAAAACTCTGTAAAAATGGCAATTTTGGTCACTGTGAGGGTTTAAAAAGTGGTTATTGAACATGAGGCCCGATCCAAATGACATTTTGAATCATTTTTGGTAGAGTCCAAAAAATCAATTTTCTGATGAAAAACGATGACCCCGGACCAGTCGAACGTTGAAAAAATGGTCAATATTGATGAAATTTTTACATTTAATCTTTTGACTTTAAATGACAGTTGGATGTGAATTATTACTTTTTCAACTAAAATAAGTGTGTTTAAAGTCATTTCTGTGCCTGAAATTGGTCAAAATTGAAGATTTTGAGTAAGCAAAACTCTGTAAAAATGGCAATTTTGGTCACTGTGAGGGTTTAAAAAGTGGTTATTCAACATGAGGCCCGATCCAAATGACATTTTGAATCATTTTTGGTAGAGTCCAAAAAATCAATTTTCTGATGAAAAACGATGACCCCGGACCAGTCGAACGTTGAAAAAATGGTCAATATTGATGAAATTTTAACATTTAATCTTTTGACTTTAAATGACGGTTGGATGTGAATTATTACTTTTTCAACTAAAATAAGTGTGTTTAAAGTCATTTCTGTGCCTGAAATTGGTCAAAATGTAAGATTTTGAGTAAGCAAAACTCTGTAAAAATGGCAATTTTGGTCACTGTGAGGGTTTAAAAAGTGGTTATTGAACATGAGGCCCGATCCAAATGACATTTTGAATCATTTTTGGTAGAGTCCAAAAAATCAATTTTCTGATGAAAAACGATGACCCCGGACCAGTCGAACGTTGA